>NC_142034.1:71336078-71657809 GCF_982192425.1 Myodes glareolus | reverse complement strand
GCAAACCAGCACCCCAGGGACCCAGGCACACCAGCAGCCCAGGAATCCAAGCACACCAGCAACCCAGGGATTCAGGCACACCAGCATCCAGGGTACACAGGCACACCACCAGTCCGGGGATCCGGGTATACCAGCAGCCCAAAGACCCAGATGGAAGCAGAACGCCTACCAGGCAGCCAATGCAGGTGCAAAGTTCTAGATTCTACAAGATCTAGAATCTATAAGAGCTAGAAAGGGGTTCTTAAACTTCTGTTTGAGATAATTAATCTTAAATATGCTGTGAGGAAAAACCTGAGCCATTGGTTGTTTAATTGAAGTAGAGTTTATAGCCGGCAGCATACACAGAACTTCATAAATGGGCTCAAATGTCCCACAGTGCCACCCCAGCCATGACTCTAGACCAGCGACTCTCTACCTTCCCAGTGCCGCAGCCCTTTAATACAGTTCCTCTTGCTATGGGGACCCCAACCATGAAATCATTTTGTTGCTACTTCATAACTGTGATTTTGCTACTGTTATGAATTGTAATATAAATATTTGGCATGCATGATATCTGATATGAGACTCCTGGACAAGGGTCTTTCAACCCCCAAAGGGGTCAAGACCCTCAGGTTGAGAGCCTGTGCAGAAACAGGCATAGTGATGGTTCTTCAAACCCCAGGTACTTGAACGTCATGGAAGCGGAAATGTAGTTTATAATAAAGAAGTCTTGGCACCTGGCATACTCTACTTAACAGTTTTTTAGTTTTTTACTAAGCAGTTTTATCATTACTGTGACCAAATACTTGATAAAAAGGAAAAGAAGAAATATTTACGCAGTCCATGGCTTCAAGGGGTTCAATCCCTGGTTACTTGGCCCTTGCACTTGGGCAGAGCCTCATGATGAAGCTATTCATCTCATGACTGATGGGAGCTGGGAGTATTTTAGTTAACATCGTTTTGTGGATATAGGCTGTTGTTTCTCTTGAAATGAATGTACAGACAAGCACATAAGTAGTTTCTCAGGGCCATTAGCCATTAGGAGCTACAGTTTAAATCCACAATGACACACACCTGCTGGGCTGGTTAAAATGTAGGACCAGTGACAGGCAGGATTGGTAGAGGCAGAGGGGAAGCATGAAATGCTACAGCCACTCTGGAATACAATTAGATGAGAGAGGTGGCTCAGTGGTTAGTTTGGTCCTCAACACCCACACTGGGTGGCTCACATAACTGCTTATATGCAACTCCAGCTCTAGAGGATCGATGCCTTCTTCTGATCGCTAAGGACACCCAAATTCATGTGCACAGCCTCTCCCCCCACACATATGCACAAAACTTAAAAATGATTCAGTCATTCTCCTCCCAAGTATTTATTTACCCAAGATAAATTAATACACAGGTCCTTGAAAATACTCATATATGAATATTCATATCAGCTTTATTTGTATACTTTTTTATTTAATTTATTTATTTTACATCCTGACCGCAGTTTCTCCTCCCTCCTCTCCTCCCACTCTCTCCCCCCATCTACTCCCCCTTTGTTTCTGTTCAGAAAGGGGCAGGCCTCCCATGGGTATCATCAACAAAGCATGGGCTATCAAGGGTGCAGTAGGACTAAGCACTTCCTTTGAATTTAGGCTGGGCGAGGCAATCAGCTCTGAGGAATAGGTTCCCAAAAGCCAGTCAAAGCATTGGGGACAGCCCCTGCTCCCACTTTTAGGAGTCCCATAAGCAGACCAAGCTACATAATTGTCGCATGTATGTAGAGAGCTTAGTTGGGTCCCATGCAGATTCCCTGGTTGTTGGTTCAGACTGAGTTCCCATGAAGCCAGACTAGTTGTTTCTGTGGGTTTTCTTGTAATGTCCTTGACCCCTCTGGCTCACACAATCCTTCCTCCCTCTCTTCCGGATTCCCTGAGCTCAACCTAATGTTTGACTATAGGTCTCTGTATCTGTTTCCATCAGTTACTGAATGAAGGGGCTCTAATGACATTTGGGGTAGTCACCAATCTTATCACAGGGGATGCGAGTTCAGGCTACCTAGCCACTATAGCTAGGAGTCTTAGCTGGGGTCATCCTTGTGGATTCATGGGTGTTTCCATTGCACCTGGTTTCTACATGACCCTAAAAAGCCCCCCCCCCTTTCCAGACATCTTTTTCGGTACTCTCCCCTCTACCCACCACCCCCATCCTGATCTCTCAAGTTCCCATCCCCACCCACGGTCCTCCCAGGAGATCTTTTCTATTTGCCCTTCCCAGGGAGTTCCAGACATCTGCCTTGGGCCCTCCTTGTGACCTAACCTCTCTGAGTCTGAGAATTGTAGCATAGTTAACCTTTACTTTACCATTCATATCCAGTTATGAATGAGTATGTACCATGTTTGTCTTTCTGGGCCTGGGTTACCTCACTCAGGATGGTTTTTTTTTAGTCCCATACATTTTCCTCAAATTTCCTGATGTCATTGTTTTTAACAACTAAGTAGTAATCCCTTGTGCAAATGTACCACATTTTTCTCATCTGTTCTTTGGTTGAGGGGCATCTAGGTTATTTCCAGGTTCTCACCAACTAAACTACAACTAAATAGCAGCTACAACTAAAGCTACTATGGCCATAGTTGAGCACATGCCCTTATGGTACGATTGAGCATCCTTTGGGTATACGCCCAGGAGTTGTATGTAGTGAGGAGCTGTGGGCAGGCCTCCTTTTCGTCCCACCCGGCTCCCGCATGGCTAGCTTAGCCCCGGAAATAACAACACACAAATTGTATTCATTTAAACACTGCCTGGCCCATTATCTCTAGAGAGTTAGTTACTGGCTAACTCTCACATCTTGATATTAACCCATTTCTAATAATCTGTGTAGCACCACGAGGTGGTGGCTTACCAGGAAAGATTCAGCATGTCTGACCTGGTGGCTGGCTCCATGGCGTCTGCCTGCCTCTGCTTTCTTTCTCCCAGCATTCTGTACTGTTTACTCCACCTGCCTAATTTTCTCCTATCAAAGGGCCAAGGCAGTCTCTTTATTAACAAATGAAAATAACACATAGACAGAAGGCCCACCTACATCAGTTGTATCACTGGATCTTGAGGTAGATTGATTCCCAGTTTTCTGAGAAACTGCCATATTGATTTCCAAAGTGGCTGTACACGATTGTACTTGCCCCAGCAATAGAGGAGTGTTCCCCTTGCTCCACATCCTCTCCAGTATAAGCTGTCATTTGTGGTTTTGATCTTAACCATTCTGACAGGTGTAAGATAGAATCTCAGAGTCATTTTGACTTGCATTTCCCTGATGGCTAAGGATGTTAAACATTCTTTTAAGTGTTTCTCTGCCATTTGGAATTCTTCCATTGAGAATTCTCTATTTATTTTTGTACCCATTTTTTAATTGGAGTGTGTGTGTGTGTGTGTGTGTGTGTGTGTGTGTGAATGTCTAGTTTCTTGAGGTCTTTATTTATTTTAGAGATGAGCCCTCTGTCAAATGTGGGATTGGTGAAGGTCTTTTCCCATTCTGTAGGCTGTCTTTTTGTTCTATTGACAGTGTCCTTTGCCTTACAGAAGCTTTTCAGTTTCATGAGGTCCCACTTCTTAATAGTCAGTCTCCGTGTCTATGCTGCTGGTGTTCTCTTCAGGAAGTTGTTTCTTGTGCCAATGTGTTCAAGGCTATTCCCCACTTTCTCTTCTATCAGGTTCACTGTAACTGGATTTATGTTGAGGTCTTTGATCCACTTAGATTTGAGTTTTGTGCAGAGTGATAAATATGGATCTACTTGCGTTCTTTTACATGCTTACATCCAGCTATACCAGCACCATTTGTTGAAGATGCTTTCTTTTCTCCATTGTTTAATTTTGGCTTCTTTGTCAAAAATCAAGGTTCCATAGGTGTGTGGACGTAGGTCTGAGTCTTGGATTTGATTCCATTGATTAGTGTGGCTGTTTCTATGCCAATACTTGGCTGTTTTTATTTCTCTGTAGAAGAACTTGAGATCAGGGATGTTGAGACGTCCAGTAGATCTTTCGTTGTACGGGATTGTTTTAGCCATCCTGGGTTTTTTGTTTTTGTTTTTCCGTATGACGTTGAGTGTTGTTTTTTCAAGGTCTCTAAAGAATTGTTTTGGAATTTTGATGGGGATTGCATTGGATCTGTAGATTGCTTTTGGTAAGATTACCATGTCTACTATGTTAACCCTACCCATCCATGAGCATGGGAGATCTTTCCATCTTCTGATATCTTCTCTAATTTTTTTCCTCAAAGACTTGAAGTTCTTATCATACAGGCCTTTCACTTGCTTGGTTAGAGTTACCCCAAGATATTTTAGATTGTATGTGGCTATAGTGAAAGGTGTTGTTTCCTTGATTTCTTTCTCAGCCCTTTTATCATTTTATCATATTATCCTATCATAAGAGGGATACTGAGGGATTTTTTAGTTAATCTTGTACCCAGCCACTTTGCTAAAGGTGTTCATCAGCTGTAGGAGTTTCCTGGTAGAATTTTGGGGATCACTTATGTATACTATCATGTCAGTGTCTCATGTAGCCTGGGCTAACCTCAACTCACTAGACCAGTATGTGCACCACCACACCCGGTTTTTGCAGTGCTAAGGACTGCAGTCAGGGTTTTACACATGCAGTGAAAGTATTCCACCCCTGAGCTTCATCCCTAGCCCAATTGTAAACCATTTGAAGCAACTGAAATGTCCATTGGCAGTTGAGTGAATAAACTCTACCCATATCATAGAATACTATTTAGCAATGAAAATGAATTGTTCCATGATAAAGTTTGATAAATTTAAATCTTTTTAAAATGTTTACTCTGTGTGTGTGTGTGTGTGTGTGTGTGTGTGTGTGTGTGTGTGTGTGTTTATAAACTAGAAGAGAATATCAGATCTCCTGAAAGTGGAATTATAGGTGGTTATGAGTTACCTAATTTTGTGGGTGTTAGGAACCAAACTTGAGTCTTCTGGAAGAACATCAAATATTCTTAACCACTGAGTCATCTCTCCAGCCCCTGGAGTGGGAATCTTTTGATTTATACTGCAGCATGAATGAATCTCACAATAGTGGACAACAGACAAAATGAGTATCTATTTTATGATTCCATTTAACAAAAGTATAGAAAGACTAATCTTACGTCTGTGGACAGAAGACATACCAGTCATGGGTGGAAGAGCTAGGAAAAGATGGTTGGAAGAGGCCACAAGGAAACTTGATAAACATGTTTCTTACCTTTAAATGTTTTGATGTATATTTATTTTTATTTTATGAGTTTGGATGTTTGGCCTACATGTATGTCTATGCACCACATATGTGCCTGGTGCCTGAGGAAGTCAAAAGAGGATATTGAATGTCCTGGAAGTGGAGTTGCAGATGGTTGTAAGCTGCTGTATGGATGCTGAGAGCTAAACTAGGGTCCTCTCACAGTGTAGCCAGTGCTCTTAACTGCTAAGTAATCTCTCCAGCCCCTGGCCCTTGATCATTTTTATTATTTCTTCATGTGTCTGTGTGTGAATATATATATGCTTGCTCATGGACCTGCACATAGGTCCACAGAACACTTATGGAAGTCAAAGGACATCTTTCAGAGTCTCTTCACATCCTTCACCATATGAGTCCTGGGACTCAAACTCACATCATTAGTCTTGGTGGCTAATGCCTTTACCCAACAAGTCATCTCATTGACCCTCTTAACCTGGGTTTAATTGTGATTTCATGGCTGTACACAAATTTCAATTTGTACACTTTATGTAGATACAGTTTATTGTTTATCAGCTATACTTCAGGAAAGTTGGTCTTTGATAGTTGAGTGATCACACAGTAAGGATGTCTAATTGACACATCACTGATCTTTTTTATTGTAGCTTAAAGTGATTTCCAAATCTCATTGGTATTAGTTCTCCAAATCTACTCTTTTTCAAGGTTTTTAAATATATTCTGGATTATTGGCAGAGGTTTCTGTCCTGCCTGGTCCTGCAGCCGTTCAGTCTCAAAGAAACACACAGAAGTCTATCTACATTAATCATAAACTGGTTGGCCTATTAGCTCAGGCTTCTTATTAACTCTTACATCCTACATTAACCCATAATTCTTGTCTGTGTTAGCCGCATGGCTTGGTACCTTTTATTAGCAATCCATCCTCATCTTGCTTCCTCTGTGTCTGGGTTACAACTGCAGACTCAGCCTTTCCTCTTCCCAGAGTTCACCTGTTCTGGTTGCCCCACCTCTACTTCCTACCTGGTAGCTCCACCTATACTTCCTGCCTGGCTACTGACCAATCAATGTTTTATTAAAATAATACAACTGACAAATCTTTACAGAGTACAAGACCATTGTCTCACAGCACTAGATGAGTCTTATTTCCATGTAAATGTTTGTCCTAATTTGTCAGGGTTTTGTGTAGAAAGTCTGGTGGTGTCACAAACAGGCTTGTACCAAATCAATTAGAAAAAAACTGATGTCCTAAATATAGTGAACCTGATAATCCATGATTAGTTTGGTCAGTTTTGTGAGTTGTGCTATTTTTTGTTTGTTTGTCAAAACAGGGTTTCTCTGTAGCTTTGGAACCTGTCCTGGAATTAGGTCTTGTAGACCAGGCTGGCCTAGAAACTCACAGAGATCGACCCACCTCTGCCTCCTGAGTGCTGGAATTAAAGGCGTGGGCCACCAGCACACGTCTTATGAATTGTGCTTTTCAGTGAATTTCCATGTTGTTGTATTTGTCAAAAGTACTGATATAACATTTACAATATATACTGATCTTCCATGACTCTAGTATATCTCTAGTTACATTCTTTATTTACCCCTGGTGTGGGTGTTTTGTATACCAGTCCCCACCCCTGCCAAATTTGGTAGAATTGGCTCTGATTTTTCCTTACTTTTTTCTGATTTGATTATGTCCTTTCTTACCTTTATTTTTTCTTTGTTCAGCTCTCTTTGTTAGTCCTCCTGCCTCTTCTTCCTTCCTGAGGTGGAAGCTTCATTCCTTTTCCTTTGGCTCTTGCTATTTCTTCTGTTTGATGTCATGTTGTGTAGTTTGTTAGAAACAAGATCTCATGTAACCCAGGCCATCCACTCTGTTTTTAATTCCTGAGCACTAGAATACATCACCATGTCTGACTTCTGCCTTTTCTAATGTGAAGTAAAATATTGTTCTTATTGTTGTTGCATTGAATGCATCATTTGTGTTTCTCTGCTGCTTTGGGCATTTTCTTTTTCTTTAGTTTCTGGAGATTACCTGGGAACCTGCCTTCTGCTTTACTGTGCTCCTCCATGTTTATCTGGCAGTGGGATTACTGGGCTTGGTTATTGTTTGATTTTTTTTTAATCAACTTTGAGAATTTTTAACCAAAGTCCTTGAAAACACTTCTGCCCATTATTCCTCTGTTCTGGGGGTCCTGCTGCTCGTGTGCCAGCCCCTTCAGCCTCCCCACAGTCTTTGTGGAATCTATTCCATTTGTTACATCTTTTTTTCTCCTCTGTACTTCATTCTGGGCATTTTTTAAATCTTAGCCCATCTTTGTATTTATTAAGCCCTTTCTCTCCTGTGACAGATCAGTTCTCACTATTATTAAAGATCATTTAAATCTTTATTTCAGATCATATATTTGTTTTAATTCAAGGCATGTTCTCGTCTGGATTTTAGCCCACCTAGACATGTATTTCTTTTTTATTATCATAAGGCTTATAGTTTGTTTGATGGTTTCTTGTTGTGAAAGTAGAAACAAGACATCTGAGGGTTTATATCCAGCTAATAGTTGCTGGGGGAGGAAGAGGTAGTGTCTGGAAAGGTGTGGAGGCACTAATAAGGTACCCATGTGCCTGTAAACAGCCCTACTGGGATTATTGGTCACGCACGCACACACACACACACACACACGAGGAGAAAGTGGAAGGAAGAAAAGTTGAGAAGAGGACCAGTGGGATATGGTAGAGAAAAGATGGGACAAATGTGATCCAAGACATTCTGTACATGAAAACCTTTTATGATGAACCCCATTGTATCAGTTACTTTTCTCACCTGTATCGGCGAATCAATCCCACACCAGTTATGTTTTAAGGGGTTATTTATTTTGGTGGGTGAAAACTATCACAAAGAGCTGTGAGCTCTTTGACTCACGTTGCAAGGAAAAATTTAAAAATCCGTGCTCAACAGGGCAAAGTAAGCCGGCAGAGACTGTCCGGACCTGTGTATCCTGGGAGGCCGAGCTGGGGGTGGGGGGGTGGGGCGGTTCTTAAACCAAACGTTGGGCGCCAATTATCGGCGAATCAATCCCACACCAGTTATGTTTTAAGGGGTTATTTATTTTGGGGGGTAAAACTTACATACACCATAAACCGTCAGGAAGGGAGCCTAGTCGCAGGAGCCGGGAGCAGGAGCCAGGAGCAAGCACCGGAACCAAGAGCCGGAACCAAGAGGGCCTGATCCGGATCTGCTTCTCTTTTTAAAAGAGAAATATACCACGCCCCAGTGGGCTGGTATTTCAGCAGCTATTGGCTGGTGGAGCGGAAGTCGCTCCCCGCTGCACTGTGGGCTCGTATTTCAGCGACTATTGGTTGAGGCAGCGGAAGTTACTCCCACAACACACCTGGGACAAAATTCTTGACAAAAGCAGCTTAAGAAAGGAAGGGTTTATTTGGATTCATAATCCAGGGTGGACCTGACCGTGGTGGGAAAATCCTAGTGGCACGAAGGTAAGGCATCTGCTCACGTGGCATCCACAGTCAGGAAGCAGGGATGAATGCTATTGCTCAGCTCCCAACCCCTTACGCTCAGGCTGTGAGATGGCACCACCCACATGAGTCTTCCCACCTCAGCTTTCCTCATCTGGAAGCCTCCTCCTAGCCATGTCCAGAGATTAGTCTCCAACGTGATTCTAGGTATCATCAAGTGGACAGTCAACAGTAACCATCACGCTCATCATTATGCAGAATAAAGATACTTAAAAAAACTTTAAAGAGTAGAAATACTACTTTGTAAACATCCACCTCCTGACCAGTATTTAGTCTGTGAAACTTGGATTTGTGTGTTTTCAGGGTTACTGGAAAGTTATAAGGGAAGTATAAAGAGTTCTCACATATTCTTCACCCAAAGACCCTACTCAAAATTTGTCAACTATTCTAGTATGTCGTTTGCAGAAAAAGAATCTACAACAGAACACTGACTTCCCTTAGTTGCCACCTGTCATGAGAGAACTCCAGTTCACTCCTTCCCTGACATCCCTGTACTTTGTATACTCTAAGACAGCAGACCAGTTGCTTCAATAATGCCCCTTGATTAGAGTTTATCAAATGATTCCTCACAGCCACATTACAGTTGTGGATTGGGCAGAAGCAGTGTAGAAATTATGATGCTGTCTTTCCCCTGAGTCCCATCCAGTAGACTGTGATGTCATCTTGGCCCATATATCTGGTTAGCTTAAACTGTCGACTCAACACCATCTAGAATTATCTGAGAAGGGAGTCTTTGGACGTGCCTGCAGGGAATTATCTTGATTGCTAATTGATGTAGGAGGGTCCAACCCATTGTGGGTGGCACCATTCCCTGTACAGGTGGTCCTGGATTGTGTAAGAAAGCTAGGTAAGCATAGGTCTGTGAGTAAATCAGCTGGCAAGTGGCATCCTCTGTGGTTCCCGCTATACTGCTTTGGCTGTGGAATGAGTTCCTTGGTCAGGGGTAATGCTTTCATTGTCCTGCTTGAGTCCCTACCCTGACTTCTTTTAGTGATGGGCTTTAGGTCAGAGTATTTTATCACAGAACTAGGATCAAGCTAGAATGGCCGATTGTGCCATCTCTGGTGATTGGAGTAAGGTGATGTCTGCCAACTTTCTCCACTATGAAGTTGTCCTGTCTTCCTTTGTAATTCCAGATGTGCTGAGGTAATGCACTTTCTCCTCTATGGAGTTGTCTTCCTTTAAAGTACAGATGTGCTGTGGTGATGCGCTTTCTCCACCCTAAAGTTGTCCTGTCTTTCTTTGTAATTCCAGATGTGCTGTGGTGATGCATTTTCTCCACCCTGAAGTTGTCCTGTCTTTCTTTGTAATTCCAGATGTGCTGTGGTGATGCACTTTCTCCACCCTGAAGTTGTCCTGTCTTCCTTTAAAATTGCAGATGTCCCGTGCTGATGCACGCTGGGACTCTACAAGTCCCATTATGTCTCTTTCTTTAACTGACTTCGGCATGTGCAAATCTATCTTGTGTGAGTTAGTGCGACAGTAATTGCCAAATAAAGGTTCTCTGATTCCAGCACTGCATTTCCTAGTTGGAGTTCTGCTACAAAATTCTCTCTTGCTGGTTTGTTCACTCTTTAAAAAAAGGAAAAAAAGAAAAAATCCCTGTGAGCTCACGGATCCCATGAAGTTAACACACTTCCCTGTTACTCGCATTATTTGTGTTCATGCCTAAAGCGCACTGGACTTGGCCAGCAGGCGTCTCTTCATCCTCCTCGGCGTCCTTTGGTTCACATTACTCTTTCAGTGCTCACTTATTTTCTTTCACAAGATGTTCCAGGCTATTCTTATTCTCTCCCTGCCCCTCCCTGCAACAAGCCGTGTTTTTCAAAGAACCTTGCTTCTCTTTAGCTGTAAATTGTATCAACACACCGAGACGTGGGTGTTAAATGTGTTTCTCATTCCTGCTGTCTCTCAGATCCTTCCAGAACAGCAAGGCGACCCGCACATGTGTTGGCGTGCACTGGCACGTGTCGGTGCACATTCACATGTGTGTCTTCTAAACCATGAGCTTAAGCTTCACTCTGCTGATGTTGACATAATTGAACTGAGAGATGCCTAGGGAGTTAAGAAAGCATACCACTGTGTGTCTCTGATACCCTTTCCAAACACAAGATAGGATTGCAGGAACTCTGGCTTAATGACTAATCATTGGTGGGTTAAAATTTGGAAGAAGCTCTGTGCAGGGTATGGCCTTGCTGCAGAAAGTAGGCCACTGGATGGGGGGTCCTTGGGGTCTATATCCTGCCCTGACTTTCCTATCACTGCTCTGCATGACTTCCTGTCTGTTATGCTGTGAAATGTTCCAGCCCACACTCGCTACTGTGGTAGACCAAAGCCTCTGCCCCTATGAGTTAACTAAACTCTTTGCCACGATAAGTTTGAAACAAACCCTCCCTCCATTTAAGTTGTTTGTGTTAGGCAGTCTGTCACAGCCTTGGACACTTGACTAAACTTCCAATGCTAGTTCATACACGGATTCCCTCTGAGAGTTCTCTCTTCGTGTTTATAACTGTCTCCTAGTTCCCATCATTCATAATATATGGATGTATTGCTTGGTTTCTCCTCCCCCATGAAAATGATCTCCTAACCACCAAACCACAACCGCACTCAGATGCCCTCTTTGTTGGCTACAGTTTGTCTCAAGCTGCCCTCTAGAAAGGAGCAAGGCACCCTTCCCACTTTGCCATTGACCATGACAGGCCCCTGTTGGCCATCATCATGATCTGACACCTTCCTCTTCATTATGTTTTTTTAAAGAGTAATACCTTGCTGGAATTTTCTCTCCTTGAAAAAAAAAAAGGAAGAAAGATAATTCTTATGTGTTTAACCTTGTAGTAATATGTGTATTATCATAGACCAGGGATGATTTTAAGTTAATATGACATACTTAGATAACATTGAAAGTCAAAGTTTTTCTAACTGTGCTATGATTAAAAAAACAATTGAGCCAGTGTGCATTGTAGAACGATTCTGTTTAAGCTTTTTATGTAAACATACCAAGAGAGTGAAGCCCCTCTGAGGTGCTGGGATGGCAGAGTCATCAAAAGCAGGCCTATCCTGGTCAGCAAAGACTTGCAATCAGGTAACATTATAGCTTAGAGACCCCACTGCTGAGCTTGCCTGGGGCATGACATGACACTCACAAAGTCTCTCAGCTCAACTTAGTCTTTGATTTTTTTTTTCTCCTTTCAAACATGATTCAAAAATTGCCAACCACTGCCCTGTAATTGTCATTAGCTACATCTGTGGGCTGAGGCAAGTGCGCATGCCCAGGGCTCTTACTTGTGGCCGGGGGTGGAAGTTGGTAACACTGGTGTTTGTTTTCTTGAGCACTCCTAATGGGCTTCTCTTTATTGTTTAAGCTTCTAGTGAAGGGAGAGTGTAGATTTGCTTTCAGTGCACAGAGGATGGAGACTCACGCAGACTACCTGGCTGGCCCGTAGCCTCCCTGGGTCTCAGTAGCGTGACCCACCCCAGCACTCCAGAAGAACAGAATGGCAGTGTATTGGAAACAATGCCCTGCACTTCCCTCCCTGATTACTCTAGGTTGGATTCTATTTTTAAAAGTCATAGTCCGGTTTCTGCCTCGAGCAACGAGGCAGAAAAATGTTGTTTGAATCCTTTAAAGCAGTGGTGTACTGACAAAGGAATTTCTGGAGAAAGAATGAGCAGCCGAGGGCCTGCGGAGATGCCCCAGCTGTTAAAGCCCTGGCTGCGCTTGCAGGGGACCCAGGTTCCATTCCCAGAACCCACATGGCAGCTCACGACCATCTGTAACTCCCACTACAGAGGATCGGATGCCCGCTTCCAGCTTCCATAGATACCAGACACATATATGCCATACACATATATGCCATACATACAAGCAAATAGACATGCAAAATAAAAATTAATAAATCCTGACAACAACAGCAGAATTGAGAGAAGCTCTGAGGCTAACTACACCCCAAGGATCTGGCCAACCTGAGTGAGCATTAGCCCTGGTCTGAGCGAGCAGCCTCCATGACTCAAAGGGCAAACCCCAGGAGCCTGCCAAGGCAGACTTAGAAAATCCCCTCCCACTATAAACCTGGAATCCTAAAAGGCTTCTCCTCTAGAATCAAGGAGAAATAGGAAATCTACATTCCTCCAAGGAACTGCAAGAAAGTATGCTTGTTTAAAATCCTGGCAGCAAGTAGAGAGAGAGAGCCCCTGATAATTTATAGCCCCCTATTTATCTCCACAAGACATCTCAGTTCATTGAAAACTACGCGAGTAGTTTGTTTTTTTAAATCTCAAACATGAATTGTAGAATTCTGGGGTCCATTGGTACCTGGCACAATCAGTAATTTCTCATGGCTAAACCATATTACCATATTCACAGTAATATCCAGGAGATGAGAACTGGATTTTTTCTTTGAAAACGATTTCTGTGTATTTGTGTGTATGTGTCCGTGTGTGTTTGTATGTATGTGTCTGTGTGTGAATTCATGCACATGGATGCAGTGCCATGAGGATGAAAAGAGGAGGGCCGAACTGGAGTTACAGGTGTCACGAGGCAGCTGCCGCAAGTGCTGGGCACCAAACTCGGGTCCTTTGAAAGGGCTACAAGTCCTCTCAACTGCTGAAGCACCTCTCCAGTCCAGTGAACTATTTTGGGGGGCATTTTGTTTTTTGTTTGTTTGATTGATTGATTGATTGATTGAAGCACAAGAAACAGTGATGGCCAGGAAAGAGCCAGCATGATGTATAAGTAGCAAAATTACACAGAAACATATGTCCTTATTTTTTTAATAGAAATGTAATTTTAAAATCAAGAGATGATTCCAATGACCAAATGTGTTTGTTAAGAAAAAAATAAAAGTTTTGTAGATAAAATTTCAAAATTGAAAACTTCAACTGTTCTTTTATTGTTCAGGATTGTTTTGGTTTCCTGAGCCTTTTGTGTTTTCATATGAAATTTGAGATTTTTTTTGCAGTTCTTTAACGAATTGCATTGGAAGTTTGATGGGGATGGCTTTAAATCTATGAATTGCTTTTGGTAGGACGGGCATTTTCACAGTATTATCTCTGCTCTTCCAGGACCACAAAGGCCTTCTCATTGCCTGGTTCCTTCTTCAATTTCCTTTTTCAGTGTCTTTAAGTTTTCGTGGTACACGTCTTTCACTTTCTTGGTTAGATTTATTCCAAGATAACTTTTGAGGCTCTCGTGAGTGGAATTGTTTCCCCGATTTCCTTCTCTGTGTGTCTGTTGTGTGTGAATAGGATTTTTGTGTGTTAATTTTGTATCCTGTTGCTTCGCTGAATGTGTTTATCGGCTGTAGGAGTTTTTTAGTCTTCAGAGTCTTTTCTGTGTAGAATCATATCATCTGTAAATAGTGGCACTCTGACTTCTTCCTGCCTGCTTTGTCCCTTTTATCTCCTTCACCTGTCTTATTGTTCTAGCTAAGACTTCAGCACTGTATTGAACAAGAGTTTGGAGAGTGGACATCCTGTTCTGTTCCTAATTTTACTGGAAAATGCTTAGAGTTGTTCTGTTTAGAATTATGTTGGCTGTGGGCTTGCTGCATATTGCTTTTATATTGAGATAAGTCTCTGGTTATTCTAAGATTCTCCTAGACTTTCATCATGAAGAATATTGGGTTTTGTCATAGGCCTTTCCTGCATCTAATAATTTGATCATGTGGTTTCTGTCTTTAGTCTATTTGTGTGGTTGATTATATTTGTTGATTTATGTATGTAAAACCATCTCAGCAACTCTGGGATAAAACCAAGTTGATCTTGGTGGACAATATTTTTGATGTGTTCTTGAATAAGGTTTACACATATTTTATTCAGAATTTTTGCATCCATGTTATTAGAGATACTGGTCTATAATTTTTTTTTTTTTTTTGCAGTGGAGGTGATGTCTTTGTCTGTTTTGGGTATCAGTGTGAAACTGGCTTCATTAACAGAATTTTTAAATGTTCCCTCATTTTTTATTTTGTGTACTGATTTTAGAAATATTGATATTAGTTCTTCTTTGAAGGTCTAGTAGAATTATACACTTAATCCATCTGGATCTGAGCTTTTTTAGTTGGGAGATTTTTAATTGCATCTTCTATCTCAGTGTATATCATCTGTTTGTTTAAATTGTTTATCTAAATTGTTTATCTCATCTTGATTTATCCTTTCTAGGCCATAAATGTATAGAAATTCCTCCATTTCTTTTGAGATTTTCCAGTTTAGTGGGATATAGATTTTTAAAGAATGCCTTTATGGTTCTCTAAATTTCCTCTGTGTCAGTCACAATGTTTCCCATTTATTTTTTTATTTTATTAAATTGGATCCTCTTCCTGTTTTGAGACCGTATCTCTATTATTTAGCTCTAGCTGTCCTGGAATGCTCTATGTAGACCAGGCTGTCCTCAAACTCCGAGATCGATCTGCCTCTGCCTCCTGAATGCCGGGATTAAAGGTGTGCGCCACTAGACCTGGGTGCCCTTTTCTTTCTCCAGTTTAAATTGACTAAAGTCATGTCAATGTTAGTAATCTTTGCAAAGAATGAGCTCCTCTTTTCATTGATTCTTTGTATTGTTTGGATTTTTTTCTTCTGTTTCATTCATTGTATTTCTTATTTTAATGATCTTTTCCCATCTATTTTTTGGAAGTTTTATTTACTCTTGTTTCCCCAAGGCCTCCAGAGTCATTATTAATTGTTCAGTTTGAAATCTCTAGAATTTTTTTTAACACATACACTCAATGCTATACACTTCCTCTTAGGATGTCTTCTTAGTGTCTCATAACTTTTGGTATATTATGGCTTCATTTTCATTCCATTATATTTAAGGAGAAATTTTAAATCTCCTACTGGATGTCATCCTTGACTTAATTATTCAGTAGTAATTGTTTAGTTTTTATGAGTTTATGTACTTTCTATTGCCATTGATATCCAGCTTTATTTACTCAGTTGAATGTGAATTAGGAAAAGATTAGCAATGGCTTAAGAGGTAATTCATGATCTAGAAGACAGAATTGAGGAAAGTGTACAGAATATAGCACAGAAGCATCAAAAGTAAAAATGTGGTAAAGGTATTTAATAGAATGAGAACTTATAACATATATTGGATCATAATACCAGAATAAGATAGAAGATAAGAAGAGGAGGAGGAAGAAAAGGAGGAGAAGGAGGAGGAGAAGAAGAAGGAAGAGAAGGAGGAGAAGGAGAGGATGGAGGAGATGGAGGAGGAAGATGAAGAAGAAGAAGAAGAAGAAGAAGAAGGAGGAGGAGGAGGAGGAGGAGGAGGAGGAGGAGGAGGAGACAATCAAGAAGAATAAAGAGGAGAGGTGACAAATTGGAGGATGTGGTAGATAGCTAAGAATTTGTAAGAATTATAAAACACGTAATTACTCACTTTCAAGAAACCTAATGAAGTACAAGAAGACAAACACAAATATTCATGGTTCCCCTTTTTTAAAACATTTTTCTCTCACATTAATTCTTTTTAATTTTGTATATAACTGCAATAATTAGGCAGGAAATTATAAAGAATATGATTTGCACACTTCTACATTTCATCTGAATCAACTTCAGTGACAATCAGTGGATCATCAAGCTTCAGAATGTTAAATCCAATTTAAAAAACAACTCAGAATGGGTATTTTCATTAACCTAATCAAATGTCTCAGAAGTTAACAAAAATACCTTAAGCAAAGTAAGTTTTTAATCAAAACTACTCTTGATTTTCGTTATAAATGTTTCAACAGAAAAATCAGTGCTTTCTTATAAATATTTTACACCTCACAATCAACTTAATTTCTACTAGTTTTTCTTGCCTCTATAACTCTACATTCCTCATAGATACATACTGTCTTTTTACTTTTTATTGTTTAAAACAATTTTTTTAATTTAAATATATTTTGGTCATATTCTTTCCATGTCCTTCCAGATCCTCTCCCCCTCCCATACCCAACTTTAAGTTTTTTCTAAAAAAAAAAAAAAACAAAACAAAAAAATCATAAATCCAAAACAAAACCATGTAAACAAAATAAAATCCCCCCCCCAAAAAAACACCAAGATGTAACCAAATAAAAGCACACCAAAAAGATGTGGACTCCATTATATGTTGTTCGACCACTCTTGTACATGAGACCTGCCCTGGGGTGGTCACTTGCCACTCCATTGGATCAAACTGACTTTCCCTCTCCCAGCAGGTATAAATGACAGTTCCATTGTTAATCTTTACCGTAGTGGCTAAGTTTTGATCCATTTGTTTCTTTTTTAAAATATAACAAAATAAAATATAATAAGATAAAACAAAACGACCACATCGAATTTTGGGAGGAAATATGGGGAGAAAACTAAAATTATGGGGCATTTGAGGAGTAGTATTAAAATTTAAAATAGTAAAACTTCCTAACATATGTACATCTATGAAGGTGATCTAAATGAAATCGCCAAATGATGGGGGAGACAGAGTACAAACTGGCTATGTCTCATCACCAGATGATGCTTCCAGTATCAGAACTGGGTTACATCCAATTGAGTCATTGACCAAAGGAGCCTCACAGGAATCCCCAAACAGCACACGCTGTTGCCGAGACTGTAGGTTGCTCTCCACAGACTGACAGCAAAGCCTCATTGCGGAAGACAACACCTCCGTAACCCATTGAAGATGGAAATCTAGTGTCTACACCCCTAAGTCCCAGCATCTTTGGTGTGTGAAGGTACATGGTACACTATCAAAAGAGAAATATAAACACCAAGCCAGATACAAACCCTTTATCCACAATGGTGTCCTGCCTGCAAGATGTGCTTGGTGCAAGATGTGCTAGGTCAATGGTGGCACAAAGATTGTAGCGGGAACCAAACAGTAACTAATTTGACATAGGGTCCACACCACAAGATGGAACCCATACCCAACACTGCCTGGGTGACCAAGAAACTGAGACAAGAAAGCCCAGGGACCTAGAGTAAATAATAATAATAATAATAATAATAATAATAATACTGATCTTAAAAAAAAAGTAGTGATCAATGACTCCTAATGATAGTCTGCTATACTCATAGATCAGTGCCTTGTTCCACCCTCAGCAGAGAAGCTTCCTGTTGCAGCGCCAGACAGTGTGCAGAGAGTGAGAGACCTTGGAACACTCAGCTCGAAATGGGATGCCTCCATCAAACCCCTGCCCTCCGAGCTTAGGGAACCCCTCTGAAGAGCAGGTGAGAAGAGTGTAAGAGCCAAAGGGAGTGGAGGACACCAAGTAAACCAGGCCCCCCCGAGATCAACACGAGCACTGCTCATGTAGCTCACAGAGACCGAGGCGGCAAGCGCAGGGCTGGCGCGGCTCTGCACCAGGGCCTCTGCGCTTAAATCACAGCTTCCAGTTTTAGGGTTTTTTTCCTGGGATTCCTCAGTGTGCAAACACGTGGGCCTCTGATACATGTGCCTTCTCTTAGTTTCCCTTCTTAAAGACCATTTAAAACCTTTATCTCAGATTATATACTTTATTCAAGTTAGTTAAATAACTGTTTAAAGTGAGAAAGGGGGTTAAATGAATAGCTCAGTGGTAGAGTATTTGCCTGGCATTGACCCTCCAACACAGCAGCTCAATTTATAAATAAAATGGACATTTTAGACAAATGCAGCCAAGAGGATTTGAAGTTTAAGAAGGTATTGTGGTAAATATAGAATCAATACATATGGGAGTATTTTCTAAGTCAAGAAAAGTGGCCAGAGTTCATTTGTCCTAAGAGTCTTCATATGGAAAGTAAAATATTAATTAACTCGAGACTTTCGGTTAATTATGCCTTGCAAATGAACTTTGTAAACCAAAGAATAAAGAAAGTGTATTTGGAGCTGGAACAGTGGGTCAGCAATTAGCAGCGCTTGCTGCTCCTGCAGAAGAGCCAGGTTTGGTTCCTTGCACTTACACAGTGTCTCGTGACCATCTGGAGCTCCAGCTCCAGGATCTCCAGCTCCAGGATCCAGTGTCCTTTCTGGCCTACCTGGCTCTGAAAGCGTGTGGTGCACTCTCGTACAGGCAAAACAGTCACACATAGAAAATAAACCTGCTTTTAAAAATAAATTGTATTTAATTTTTAAATAAGTAGAAGGAGGAGTCTGTGAAAGATACTGCCCCAAAAATAAGGAGATGAGAGAAGAGCTGAGAAAAATGGAGTGGACGACTTCGTACAGACCATTGAGTGTATGATGGTAGACCATGCAATGGTAACACAGTGGAAATGAATGGATTATAGGTGTATGAAAGGATATGGATAAAAATGCTACTGGTATTAAATCAAGGGAGCTAGATCTCAGATGACTGCACATGGCTCATTAACATAAAATAAGTATATGAAGCAAACAATATATTGCATAGAATGTGAAGCTGAGGGGGACAGGGGGATGGCTCAGTGGGCAAGAGTACTTGCTCAGCAAGCATGAGGACCTGAGTTCCAGTCCCCCATAAGCAGTAAAAAGGTCAGCATAGCTGTGCATGCCTATAATCCCAGCACTGGAGAGACATAGGTAGGAGGATCTCAGATGCATGCTAACCAGTCAGCTACCCTCATCAAAACAAGAGTTTCACATTCCATGAGAGATCCTGTCTCAAGGAAACACAGTGGAGAGTGATGGAGAGGAGGACTTGGGGGAGAAGGGCAAATGGCAAAATCACACACACACACACAAACACACACACACAAAGCCCTCATCTTTAACCAGGTGAATGAGGACATGCTTGCTCATGGTACTTGAATGCCTACACTGTCCCACAGTGTACACAGCACTTACCAGTATACACAATGCCTCCGGTTTGATCTCTGGCAAATAATGATAAATTAACATCAGTTTATTAAACTAATAAACTCAATTGTTCATTGGCTATTTTTCATATCCACTCATTACTTAATAAGAATGATTGAAAGATGTCTGGTTACTTGAATTTGGTTGGGGGAGGGCTGTTATGGGTGTGTTCCAGTATTATCTTATTGCAGGTGGGTCACTAGCTGCACCAATGCCGTTTGTCAAGTAGTGACCTTTTCACCTGCTGGAATGAACATTCTAGCCACATAGACGTTCATATAAGTTAAGACTTATTTCTGGGTCCTCTCTTATTTTTTGGTCATCAATTTGCCTGTTTCTGCCTCGATATCCTATCACTCTTTATGTCAGCAGTTGTCTGGTCTGGCCTTCTGACACGGGGCCAAGCACTCCCTCCCCTCCCTGTCCTTGTCTTATCTTTCTTCTTTATCTGAGGGCACTTATTCTTTCAAATGAACTTTTAAAGACCACTTTATACCATTTCAAAAGGATTATATTAAATGTATAAATTTATGGGAATGTCTTCCCCCTGGAAGAATAAGGAATGACTTTGCATTTGTTCAAATCTTATTTTATGACCTTCAATAAGATTTTATAGTCCTTTTCGCATAGGTCCTATGGTTTTCTTGTCAAATTTATTCATAAGTATTTTATGAGTTTTTCCATTATGGTGAGAGGACTGTTTTCCCCTTTTTTGTGTCTAATTATTTATTGCTAATATAGAGTATAATGGTGAATTTTGACGCATTTATTGTCTGTCCACCTGCTTCATCACAGTTGCTTTATAATTCCATCTATTTTTTGCAGTACGGGGTGTTAACTTAGAACCCTGCTCATGCTAGGCAAGTTGGAAAGCAGCATATACAGCCTTCTTTTTACATTTGCAATTTTGAGACAAGGTCTCAATACATTACCCAGGCTGCCCTTGAACTCCCGTTGCAGCCCAGGCAGGCCTTGAACCCCTTCCCACCTCAGCTTCCCAGGTTGCTGGGATCACAGACCTAACCACCATACCTGGCTCATTTCAGCAGCAGCCAGTGAAAACTGCTCATTGTCTTTCTTTCTCAAACACTAAGGTTAATTCATACCCCTATCTCGGCTTATTTCTTTTTTGGATGATGATGCCTGACTGACTCCCAGTTTTTAACTAGAAACACTCTGAGATTAGCTATCTACAGGGACATATTTAAAGGATTTTTTTCTATTCCTTCTTCCTTAACAATTTTACTTTCAAGGACTTTTTTTTTTAATATTAATGCATTTGAGTGTTTTGGCTGCCTGTAAGTGCACTGCATGTGCAGTACCCAAGAAAGCCAGAAGAGGACTCCAGATACCTTAGAGTGAAAGTGCAGTTAGGGACAATTGTGAGCTGTCATATGGGTGCTGGCAACAGAACCAGGATCCTCTCAAGAGCAGCCAGTGCCCTTTAAGGCTGGGCCATCCCAGCAGCCCCCAAGGACTGATATGTTTTCAGACTTCCTTTGTTTCCCCTTTGGCTCTGGGTCATTCTAGATACATTCTTGACTTGATATTGGAAGTCCAGCATCTGAGGCTTAAGTGTGACAATTCTCTTCCTAAAAGCCTCCGATAAATACCCATGTTCTCAGACTGAGCTAGCGACCTAGGCCAGAGCAGGCCTGAGGCAGCAAGCTCCACAGGAGCAGGACTGGGCTGGAGTGGGCCTGGAACGGTGGACTCCACAGGAGCCTGAGCAGATCCAGACCAGGAATATTAGCGGAAGCAGGACTGGGCCAGTGACCTAGGCCAAAGCAGGCCTGGGATGGTGAACTTTTTTGGGATAGTAGCAATCCACAGGGTCTCATCCTCTGTGAAAACAAAAGAAGAACCTCCTTTCCAAAGAATCATATTCTTAGACCAAAATCCTGAAGTGAAGATACCTTTAGAACATATATGTTGGATCAGCTTAGCAGCCCACACAATGAAATGTCTCTCTGTATTTATCTCCTTCACAGTCAAAAATTTTAAAGAAAACACAATATACAGAATCCAAATTCTCTGTGAATTTTCCAATTTTGCGTGGCTTATTTTTCTTCATTTATTTTAATCTATAACTATCTGTACTCTGTCTCTTTAAAGACTTTACCCTTTTTTTAAGGCATTAACTTTATTCTCTATATTCTTTTTCTTCTCTCTCCCAAGCCTACGTACACTCATCCAACAATGTGACCCATTTAGAGGTCTTTATGTCTGAGTCTGTCCTATTATGAATCTGCAATTTTTTTTACTGTCTTGAAGAGCTTTTAAAATGCTAAGCAGCTTGGTTGCGGCTGCTCTGGATGTTGGCTCCGCCTCTCTCCAATTTCAAAATGGTGGACGTACCATTTTCTGCTAGCTCTGGAGCCACCAGGTTAAAGGACAGAGCATAGTGACTAATAAGATCACAGAAAAAGGGGAGATGATGTAGGAGGGTCATCTCTCTATGTCTTACTTTCATTGGTTAATAAAGAGACTGCCTTGGCCTTTGGTAGGACAGCAGCTTAAATAGGTGGAGTAGACAAAACAGGATGCTGGGAGAAAGATGCAGAGTCAGCCAGACGCCATGGAACCAGCCTCCAGGTAGGAGCTGCACTCAGCACTTTAAGTCTGAGACTGAGCATGCGGCACAGAAACTCTTTTCATCCAAGTTACAGCCAAATCCGACACACAGAGCATTGCACAGCCTGGAAACATCTCTGTGTACGGTGACAGAAATCTGCCATGCTCTCCCGTCTGCCTAAGCCTGATCCCACAATCTGCTCAGGCAGGGAGCACCAAGCCATTGACGTGGTCTCAGAGTACTTTCTTCCCAATCCCGAGTGGGCACACAAACATCCAGTCTCATAAAAACCATTGAAATGCTTTAAAGCCCCCCGTTGGGCACCACTCTGTTGCAAAAAGGAGCGGTGGGCTGCTTCCCGCCGCCCGGCTCATGACTAGCTTTACCCGAAATAATAACACGGAAATTGTATTCTTTTAAACACTGCGTGGCCCATTATATCTAGCCTCTTCTTGGCTAACTCTCGCATCTTGACTAACCCATATCTAATAATATGTATGTCACCACGAGGTCGTGGCTTACCGGGAAAGATTCAGCATGTCCGACCTGGCAGCTGGTTCCATGGCGTCTGACTGACTCTGCATCTTTCTCCCAGCATCCTGTTCTGTCTACTCTGCCTATCTAAGCTGCTGTCCTATCAAAGGCCAAGGCAGTCTCTTTATTAACCAATGAAAGTAACACATAGACCGATGACCCTCCTACATCATAATTCCACCAGAGCAGGGACATTTGAAGAAGCAGAACTGGGCCAGCAACCAAGGCTGGAGCAGGCCTGAGGCAGTGAGTTCCATGGGAGCAGGACTGAGCTGGCAACCTAGGACAGAGCAAGTCTGAGATAGCCAGCTCCCAAGCAGAGCAGATCCACACCAGGGACATTTGCACAGGCAGGACTGAGCCAGCAAACTGGGCCAGAGCAGACCTGAAACAGTGAACTCCACAGGAGCAGGTGTAGGGGAGCAACTGCTGAGTGGGCCTAATGCCTCTGATAAATACCCATGTTCTTGGACTGAGCCAGAGACCTCTGCAGGTATGGGCATGAATCTGGGACCTTCAAGGGAGTAGACCTGAGCCAGCACCCCTGCAGGTCCAAGCATGAGTCTGGGACCTCTGAGGGAATAGGCCTGAGCCAGGTCCTCTGTGGGTCCAGGTGTACCTGAGTCTGGGAACTCTGAGGGAGTAGAACTAGATAAGAGCCAGATACCTTTGCAGAACCAACCCCAAGCCAGGAACCTCTGCAGGAGGGATCCAGACCAGGGACATTTACAGAAACAGGTCTGAGCCCACAACCTAGGCCAGAGCAGGGATGAGGCAGCAAACTCCACTGGAGCAGAGCAAACCCCAGGAGCATTGAGCAACCTCCAGGAACACGGAGTGACCAACAGGGTAACTGGAACTGTGGAACTGACTTCAACCCAAGAAGCAACCATCTGAGCCTTGGATGCACTGGCACCTGGAAGATTGATCACCAGAGTCACAGACAGCCCCAACCACACCAATCAGATGAAAAGATGAGTAGACAAGGTAAGAACACACGCAACATCATAAAGACCAACACAGCACCAGTAAATCTAGAGACCCCACAACAGCAAGACTTGAACAACTACATATAGATGAAGCAGAAGAAAATGACCTAAAAAATAATTTCAGGAGAATGTTTGAGACTCTTAAAGAGGAAATGAGAAATCCCCTCAAAGAAATGGAGAAAAAGACAAAAAAAAAGACATCAAAAAAATCCCTTAAAGAAAGCCAAGAAAAAGCAATCAAACATATGAAAGAAACTATTCAAGACTTGAAAACTGAAATAGAGACAAAAAAGAAAAAAAAGCCGAGGGAATTATAGAAACAGAAATCATGAGAAAACAATCAGGAACCACAAATTCAAGCATAAACAGCAGAATATAAGAGATAGAAGAGAGAACCTCAAGTGCTAAAGATACAAAATAGTCAGGAAATATGGGACACCATGAAAAGACCAAACCTAAGAATAATAGGTATAGAAGAAGGAGAACTTCAACTCAAAAAGCACAGAAAATATAATTAACAGTCATAGAAGAAAACTTTCCCAACCTGAAGAAAGATATGCCTATAAAGATACAAGAAGCTTACAGAACAGAAAATAGACTGGATTAAAAAAAAATCCCCTTGCCACATAGTAAAACACTAAACATACAGAATAAAGAAAGAATATTAAGAGCAGCAAAGGAAAAAGGTCAAGTAACATATGAAGGCAGACCTATCAGAATTACATCTGACTTCTCAATGGAGACAATGAAAGCCAGAAGGTCCTGGTCAAGTGTTATGCAGACATTAAGAGACCACAGATGCCAGACCAGACTACTATACCCAGCAAAACTTTCAAACACCATAGAAGGAGAAAACAAGATATTCCATGGCAAAACCAGATTTAACCAATACCTAGCCACAAACCCAGCCCTACACACAAAGTACTAGAAGAAAAACTCCAACCCAAGGAAGTTGGCTACATCAACAAAAACAGACAATTGATGATCTCACAGCAGCAAATCCCAAAGAAGGGAAAAACACACAAATTAATATCACCAACAATGAAAACTAAATTAAGAGGAGATAGCAATCACTGGTCATTAATATCCCTTAATATAAATGAACTCAACTCACCTATAAAAAGACACAGGCTAACAGATTGGATAGGAAAACAGAGTCCATCCTTCTGCTGCATCCGGGAAACACACCTCAACCTCAAAGACAGATATCACCTCAAAGTAAAAGGCTTGCTAAAAAATTTCTAATCAAATGGAATTTCTACAAGATTTTCAAAGAAGAAATAATACCAATACTCCTCAGATTATTCCACACAATAGAAACAGAAGAAACATTGCCAAACTCTTTTTATGAGGTTACAATTACCCTGATAACCAAACCACAGAAAGACATTACTAAGAAAGAGAATTACAGACCAATCTCATTCATGAACATTAATACAAAAATACTAAATAAAATACTGGCAAATTGAATCCAAGAACACATCAGAACCATCATCCACCATGATTAAGTCGGCTTCATCCCAGAGATGCAGGGATGGTTCAACGTATGAAAATCTGTCAATGTAATCCACCATATAAACAAACTGAAAAATAAACACCACATGATCATGTCATATATGCCAAAAAAGCTTTCAACAAAATACAACATCCCTTTATAATAAAGGTCTTGGAAAGAATAGGGCTACAAGGAACATACCTAAACATAATAAAGGCAATATACAGCAAGCCAACAACCAGCATCAAACTAAATGGAGAGAAACTCACAGCAATCCCACTGAAATCAGAAACAAGACAAGGTTCTCCACTCTCTCCATATCTATTCAATATAGTTCTTGAGGTCCTAGATAAAGCAATAAGACAACAAAAGGAGATCAAGGGGATACAAATCAAAAAGGAAGAAGTCAAACTCTCACTATTTGCTGATGATATGATAGTTTACATAAGTGACCCCAAAAATTCTACCAAGAAATTTCTACAACTCATAAACACTTTTAGTAATGTAGTAGGAAACAAGATTAACCCAAAAAAAATCAGTAGCCCTCTTGTACACAGATGATAAATGGGCTGAGAAAGAAATCAGAGTAATATCACCCTTCACAATAGCCACAAATAACATAAAATATCTCAGAGTAACTCTAACCAAACAAGTGGAAGACTTATATGACAAGAACTTTAAATCTTTGAAGAAAGAAATTGAGATCTTTCTAGAAAATGGAAAGATCTCCCATGCTCTTGGGTAGGTAGAATTAACATAATAAAAATGGCAGTCTTTCCAAAAGCAATCTACAGATTCAATGCAATGTCCATCAAAATCCCAGCAAAATTCTTCACAGATCTTGAAAGAACTGTACTCAACTTCATATGGAAAAGCAAAAAATCCACGATAGCCAAAACAATCCTGTACAATAAAAGAACTTCTGGAGGCATCACAATCCCTGACTTCAAACTCTATTACAGAGCTACAGTACTGAAAACAGCCTGGTATTGACATAAAAACAGACAGAAGAACCAGTGGAACCGAAACGAAGACCCAGATAGCAATCCACACACCTTTGAACACCTGATTTTTGACAAAGACACAAAAATATCAAATAGAAAAAAGAAAGCATATTTAACAAATGGTGCTGGCATAACTGGATATCAACATGTAGAAGAATGGAAATAGATCCATATCTATCACCATGCACAAAACTCAAGTCCAAATGGATCAAAGACCTCAACGTAAAGCCAGTCACACTGAACCTTATAGAAGAGAAAGTGGGAAGTACTCTTGAATGCATTGGCACAGAAGACCACTTCCTAATATATAACCCCAGTAGCACAGACACTGAGAGAAAAAATTAATAAATGGGACTTCTTGACACTGAAAAGCTTCTGTAAAGCAAAGGACATGGTCAACAAGATAAAACAACAGCCTACAGAATAGGAAAAGATCTTCACCAGCATCAGACAGAGGTCTGATCTCCAAAATATACAAAGAACTCAAGAAATTGGTCATCAAAAGAACAAATAATCCAATAAAAAATGGAGTACAGACCTAAACAGAGAACTCTCAACAGAGGAATCTAAAATGGCTGAAAGACACTTAAGGAAATGCTCAATGTCCTTAGTCATCAGAGAAATGAAAATCAAAATAACTCTGTAAGAGTGGCCAGAATCAAAAACACTGATGACCACTTATGTTGGAGAGGGAATGGTACCACCTTTTGTGGGCAGTCTTCCCACCTCAATAGTCTAATCAAATTATTCCCACACAGGCATGCTCAGATGCTAACTTAAAATAGATAAACCCTCACAGATGTGCCTGCAGGCTTGCCTCTTAAGTAATTCTAGATCCTGTCAGGGTGACATTAACATGTTACCATCTTGAGATACATCCATGGCATGGGACTGACCTAGAGGCTACACTTGCAAAGTGTATAGAGTGCTAGAGGAAGTTAGCATCTTTTAGCCTGGTAAGTTTTCAGGGATAAAGTGGCAAGAGACATTGCAGCCCTTCCCACCGAGTGCCTTCACAGTAATCCCTGAAATAATTGGAGACAGCCAGAGGAGCAGTGCCCTTTAATCATGAGCAGAGAAACTGGAGCAAACCCACATACTGGGGCATCCGCAGGTCGGTTCCACACTCCCAGAAACCAGTAACAGCTGGGGCCCTCGGCTCTGAGATGGAGGGAACTCAGGAGCCAGAGAGAGTGACAAGGGAGTTAGGTACCTTGAGGGGCAATGACCCAGCCTGCTAAGAGACCCTAAGAAGGATGGCAGCTGGAGGGGCTTCCTGGAAAGGAAAGAACTTGGCAAGAGAAATTTATTTGGATGCAGTACTCTAAAATAAAGTCATTTTGAAAAACAAAACACCCCCAACACCGAGCAAAGCTCCTTTGGTACTTTGCATTTTTATGTTTTTTTTTGTTTGCAAAAAGGTCTCTGAAGTAACTCTCCAAAGCCGGTTCAGATCACATGGTTGAGCATGCATAAGGGAAGGGAACGAGATGACTTCCCTCTGTAGTCTTGTAGCTGGAAGAGCCCAAGTAAACGGTGGCAATATGCCAGATGGGAGATGAGTCTTTTCAGTTCCAATGTATCTCTTTCCAGTTTGGTTTCTTGAGGCAACAGAGTTTCCTCACAAATCCCAGGGCTCACCTCCTCTGACCCTCTGACTGTTTCTGTTCCTTCTGCTTCCTGTGAACCACCCCCTTTTCTCTCCCCTCCCTGTGAGCCACCTCTTTTCCCTCATCCCTCCCATCTCTCACCAGCCAGCCTTAGGACTCCACCCATCTCTATTAGATGTGTCTTTACCTCGGGTTTTCTACAGCTGACTCTGCCAGCCCCGGAATATTTGAGAGGTGGGGCCTGTGCTCAGCCTGATACCACGGAGACCTCATGCTGTAGACCCCTGCTGGCTGCCTAGGACCCAGCCACAGGACCTGCTGTTGGGGAGCACAGATCCCCAGTTGTATGGCAAAGAATGTAGTGAGCTAGCAAACAGCCAGAGAGAGTCCCAGGACAGAACCAGGAGCTCCTTTCATGCTTGGGAGAAAGTTCTAGAAATAGTAAGACCAGAGTTGCTATTGTCTCCCCACACTGCAGAGGGGAGAGAGCTGTTAATAGTCATGGAAAGGGCTCTGCAAGGTACAAGAGAACATTGACCTGACTGAACTTAGCTAGCCTGCCCAAGACACTGGGCTCCAGCCCTAGCATCATGCATTTAATTAACTAATTAAAATAAACAATAGTGGAGATTAGTTTCTGGGGTTTTTTCCTGACCACCTATTTTCTTTTTTGTTATTATTAAATTGTTTTTAATTGAACTATATATTTTTCTCCATCCCCTCCCTCCCTGTCTTCCCCCCATTTCTACCCTCTCCCATGGTCCCCATGCTCCCAATTTACTCAGGAGATCTTATCTTTTTCTACTTCCCATGTAGATTATATCCATGTATATCTCTTTTAGTGTCCTCATTGTTGTCTAGGTTCTCTGGGATTGTGAACTGTAGGCTGGTTTTTCTTTGCTTTATGTCTTAAAGCCACTTATGAGTGAGTCCATATGATATTTGTCTTTCTGGGTCTGGGTTACCTTTGTTTTTCAAATGCTTGAGTCCAGGATGTTTCAGTCAGTAAAGTGCCTTCCTTGTGATCAGTAGACCTGACTTGGGTGCCCGGAGCCCACTTTAAAAAGTCAGGCAGGATAAGGAAACAGAGACAGGCGGATCCCTGGGGCTGGCCTGCCAGCCTAGCCTACTTGGTACATTCCAAGATTAGTAAGAGAGCCTGTCTCTAAAAAGGTAGATAGTACCAGAAGAGGAAATGTCAAGGCTGTCCTCTAGCCTCCACATGCCTGGGGGCACACATACACTCATGCACACATGCACACATGCACTCATGCACACACACACACATGCCTGCACACACACAAGCCCTAATGCCTTGGCTCCTGCAAGGCTGCCTTTGACGGTAAGCTTCGGAGACCTGGTGAGGCCCACAGAGTTTGTCCTCCAGTCGGTCAACTCCAGTCACACTGTCCTGACAGCTTGTGGTTTCAGATCCACCCAGCTTGAGCAAATCCTGGGGAAAGTGCAATTGAAGTGTCCTCTTGGGAATACTGGGAGGCATGCTGTTTAGACTGCCATATAAACTCAGGCAATACTTTCAATATAAACGCATCCACTTTTCTTTTAAGGCTGGCCTCCTGAAGGCAGTCACCACCCCACCAGGCTCATGGGCACTTGAATTTAACTAGCCACGAGGCTCCCTCATGTCCAGCCCTGTTTACTCTTCCCATCACTGACTCAGAAGCTCTGGATCCAGCCTTTGCTGCGTACCAATCTCTTTTCAGTGCTCTCAACCATCTTGTGAAGAGCAGATAGACACCACTCACAGTTTTAAATAAGAAAAACAAGAACACAGGGAGCTTGCCTCGGGTCACAAGCTACCACCAAGCCCCGAGGAGCATGGGCCTAGGTAAAACAAAGGTTTAAAGTGTGCAGTTGCTTGAGGGAAGACACTAAGCCCTGGCTACAAGTTCTGATATAGGTCAGGGGCATTCTTCTGGCTCTGGCTTCCTCTCTCCTTCCCATGGAGCCCCTCTAAGCAGCAATATCTGTCTCTCTAAAGACAAACTTAGTTATCTGGAACCCCACATTCCTCCTTTTCTGGGGTCTCTTTGTGAGGTTGGGACTGAAATCCCAGTTTGGGAAGGATGAGAGCCCTGCCCAGGCTCCCTGGGAGTAAAACAAGTTATAGTATCAGGCTACCTTCAGAGACCCACCTAAACCAAAACCCTGATGTAGGCTAGCAGGTCGCTGCTCTGTTTAGCTCAGTACCTAACAACACTTGCCAATCATTAACAGCCTGGACTGTAAGGTTATGTATGAATTTATACATTTATTCCAGTAAAGATGCAAATTATTCCTTCTGGAGGCAAAGGTAAGCCCAGAGGTCCTAGTTTTCCCAGTATATCAGTCATTCCCTGGCAATACACCATACCCAACCACCTCAAGGCTTCCTACTTCTGCATGCAGTTCACTTCTCCAGTTCCCCTCATACATAGCATAACCACAGCTGGGGAGATGACTCAGGAGGTAAAATGCTTGTCATTCAAGCATGGGGACCTCAGTTCAACTCTCAGCACCCATGTCCAAAGCCTGTAAGCCCAGCACTGGGAAGGCATAAACAGAATGATCCCTGGACTGACTGAAGAGATGGCTCAGTGGTTATGTGCTCTTACTGCTCTTGGAGAAAATCGGTGTTTGGTTCCCAGCACCTACATCCTACACTGGGTAGTTCACAACTACCTGTAACTCCAGTTCCGGGGGTTCCAATGCCCCCCAGCCTTCATTGGCATCTGCATGCACACAGCGCATATAACTCGTGCAATACATGAATACACATAAATAAAAATAAGTTCCTCTTTAAAGACAAAACCATCAAAGAAATGACACCTACAATCCCTGAGGTTGACCTCTAGCTTTCATATGAATGTGCTGCCTCTTATACACACACTAACACACTCTCACATGTACACACACACACACACACACACCACACACACACAGGAGGAACAATGCATAAATGAGCAAGCATTCCACCCAGCTGCCCATAGTGACCATGTGTTTTTTTCCGAATGCCTCTGCCGGCAGAAGCTGAACATGGCCGTTGTCCTAGGCAAGGGTTTGTGGCAGAAAGCAGACAAGACTCTTTAGGTTCTTGGTTCTTCTCTGTCTTCCAACTCCTCCTTTGGGCTCAGCAGTGAGTGGTTTCCCCGGAACCTCACTGTGGCTTCACAGGGTGTGGGTGAGGTTGTGGGGTTTCATCCTGGGGTCTTGTGTAGGCATTGGTGGGGAGCTGAAGGCACGTGGCTCCACCTGAGACCTGGAGCGGACATTTGCAAGACCTGCTGAGTGGAAGGCAGGACTGCTATCTGTACCATGCAGAAGAAAAGCTCTAGACACAGAGACGCAACACTAGGAAAAACATGCCAGCCAGCAATCCTCATCCCCACGTGGAAAAATGAATGTGTCTCTCCTCATCTTTGTCCATTTTCTCTAGCTTTAGCAGAACACCATAGACTGGGCAGATTATAAACAAGAGAAGTTTATTTGTTCTTGTTTTGGGAAGTTGGAAAAATTCAAGAACATGGCCTCTGCACTGCTCATGGTATTGACAAGAAGGCAAGAGAGGGCTAAGGCTGTGACAAAATGAGTTGATCAGGAGCCTACCTGTGTCCTAGCTCCCTCATTCCCGTGATGACACTCATGCAGTCGTGGCTGTCCTGGCAGATCTTCACTGCCACCTTGACTGGATTTAGAAACACATCTCTGGGCCCATCAATACAGATGTCTCCAGAAAAGTTTGGCTGAGGAGGGAAAGCCTGCCCTGGATGGTGGGTACCAGCATCCCGTGGACTGGGGTCCCGGACTAATGAAAGTGAGCTGAGCTCCTGCATCCATCATGCTCTGCATCCTGGGTGTGGATGCCATGTGACAGCTGCCCCGTGTCCTTGCTGCCATGATGGACTGGGCTATCAAGAAACTGGCAGCCAGAGGAAACCCTTGCTTCCTGGGTTGCTTTTGCTGGCTGTTTCACCTCAGCAGTGAGGAAAGAAGCTCTACCAGTGCCCTAGCCACCTCTGAAAAACCCTGTCTCTTTAACTCTGTCACAATCATAATCCATGCCAACACTAAACTTGAAGGGAACATTCAACTGTGGCTTTCCCATGTGTCACCCTGGACACCATTTCTGAGATGGGAACACTCCTGGGTATGGAGGACCAAGGATCCAGAGTACCCCACCTGGATTCTTGAGCACCCTGGGCTATGAGGAAATTACACCCTAAGCCACAGATGTATCAGACTCCACTTTTCTGCATCCAGAGGCTATGCTGGAACTCACCCTCCTTGTACAGCCTCCCTTGGGGTTCAGGCTAGTGCTGAGTCCCCCATGTTAGACAACCAAGCTCAGAACTTCCGGCCAGCAGGTCTGTGACACTCTGGTCCAGAGTTGTCTATGAACGGCAGCAGAGGGTCTTCAGCACCAACAAGTACAAAGAGATTTGTGGCTCTATCACCATCCCTTTAATGTATCAATTCCCATGTCTCCCCATGTTCCGTAAATTTAATTAGTGTTGAAAAGCAGCTTATTTGGCAAGATGATCAGTTTTTAACCTGGGTAAATGACCTTCTTTATGACTATAAATTAGGCGCACGCTATCTTTTTCACGCATCACGGTCGTCCTCATAAACACTGGAGGCAGTTGCCGGGAGTCTCACTCCGTTACCTTTTCCATTACTGTTTTATCATCGTCCCGGTAGGAGTGGGGAATTCATTCTGCTTTAATGACTAAAAGGAAGTGGCAACGAGGGGCTTGTTTAATGAGGAAACTACCTCATGGTCAGCGTCTCCCTCCACGCCTGTCCCTTCCCTGGGCAGGCTCAGCTCCCCATGGGGCCTGCTGGCCACAGCCTTGGTGAGGGCCATAGCCTTGGAGAGAGAAGTACACGGGGCTTCGATGCTCCTATTATCTTAATTGCAAATGATTAGGAATCAAATATTTGCCGAGAGCTGATTTCCACAGCAGGGAGAGAAGGTGAGAGTTCTCATTGTCTTCCATGGCCACAGGTTGGCACAGATGTTTCCTTAACTGTGACCCCCTCAGAGCATGATTTATAGAAAGTCACCTGCAAGCTAATCATGGAGCAATGGACCCCAGTGGTGTTTACTACAATCCGGCCTTTCAAAGAAGAGTGCCAAGGGCAGAGGGTGCCCCCATCTGAACGAAGGTGGTCTCTGATGTTCCCTTTCCCCTGCCTCTCCAGGTCTCTGGTTCCCTTGACTGCAGAGGCCAATCCAGGGATATGTCTATCATCCTCCATGACTCCATCTTCCACTTCCTGCTCCACTTAGGAGAGAGGCAGGCAAAGATGAACGATCACAGCGTGTGACCCCCCATCTCCCTCCCCATGCCAACCTCTGACCTGGCATTGGAACATTGACACTAATTGTCCTTAAAATTGTTGTGTTTTTTTAAAACCTGAGGGACAATGGCCTAGAACCTGTGGAGCCTCCTAAAGCTAGAGTCAGGGCACTCATTCCAGGACAGTGGGAAAGGGAAGGAATGTGGACTGACTTTAAGAAGAAATACCTGCCAGGGTAAATTGGAACTGATAGCCATTGGGGGAGAACAAAGTGGAGGCATCACAGCTGGAGAAGAAACCCCACAACTGGATCTAAGAAGCCAAAGACTTGAGCGGTTTCTTTTCAAAATGAGCCATTGGTCAGTCTGTTCTGTTTGTACAGGGAAGTTTATTGAAACAGCATCCAGAGTAAGGCTTCACTTCCTTGCCCTGTCTTGGGAAAGAAACACAAGCTGATCATTTCAGCATTGTGTTAGTTTCTCCTAGTAGCTGTCGGCACTTTCCAGGGTGGCCCACTTCCCAACAGCCCAGGAGAAAGCTGCTAATCAAACACACTTGGTGGCCAAGCAGCCCCAAGTCCCGTGGTAAGGGAGGTGCTTCCAGCCTAGAGCCTCCTCTAGGAAGAGCCTGCTTCCTGCACCCTCCTCTTCCCACTGCCGCTGATCAACCTCCAGGAGGGGTGGGAGGGGTGGCTTCACAGTGCCACAGAGTCTTAGCAGGAATGTGGGCACAGTCAGACCGTGGATAAAGGAGGTTTTCACGCCCCGCTCTGGATCTGCACTCTTGCTCTGCAGAGATATGTTGACCTTCGAGTTTATTATGATGCAAGAAAAAAGTCGATACACTTCTTAACTTGCCAAGGTTAGGAGAATTTAAATGAGTTATTGAATCAAGTCGTTAATCTTCCCATAACTGATTTGTTTCCTTTTCAAATCTATGATGACGAAAATCAGACCTAACCCAGAAGAGGAAAAGGAGCCTTGGTTTTCCCCTTATACTTGTGTCTGTCCCAGGGATGGAAGGTTCAGTGCTGCTGACCAGGGCTATTGTGTCTTATCTAGTATATGGGAGATGGTTTATTTGTTTGGATAAGCACTAGGTTGCTTATGTGGTGTTTTGGTTTGGGCTTTTGGTACCTGGTCTTATGTAGTCCGGGCTTGTCTCAGCTCAATATGTAGCCACAGCTGGCCTTGAACTTTTAATCACCATGCCTCCACCTCCCAGATGCATTGATGACAGATGTGTGCTATCTTAACAAGCCTGGAAGACCATTGCATCAAACCATAAAGCAGAAATTTCTGCAGCTATAAACTCTGTATTCACATTTTAATTCTTTGGACAGTGGGTTCTTTTTTTCATTCCCTGCATGCCACATGCTGTCATTAATGGCCTGGAGTCATCCTCTAATTCCCTGGCATCTCCTCATATGGTGGACTATCAGCTAAGTGCTCCCCATGAATGCCTCGCTTTATCAGTGAAATAAGCCACCCCCCAGCCACCTACCTCTAGATATGAGCTCTGAGCACTACTGTCCCGAGAGCCTTATGAGTGGGTGTCAGACACAGGAGCTACCCAAGCAGTGTGGCATCCCCAAACTCCAGGGTCTCAGCCTTCTGTCCACAGATGCAAGATTAAGCTAGAGAGGACTGGTCAGGGATTGGAGAAGGGTTCTGGTGGCCCTGCTGATGGTGTGGTCTTCCCACTCGCCTCCTTACCACACTTCCTCTCTAGACTCTGGCTTCCCAGGGTCCATATGTAGCACTCTTAAGTTCCTCTGCTCAGCTCTCTCTACAGCTATAGTCTTTGCTCCTGGACTGCCCATTTCAGTTACTTTTAAACTGCTATGATAGAAGATACCATGATCAAAGCAACGCATAGAAGAGTTGGTTGGGGGGCTTACAGTTCAGAGAGTGAGTCTGTGACCATTATGGTGGACAGCATGGTGGCAGGCAGGCAGGTATGGTTTTGAGAGTAGCTGAGAACTCACATCTGATCCACAAGTGTAAGGTAGAGAGGGGGGGCAGAGCTAATTCAGAACGGCATGAGCCCACCCCCAGTGGCACAGTGCCAACAAAGCCACACCTCCTAATCCTTCCCAAACAGTTCCACCAACTAGGGACCAAGCATCCAAATACCTGAGCTTATAGGGACCATTCTCATTTAAACTACAGCACCAGCCTTGACTATATCATGGCTTTGTCACATTCCATCTTCAACAAGAATGACTAGGTCGGAGAGAAGTAGAGTTGCAGCTTATTCATCTTTGCGATCTCTCAGAAACCTAGTGCACAGCTTGACTGCAGATCATCACTTAAGAAAGAGAAAGGTGGGTGCGGTAGCCCATGCATGTGGTACCAGCACTTGGGAGGTGGAGGCAAGAGGATCAGGAGTTTGTAGCCAGTCTGGGTTAAACGAGACTATGTCTCAAAAGAAAGAAAAAGAAAAGTAAAAAGAATAAGAGGAGAAAAAAGAAAGACAGAGGAAGGAATGGGGGAAGGAACCAGTTTGATAATGATTTAGATGCAGATTGGATGCATGGAGTGGTCTCAGGGCACGGGAACGGTGGTTAGTAGGTCTGTCCTCTGGTCTAAGGCACCTCTTAGTGAGCAGGAAGGACTGGGCATCCTCACTGGTCCAATTGATGGCAAGAAAGAGCAAGCCCATGAAAGCACAAATATTCACCAAGGGCCCTCCCATGGGTTCCGGAGGAGCAGGTGCCCTGTTTGAGGTGTTCAGGGTGAACCTCACAAAAACAAAAGCTCCACTCAGCAAGATACACATTTTTGACTCCTGTAGCTACTTCTTGGAGGAACGGGGACTCCATGTAGACCCAAGGTCCTTCGTCCCACCTTGGGTCACCTCAGCCTCACAGGAAGTTGAGGTCTCTATGTTTCTAATGTTTGTGAACTAAAAGAGCAACGTGGACTCTGTTCTCCTGCGCTGAGCTAACCCTCTGTGTTGGTGTGTATCCGCAGGTCTGCCTAGCCCTGGACTGTCGGCCTCCTGTGGAAAGAAACCCTGCAGCCCCAGGAGCAGGTGCTCGCTCGATAAGGTCACAGGGCAGCCCTCATGCCACTGTGTGGAGGCGTGCAGGCCCCGCTACATGCCTGTGTGCGGCTCCGACGGGAGGCTCTATGGGAACCATTGTGAGCTTCGCCGTGCAGCCTGCCTGCTGGGCAAGCGAATCGTCAGCGTGCACAGCAAGGACTGCTTCCTCAAAGGTAGGAGAGGGCTCCTTGCCCCATGCTTTAGAGTATGTGATGGATCTTCTGACTCTCTTTCAATGAAGGCGGCGGAGGTGCTGGGTGCACGGGTCACAAGTGTAGAGAAAACAGCAGAGACCTTTTTAACAATGTGTCTTCAGTCTGAGACCTAGTCCCAGAGATCTCCACCCCTTCCCCACCCTTGGAGAACAGAATCTAGGGAGGTCAAGCTGAACTCTTAACTGGAGTGGCGTCTGTATCCTCTAGGCGCCAGACAACAGGTTATGATGATCCAAGTCTCCACACTGCACATCCTTGCAAAGGGACAACGAAAACCACATGAAACAGAGTTCCATGATGCAGGAAGCCACACTGTACATATAAAATGACCAGGTGATACGGACAGAGTGCTCCCCAGCCGGTGGGAGGGCATCCCATGCCTTGCCTGTTCAGAGAGGCTCTGAACAAGACCAGGAAACCACCAAGACAGCCAAACATACAAATGGAGACAGAGCCCAGAGAACTCACTCTGTGCCGAGCTCAGGTGGGAAGAAAAAGGCCCGATAATAAGAGCCCCAGGGAGGGGCTGTGTTTTGTGTGCAGCACAGTGCACCACAGCGGTTCTCGGAGGCTTGCAAATACATCTGGGTGTGAAGGCTAGAATGGTCTTCCTATGTCGCTGTGACTTCAGCACACATAGTATGTGCCATGGCCTGCAGAGATGCTTGTAAGCCTGAAGTAAAATGGCCATGTGTGCACTAAGTGTTCTATGCCACAGAAGCAGAACCTGGCAGATGGACAGACCTACCTCGACTAGGGAACTTAGGGGACACAGAAGGTGGGAGAGCTGTTCTCGGACCCTGTGAGAGCAGAGGTTTGCTTTGGATAGAGCAAGGAAGGTGGGAGGGCCATATGTCTGACGTGTTGGCCACCACGGGCTGAAGAATGACTTTGTGGTGATGAGCTGGGCCTCCAGGCTCCCCGTGACTACCTCCAGCATGTGTGTGTGCCGTAGGACACAAGCCTAGGTTGGGTAGTCACAGTCTTAGGTGAGGAGTACAGTCATGTGAGCCTCCACCCCCTCTGCCCCAAGCCACCAACACCCAAGTAACAAATAGGCTGTTCTGGGTTGGCTGTGGTGGAGGGGGCTCTGGGAAGATACACTTAAGCCTGTGACAGGAATAATCTCAGACACTTTCATGGCTGTGCTCATGACGCTAATGTTAAGGTGCTTCAAAATCATGAGGTGCATTATGCAAACGAGACCACAATGAGCTAAGGACAAATGCCTGGCAGCGCTGCCCAGCTCATGCCCGCCGCTTCCCCGGCAACCGAGCGCACTAAAACACTTGACCAGTTGCTCCAGCTTTATTGGGCGTGTTGAGTTTTATAGACTGATGTTCCGTCCTCTGGTTTCCAATATCCCCCAAATTGCATCTTTCTGAGGGTTTTTTATTTCCTCATTGGAGTGTGCACAGCCTCCCTCACCATCGCTTATTCAAACAGCATTTCTCATTTCACACGAGGGAAAGAACGGCCACAAACCCTGCCGCAATGAGGGATGACAAGGGCGGCCTCCAGCAGGGCTCCGTGTTGATTGAATTTATGCCCTGGATCTTCCTAATGCAGTGTGCCACCGGTTCTGTGAACCCCGGCCCACGCCCAACTGGTCCCTTCCAGACCCCTCTTCAAGCGAGCAATGTCTGCACATATCCCTAATTACCAGGTTACATCTGGGCTCTGGTATGTCTCCGCTGTGTGACCCCGGGTGCCTGTCTGTACTTCTCTGGTCCATCCTCCCCTTCAGCTATAGCCTGGGTCTAGCGGCTATCACTATCTGCTCTGGCTATTCAGAGTTAGGGAAACAAAAGATCATATGGCACAGGACCTGGCCCACTGCATCTGATAGGAACCGCCATTGCTTCTTCTCAGCTAAGGTGGCCGCAGACTTAGAGCATGGAGATGCCCAAACTGAAGGGGACACAGAGACAGGGATGGACAGGGACAAGTCTGCCTGGGAAGCTCTTGCAGGGGGGAGGACTTTCTGAGCCCAAATAACTTAATAGTGGCTAGAGACTGACTGGGTATAGGAAGTACTGAGTGCCAAGCACTGATGTTGTCACGGCGTGCCTACCTAGAACCAGGACTTCTCTACCCTTGATCCTTAGGTCTGGACTTGGAAAATCCTTTAACACAGTGTTTCTCAACCTTCCTCATGCCGCAATCCTTGTGTTTTGTGGTGACCCCAAACCATAAAAATATTTCCTTGCTACTCCATAACTGTAATTTTGCTGCTGTTACAAATAATAATGTAATACTTTTGGAGATAGAGGCTTGCCAAACGACAGGTTAGAATCACTGCTCTAAGACCTCGTGCAAGCGTTGGCTCTAGTCATGGCAGGCAGGAAGGCCCAGTCTCCTCCTCTACCATTCCTCTAGGGTATGTCTAACAAACTAGAAGACCCAGGCACAGATTAACAAGGACTTCCAGGGGTGGAGAACAGATCACCCTGAGCAAGGAACTCCCCCCCCCCCCAGAGCCATGGCTCCAATAGAAAGCCAAAGGCAGAGGCTTGAGGGGTGGCGGCTGAGGAGGGTGTGCAGGACCACGCCATCTGCTGTCTCCACCTCACAATGGCAGCAGGCTGTTTAACAGCAGCTTGATCTCCGTGGGTGACAGTCTGTCATTCATCCCAAACTTCCACGAAGTTATTAACACATGAAATTTTAAAACACTTTTTTTCCCCACAAAAATACAAATTCTAAAATCATCTGTCTTCTGTTCTCCCCACGAACATGTGATTCCACTCTCTAGGAGTGCACCTGTCCCCAGAAGCCGATATATGGAGTCTTGTAATGGGGCCAGGGTGTAGATCGAGTGGAAGAACTGTGGCAGATCACACCGGACCAAGGCATCGTGTCTACAGCCTTTTCCCTGCAGGGAAAGCTTCTGTCAAGGGCTGGCTGGTGACACACAGCCCTCTCTACACAGTGTGAGAGAAGAGTCAGAATTCTAAGCCCCCTGTTCGGAAGAAAACTTCTGGTATCAATCAATCCCAGTTGCTATGGTGACAGAATTCAAAGTATCATTTAGGGATCATTGGTCTGCATGAAAAAAAATCAGACTAAACTTGGGTGGCTTCTCCTCAAATTTGTGATTTTAATCCCAGATCTCCTGGGCCAGAAGCTTGGCATCTCTTATTCTATGTCAGGAGCAACGAGAGATGGGGGGAGGATTGTTTGTGTATGCTTTCCCTCAGCTCCAACTACCACCAAGATAGCGGTCGGGACTCACTGCCCGGCTCCATGCAGAACCCGTGTTTGGAGGCATCTGGCCACACGTGATTCTCCTGCACACTGGTTTTCACTCTCGAAGTTATTTTTCTGACTTGGTTTTAAAGCCACGCGCTCTCTCCTGTGAGCTTGTCTTCCAAGCACTCCCTCGTCACACTAGAGTCATGTTATTCGGCTGATCTGATGGCATAGTTCGGAAGGATGCCAAACAAACCTTGAAATTATGGAAGCGCAGAAAGAAAAGGTGGTTCAAGTTTGTCTTAAGTGAACTCTTCGGCTTCCTCAGCCTGCTGTGTTTGCAGATGTTCTTTAGATGGCTCCGCATCCAGAGGCCTGCAGCTGCGCTAGTGACATCCAAGAAGATAACTTCCACTTACATTTACCAAAAAAGGAGTAGGCCACACATTCACTAGATTCTTCTATCCTTTTCCAGAGACTTAACTCTTCTAAAATTCTATGCATGTGTGTATCTGGGTCTGTGGGTTATGTATGTGAGTGTGAACATGCTCAAAGAGGCCAGAGCAAGGTTTCAGATCCCATGGAGCTAGTGTTACAGGCACCTGGGAAGCTCCAGATGTGTGGGCACTGAGAACTAAACTCCTGTCCTCTGCAAGAGCAGCAAGTGCTCTTAACTTCAGCATCTCACTCTAGCACCCTGGCTTTTTTTTAAAAAAAAACATCCTAAGTGTTGGTGAACAGCCAGGAAAACTCAATTCTTTGTTCGCACATTAATAAAGCAAATCTTGATGTCAGAGAACCTTCTTTTCCTTCTCCATCTTTTCCATCTTACTGTTTATTATATTATTATTATTATTATTATTATTATTATTATTACTACTACTACTAATGCTGTTACTTGCATCTTGGTGCCTTCAAAACTTACGTTAGGTTCCACACCTTCCCAGGTGTGGAAGTTTCTATACTTCTACAAGTCTCTCCTGTCCTGCCAGGGAAAGTTACTCTCATCCCAGACTGTGCCAACCACACGAGACTCTAATCGCCAAGATGTGTGAGATCTTGCTGCTGACTTGGTGACAGAGAGGGGTGCGGTTAAATTCTGCCAGATGAGCAGCCCCTCTAGCTCAGAAGCTCTCTCACAAGGAAAGATTTAGACCTGAAGAAACAAGGGGAGATTGAGGATTCTGGGGCACGGTGTATTTCTATGCCTCCCTGGACTAGGACTCTGAGGTTGGCCTCATCGGTAAAGTGGCTATGATAACAGTACCAGTACCTCTTTCCTGTTGTGGGAGTAACTTCCGCTGCCTCAACCAATAGTCGCTGAAATACGAGCCCACAGTGCAGCGGGGAGCGACTTCCGCTCCGTCAGCCAATAGCTGCTGAAATACCAGCCCACTGGGGCGTGGTATATTTCTCTTTTAAAAAGAGAAGCATATCCGGAATAGGCCCTCTTGGTTCCGGCTCTTGGTTTTGGTGCTTGTTCCTGGCTCCTGCTCCCGGCTCCTGTGACTAGGCTCCCTTTTTGACGGTTTATGGTGTATGTAAGTTTTACCCCCCAAAATAAATAACCCCTTAAAACATAACTGGTGTGGGATTGATTTGCCGATAATTGGCGCCCAACGTGGGGCCCGAACCTACGACCCTGAGATTAAGAGTCTCATGCTCTACCGACTGAGCTAGCCGGGCGGGAGCTGGGCAGGATGATAAACAGGCCTGCCCACAGCCCCTCACTACACTTTCCTGCCATGGGGTGTTGTGAGAACAAAATGGGCCTCTGTGACTGCTCTGACTTAACACTTCTAAGTGGTACTGAGGGCCTCGGATGATTGTGATGTCATTGCAAACAGCGGGACACCTTCAAGGGGCAGGTGCAAACAACTATACAGTCCCCAGTCTCTTCTTACATGACCGTGATGGTCACTCTTGATCATCTGCTTGACTGGACAGAGAGACACCTATGAGCTTGGTAAACTGCTTCAGTAAGCGCGTCTGTGAGGACATTCTCCAGATTAGACAGACAGGGCGGCACAAGTTGTCATCCCAGCACTGGGGCAACTGAGGCAGGCAGCAATGTCAAAAATTCAAAGTGAACCTGAACCACATGGTGGTGGTGGTGTGTGTGTGTGTGTGTGTGTGTGTGTGTGAGAGAGAGAGAGAGAGAGAGAGAGAGAGAAGGAGAGAGACAGACAGACAGAGAAAGAGAGATTACCCTGGGGTTGTGAAGGCTTGGGATTCTGACTGAATTAGTCAGGAAACAGTAGCATTTTGAGGTATTACAGAAGCAGAAGAACCAGGTGATGGGGTGTGTCCTACAGAACTTCACCCCCACAGATCCCCTTCTCAGCTTCCCAGCAAACACGGGTAAAGAACCTTCCATACCAAACTTTCCCACTATTGTCATGTCTGCCCAAATGCGTGAAGCCAAGTGACCACAGCTAGGCCTTCCTTCTTTGAGATTGTCCTCTCAAGTACCCTTGAGCCCAGCTACACAAAACTACAGCAGCAATGCTGGACAAGAGTCAAAAGGTGAAGGCTCTGGGCCTTCCTTTGAGTTAGCAGAGATGAGATAGGCCTTCCCTGTTTCTTTAGGAAGTGATAGAGTTTGGCCTCCTTCACATGGCTCCTTCTATGAACAGAGATGAGTCCCTAGAGTCACTAAATGATTAGCAAGAAGTAAGAGAACCTGATACCCAGCAAAGAAGCGATTCCTGGAATATACCAAGGGTTTGGGGAAATGCTAGTAGAATCCGAGAGAGAGATTCATCTGTCAGACCGGAAGGAAAGCTAGCGCTCATGAGCATGCGTGGCAGAGGAGACCAGGAGGTGGACAGAGGGGCTGCCAGATAGAAACAGTGGGGAAGGATTTCGAGGGGTGCAAAAACGATCAAGTGTCTACACTTTGGGTTCTAGGGAGGGGTGGGGCTTAGTTAAGGGCCAAGCAGAGCAGTGTGAACTCAACTGACTCCGTATGAAGGAGACCGTGGGGGACGGGGGGGACAGCTGTAAAGAAAGTCAGCTCCAGTCCTAGCGTCCGTACTCTCTCATCCTACAGCTTCTCTAGCCAGGGACACCAAGGCCTCAAGGAAAAAGAGGAATCTATAGATAGGGTACTTCCCACTCCATGGATCTGGCCAGCATCCATGCAGAAAGCTAGAGACTGGCTGAACTGAAAATTAATCCACATCCCAGCATAAACATGCATCTCCATCTCAACCCCCTTGGAGTGCATTTATCCCACTTGTAGAATCTGCTTCCAGAGTAGAGAAGAAAATGACTTCAGACAAACGTATATGCTCTTTGATTATTTCCCCCTTGGATTTCAGCAAGAAAGATCTTGGTAGGAGCCCCCTGCAAATTCGCAAGAACCCTATCAGTTCAGCATGTGTGGTGTGCTCCACAGAACAGCTGCATTCTGAATGAATTAATTACAATCCAGTAATTAAAAATTGCTAATAAGTTATTGAGCTGAGAAAGTCTTGCACTGCATTGATTTCGTGCACAGAAACGAGTCACGGCCTCCGAGCCTCCCCACCTCCGCCATTGTTCCTGCTGTCTTCAGGCACCCCTCCTGCTTGTCTCTGCACACTCCCCTTTCTGTCTAATGTCCTCAGTGTGTTGGCCACTGTCAGGTTCCCCCTCTAATCCTAAAGTCAAAAGAAAAGGTTTTGCATCGGGTCCCTCAGGAACCATGTAAGCTCTCTCTATCCCTTTCTGCCACAGTCATTGAATTACTTAAGGTCGCCCACAGAGGGCCATGGCAATGGCTGAGGGTTTAAGAGTACTCTCTGAACAGCCACGGAAAACTGAGTTTAGACTCCAGCAACCACATTATACGCTGGGTGTGATCTTGAGATCCCCTGTAGCCCCAGTGCTGTGGGGACCTGAAAACCACTGGATGCTGTTGGCTGCCAGCCTAGTCAATAAAAGCAAGCTCCAATTAAGGAGAGACCTTGTCCCAAAAGCATAAGGTAGAGAGAGATGGGGGTACCCAACACCCACCCTCCACTGACCTCTGTGCCTTGTTCACATGCACATATACATATACCATACACACATAAATGCATAAAGATCATCCATACAGACTAATAAATGGTAGATAAATACATGATGGAATGATATGATATGATATGATATGACATATGATGACATATGCAGGGCCAGGACTTTGCTGTGTGAACTCCAAGCTAGCTAGCATGCCAGGAGAAGTTCTGCAAAGTCCAGGATTCCCTCCACGATAAGTTCTTGCCAGTGCCTAGTTCCCTTCCATACTGATCGTCCTTACAAATACAGATGTCTGCTTTATTTTTCTCTGCCTAGCTCACTAGAGATGTTCTACTAATTTTTTGGGTGAATCCACACATTAGTGACTATTAAACGTACAGCCTCTTTGAGGGCTCATACCAGTACTTGGGAAGCAGAGGCAGGTGGCTTTTTGAATTCAAAGCCAGTCTGGTCTACAGAGCGAGTTCCAGGACAGTTAGGGCTATACAAAGAAACCCTCTCTTAAAAAATAACAGACAAACAAACAGAAAAGATTAGATGTATCCCCAAGAAGGACCTTGCTCAAAAACCTTGTGGGTTCTCTGGGACAGGAGGGTGTCATGCCTTGGATCTAGAAAGTCCTCATGGTTCCATGGTTTACATCTTTGCTCCCCAGCTACTGGCACCATTTGAGGAGAAAAGCTTAAGAAGGAACTGTTAGGACATGGGACCCAGCTGGAGGAAGTGGATCACTAGAGGCAGACCTTGAAGATTATACCCAGTCTCTGGATCCTGCCTTGCTCTTGGTTTACCAATGTGTGAACAACCTCCACCATATACTCCCATTGCCGAGAACTCCATCATGTCTTCCCCTGCCATGATGGACTGAGACACGCCCTCTCCCCAAAAAAGTCATGAGTGAGCCAAGGCAAAACTTCCTCCCCTAAGCTCTTCTTGTGTAATATTTTGTCATAGAAAGCCATCAAAGCATTGCAGAAAGAGGAGGAAGGAAGGAGGGGTGCAGTGAAGGGACAGACAGACATGGAGCCACCCTCTGACAGCTGTCTCTCTAGGAGGCTGCTCCGGGCAAGGCCTGCATGAAGGGAAAAGTGACCATCCGCACCAGCAGCTCAGGCCCTTCTGAGCCGAGCTGGCCCTGCACCTGGGAAGTTTCAGATGATCACTCCAAGTCAAATGTTAAATTACTAGAGCAAGAAGTAGTTGATTTGGGACTTCCTTACGGCTCCCCCCTACTGTGCCTTCAATTGCCATCAAGGTCCCTGTGCAGCAGTCACTAAATGGCACGGCACATCCAGTCTCTGTGCTCGAGCGGTTCACCTAATTTTGTGTGTGACAAGCTCAGCAGCTGTCAGAGCGGCCCCAACTCAGACGTGTTGACTCTGTCCCCGCAGGCGTGTGTCTGCTTACTCAGATCCCAGGGCAGATGTCCTCCCGCCCCTGTCAATGTGTGCTCCTTTCGGTTTGCTGCTGGGCTGTAACTTGAGGAGCTGGAGGACTCATGGGGAGAGGGGATAGAACTTGGGCAAGAAGCCTGGTGGCCAGACTGCTCCTGATTCCTGGTCTTTTGCCCTTGCCTCCAGTCTCCGGGGGTGACAGACATGCCCAACCCCTCTCTACCTACTTTTCTTCTCAGGAAAGCAATGTTGAGGCTACCTGTCCTCCTCCACAGAGAAGAGGAACACAGAACTGTGTCCAGTAACTGAAAGGAATAAGCCCCCTGCAGCGACCCAAGGAAGCACAGTTGTAGTCAGTCAGCAGCGGCCTGGGTGGAGTGAGCTCACGCCTTGGGCTTCAGGCGAAAACTGTTCCAGCTCCCAGGTGCCATGGGAGCGCCAGGTCCAGGACAGAGAGTGTGTAGGTGTCACGGGAAAGAGTGTTCAGCTGTGCCTGCCCCTCTTAGGCATCGCCTCTCCTCGGCAACCCTGCCTGCCCTCTGCTTTTCTTTGCCAACCCCATTCTGCTCCGATGCAGCCCCACCCCTCAGTAATGGAGGCAACTGAGTGGAAATGGCTTTCAAAAGCCTCCTGCTAAATGAAAGGAACAAAATCACTTTCTCTGCAGGTAATTAAAGCAGCCGGTTGCAATGAACTCTGTCCACTTCCCTCTTCAGGCAGGCATTTCTCTGGTAACTAAGGGAGCTCCTCCAGGAACCGCCAGTCATCCCCCTTTCCCTCTCTTCCTGGAAGAACTTCCATTTCCTCTTCCGCTGCTTGTTCTCAGTCTACCCTCACTTCTTAAGATGGCTAAGATGGGTCCTGAATATCTGGTCCTCAGTGGTCCAGCAGATGCTTCTGGGGTGTGGGCCAATACCTCCTTTACTCTTGCTCAACCTGCCTTACTAAACTGGTACTCATGAGTTCACATCACATGTTCTCTGTCTCTCTCTGTCTCTGTCTCTCTCTGTTTCTCTGTGTGTGTGTGTGTGTCTGTCTGTCTGTCTGTCTTTCTTTCGGTCTGTGTCTTTGTCTCTCTCTCTCCCCCTCTCTCTCTATGTGTCTCTCTGTCTCTCTGTCTCTGTCTCTCTCTGTTTCTCTGTGTGTGTGTGTGTGTGTCTGTCTGTCTGTCTTTCGGTCTGTGTCTTTGTCTCTCTCTCTCCCCCTCTCTCTCTATGTGTCTCCCTCTCTCTCTCTCCCTCTCTCTCTCATCTCCTCCCTCCTTCCTTCCTTCCTTCCCCAGTTCTCTCCTTCCTCTCACATCCCTGTTTCTCAGATGCTGTATAGTTCATTCTAATGCAGTGACGTGGTCCATATTTCCTTTGACACATAATAAACCTGAGGTCTTTGTTGAGGGCATTGGCAGAGATCTTCAAGTCTATGTAGACCGCTTGACTCCACCTGACACAGTGATAACGCTCACACAGACCCAGGTTTCTTTGCCGCCCCCCCATAGCTTTCCCAGTGCTCTAAGAAACCCTAGAACAGGGGCCTCTAAGCCATGACAGTCTGATGACAGGAACTTCCTGATAGGGAGACAAGGGCCAAGAAATTTTTTTTTTAATTTATGAATGCCTGTGTGTGAGTGCTTAGTCTGTATTTGTACCACATGGATGCAGTACCTGTGGGGGTCGGAAGAGGGTGCTGGAGCCCCTAGTGCTTGAGTAGCTGTGAACCCACTCAATGTGGATGCTGAGAACCAAGCGTGGGTCATCAGCAAGAGCAGCAGGTGCTCTTAGCCCCGGCCACCCCCGCCCCAGAGAATGCGACAAAGAGAAAGTCGAGGTCCTCAAGACTTAAGGGGAGTGTGTGGCTGCCAAAAGCGAGAAGCTGTCTAAATAATTGTTCCAAATGTAATTAACAAGGATTGCAAAGGGAAAATTTATGAAGTTAAGTGCACTCCATTCCCCTCTCTTGCTGTGCCGGTTAGCGTTTTGTCAACTTGAAACAAACCAGGGTCATCGGGAACGAGGGAGCCTCCGCCAGGAAAACGCCTTCAACATATTGGCCTGTAGGCAAACACGTGAGACGTTGTCTGTATCAATGATTGATGTGGGAGGGGTCAACCCTCTGTGAGTGGCTCCAGGAGCACTGGACCTGGGTTTTATAAGAAAGCCACGGGGAGTAGGTCAGTAAGCAGCACTCCTTCACGTCCTCTGCTTCAATCCCTGCCTCCGGGTTCCTGCTTTGACTTCTCGCCCTGACTTCCCTTCATGACGGACCGTAAACTGCAAGATGTAATAAACCCTTTCTTCCCCAAGCCGCATCTGGTCATGGCGTCTATCACAGCGATAGAAAACAAACTAAGACACATGGGTAGGGAAATTTCAACAGGTTATACACCATGTTTTCAGACAAGGTCTTGCTGTATAACCTGGTTGGTCTCACATTCCCTCCTCCTGCCACAGCCTCTCAAGTGATGAGATCATTTGTTTGGGCCACCATACCAGGCCAGATCATATACATACATACTTTTTAACTAAAAACACTGGGTTGTGTACATACACCAAACAAGGCTGTTTTCCATTCCCTCTGTTCTAGTAGCCCAGAATAAACCAGTGCTGGCTCCAACAGCATCTTTGATTATTTCCAGTTGCTTGCAGGAAACCCTACCTCCTTGCCTCTGGTGGTGTGTCCAGACAACACAGCTAGTCTTGGCCTCGGACTTGGGTTTTCTCCACAAAGACCAGGCCTTCCATCCTTCATCCCATTTGTTCCCCAGGAATTGTGTTGAAGATGATGGTAAAGTGGAGGAAAAGCCTCGTGCTGACTTACAAGTTCTGCTGTCAGCTGGATTAGATTTCGAATCCCCTAGGAGACACACCTCTGCATTTGTCTAAGTGTTGTTTCTAGAGGATTCAACTTGAGAAAAAAGACACACTCTGAATGTGAGCGGCATCCATGCATGGGGTCCTGAGCCAAATAAAAAGGGGGCAAATAGAAGGCAAAGTGAATGCCAGGATTCTTCTCCTCTCCTCCCTTCCCCTCCCCTCCTCCTCCTCTTCTTTTCTTTTCTCTTCTCTTCTCTTCTCTTCTCTTCTCTCTCTCTCTCTCTCTCTCTCTCTCTCTCTCTGTGTCCTTACTGACTGAGGGTGCAGTGTCTCATGCCCCTTGTCATGTGTTTCCCTCCAAAATAGTGAATATTCTCAATCTATAAACCAAAACAAGCCCGCCCTTCCTGATTGTATTTGTCACAGAGAGAAAAGTAACTAACAGTTTGTGGTGTGTCTTCCTTAGGCCATGGTGTGCAATAAGCATATGACACAATGCCCATGAGGTTCAGTAATAAGTTGGATGGCCAGCACTGTTGGCTGTAAAGTTCTCCTGGAAATTACAGCTAATCACTGAGGGAAATGTGTGAGAGCCTCGCTTTGCTGGGGAGAGGGAGGCAAAGTATTGCATTGCTCAGAGTTTGAAGTGGAAGGTGAGCCCTCAAGACAGCAGAAACCAACATGGAACAAAACTATATGCAGAAGTGAACAGGGGCCAATGCAGCGGGTGTCATCACGTCTACCACTCACTGAGTACCTGCCAAGCTCCCTAGTGGCTGCTTTCTGAGCATCATCTCATGACCTTCTCCCCTAGTAGGCATTTGGCTGAGGAGCCAAGAGAAGTCAGATAGTACCAGCTCTGTTTCTGAGCTGGCATATGACTGGAATGCTGGGATGTCGTCTGTCGTGTGCATCAGACAGAAGAGAGGACCGCCCTGCCCCTCAGGAGGTGCACAAGAAAAGTGACCAGGAAACAGGTGGAAACTTCTCAGACAGATTCCCTAAGCAGTCGTAGTGTTCCTCCGCCACCAAGCCAAAAACTTGGGGCTTGTCCAACATGAACCTGAACACAGTCACCCCTGAAAGGGACAGGAAAGAAGTTCGGGCTCCCACAGATATTCAACGTTGCCATATCCAGTGTTCAAAATGGAACTGATCACATTCATTCTCTGGCCCCGTGTGGATATCACCACCACAGTGAGCACATTGCAGAGAAAGGGTCCCCACTGATGCCAAGCAGGGCAGGCACGGGTGGGGTGAGCAGGTTTCGCCCCTCCAGGAAGATGGGCACCACCCACATTTCTCAGTGGCTTCTCTCTGGCTCTTTCTGCTTTGGTCCCCCTCATCCCTGCTAGCTTTCCCACCCCTCCTAGGCTTTAATTGCAAGGTCTTGTTTAAGTGCCAGACTTGCCTCCATAAACGCTTCCCTGCCTGCCAGTGGTAAAGACACAAACTGCATTTTAAAAAGTTGCCAGGCTCTCTGGGCAAGAAACTGTGGTTCTAGAAAAGCCTTCAGAACAACAGGAATGGATGGGAAAGACAAGTCCAGCCCTGGCCAACATGGACTCCCTCCTGTGCCTTCAAAGCCCAGGTTCTAATGCACAGGAACCATTGACAGGAAGCAGGGACACACCTGACCGTGACCATCTAGAATACTGGGAAGAAATATCTAGAAGAGAAGGTCCCACCAGGCTTTTTTGGGGTCCAGTCTGCAGGGACTTCACTGCCTGATTAGAATTACCCAAATTTGCAGCAAATTATTGTTATTTTTACATTTGTTCCTTTTGTAAGAAACTAGACATTGGATTGTCATGGAGGGCAGGGTTCAGAGGCCCGAGTTCAATGCCAGGTCCAACCCTAAACAATTTATTTCCTTCATTTAGTTTACCCTTCAGGATGAGGACTTCCACTGTGCCTACTTGGCAGATGGAGACACTAAGGGCGCACTGGTCCTCTGGCAGGGGTACTCACATGTACCCCTGTGCTGCCTCAGAAGGAGCTCAGCCTGAGTGTGATTCCTCACCCACTGCCACTCAGTTCCTCGCACCCCCCTCCTCACCTTAGAAAACCCTGCCCTCCGGTACACAGGCATCCACAGGAGAGCGGAGAAGCAGCGGATCCCAGACATCCCCAACAAGCCTGACAGGCGCTTTCTGCCAATAGCTGCCTGCCTGCTGTAGTTCTTCCAAACAATAACCATTTGAAATTGCCATTAAACATTCAAACAAGGGGCTAGGGAAATGGCTCCCACAGTTCCCAGCACCCATGTCAGACAGCTCACAACCTCCTTTTAACTCTCTGTCCAGGGGCATCTGATACCTCTGGTCTCCACAGTCACCTGCACACATGGGCACATGCCCGCACACAAACACACACACACATGCACGTAATTAAGACTTAAGTACAAAACACCCACAGTGTAAGATGTAAATCTCTGGGGAGAAAGCTCAGAGGAAAATTAAAGTGGCAAGAATGATGGAGGGGAGCAGGCAAAGAGCGGAGGATGCCCCAGGTGCTAATACCTGCTTGCCCCAGATGCCCGGGGCTAGTGCAAGCAAGCGCATGCTCAGAGACACTGGGATTCCAGTCTTGAATCCTTGGTCTGAGAGACTGACATGGGTGAAGGATAAGGAGCCGCAGTGACTCCTGGAGGCCAGCGAGGAAGGCTAAACACAGCAGTGGTCAATTAACAAAGCAAATGTTTGTGGTGACCTCCTAGCAATGAGATGGCTCATGTCTCCCCTCGGGGCTCCCAAGGCCATCGGTCAGATGAGAAGATACATGAATTAAGTTAATTGGAGAAAAACTCCTTCCAGGGAAGTGGCCACTGACTTGGCTTTTAATGAGATAAAGGTTTTGATCTGACCAGAGTCTTTGCCCGACCCAAGAAAGGACTCAGCCTTCCGAAAGGCTCTTCTCTCGCCCGCTCCACCCTGCCCCTGCCTCTGACACTCTGCACGTTTGTATCCCTGAGACTCTTCGGACAAAGGTCCGGGCATCTGTGACCCAGGAGATTAGGGCGCTGCAAACACCATCCAGAGGAGGTGCCTCTCCCTTCCAGGTACCCAAGTGAGTTCCACCTGTCTCAAACCCACCAGGTTTCTGGTCTCTGCTGTAAATGTGGAGGAGTGTGATGGGGGGCCATGGAGGAGCTGTATCTGGAAGATGTCCAAAGGACAGGGTTGGGCAACAGCAGCTGGGCTGGGTTGGCCATGCCCATGGAGACATTTCATCCTCGTGTGAATGAAAGCCATTCAAACATGGTGGACCTGCTTCAGCCAAAGTAGGCGGCAGAGAGCACAGCCTATGGAATCTCCATCCTTCTCTTGAGCCACCAGCCATCCTATGCTCTCACTCCTTGTCTCCCCTTCCTCGTTGCCTTCTTTCCAACGTCAGTGAAGCTGGTGACCAACAGGTTGTAGGACATTGTGCAGGTGTCTGCCCTTTTCATATCTCCAGCTTGCTTAACAGTTATTAAATTCCTGGTAATGGGAAGCGACCAGTTGATCTACCCAGTGGACTCACATCCCCAGCTGGCACAGTAATATGCCTCTGGCCCCCACATTTTGTCTCTGTGGGGCTTGGAGCGAGAATGACTGGGACAAACATAGAACCCATGGGATCTAATGATTGCTCGTCTCTCTGGGAGATGACAACCAAACTGGTAACAGGACGCCCCTTGATCTAGGTGATGGGTGTGGGTCCCAGCTCTCTCCCGCCAGTTTACAGAGGTCCATGTAGAGGTGGGGGAACCAGGCTCCTAGAAGGGTCTGATGAGAAGAAGTGCTATTGGCTATAATACCACTGTCTGTGTTGACAATTATCCAAGTTTGGTTCCATGGAGCTTGTGGGTTTCCTGCAGCTTGGATGCCAACGGGTCCAGTCACCACAGGAGCCATATTACTGCTTGCATCACACCCAGAATTTAAGGGGATTGTCTGGACCTCTTGACACCTCTCATCCTTCACCTTGATAGTCCTCCTTGAGTGTGAAGGGATCAGCAGGCCTGGTGTGGGTGTATTGAACCTAGGTGGTTATACTATCAACCTTGATGCCCATGGGTGTGCTTAGCAGGATGGCGTATGGTCCCTTCCATTTGGGTTCCAGTGACCCCAGAAAGTGTCTCTTAATGTAGACCCAATCCCCTGGTTAGATCTGTGGGATCCAGGAGAAACACCAAATTCATAGAGGGCCCTGAGCGTGAGCCAAAATTCTTTATGTGCCCTCTTGACCCCTCCCATAGCATCAAGGAGGTCTTGGTCATCCAATTCTGCCAGCAAATCTGCCTGGGAGTTGGAAATGATGGGAGGTGGGGTGCCAAACTTGATTTCAAATGGGATAAGCCCCATCTGGTGGGGGAATTCCAGACCCTATACAGGACAAAGGGAAGGAGAGCCACCCAGTCCATGCCAGTCTCCAATGTCAACTTAGTTAGGGTACCTTTCAGAGTTCTGTTCATCCTTTCTACCTGTCCTGAACTCAGGGTCTGAGTGCACAATGCAACTTCCAATCACCCTAGGAAGGTGGCTAAACTCTGACTTACCTGGGACACAAAATACGGTCCACTGTCTGACCCTACCCTATTAGGAAAGCCATACCTTGGCAGGATGTCTTCAGGTAACTTCTTTGCCACCACCTACACCATTTCATATTTGGTGGGGGATGCCTCCGTCCACCCTGAAAACGTTATCTACAAATACTAGCAAATGCCTGTTACCGTACTTGCCAGGTTTTATCTCGGTGAAGTCTACTTCCCAGTAGGCTCCAAGTTTCTTTCCTCTGAGTCAAGAGCCAGGGATTTTAGGCTTGGCAACAGAGCTGGTGAACTGACAGGCTTTACAGTTGGTGACAATATACTTTTTTGTTGAACATCCTTGATTTTGATTCTTGTCTGTCTAAGCAAGTCCTGCATCCTCTGTGTTCCCATATGAGAGGATCGGTGAATCTTGTTGAGCAGTCTCTTTGCCAGCTGGTCAGGCAGGGTGATTTTACTGTCTGTAGCTCTCCACCACCCACCTAGATACTGAGTCATACGGGGGTCTTAACCCCGGCAAGATCTTCCTCAGTATACCCAGAGTTCTCAGGTAGATTGGGGGCCCCTTTCTACCAGTACGTGTGCAAGGACTACATTAGTCTAGAGTGCCACCTGCCGGGTGGTTTTGACTGCCAGGTTGGGGATGGGTCCAAATCCCTCTCTGGTACCCTGGGCAATGGATGATGGCAAGTTTCTTGGGTCACCGTAGGGCTTTGAGGAGGGCCAGGATTTTATCTTTATTTTTGATGGGTTTTCCTTCCACAGTTAGCAGTCCCCTTTCTTTGTATATATACATGCGCTGTGGCAAAAGCATACCTGCTATCAGTGTAGACGTTAACCGTCCACCCTCCCTCCAGTTCTAGTTCCTTAGTTAGGGCTGTCAGCTCTGCCTGTTTGGTGGAGGTCCCAGGTGGCATTAACTCTGCCCACATTACTTCCTCTTTGGTGGTGACTGCTGCCCCTGCATGCCTTCTGCCATCCTGCATGAAGCTGCTGCCATCCGTATACCAGGTAACTTCCATACTGGGCAATGGGCATCCCGCAAGTCTGGCCTAATGCTGTGTGTCTGGTCCAGGATCCTGAGACAGTCATGCAATGGTGCTTTCAGGTCAGGGCAGCAGAGGAGCCGGGTTCAGAGCTGAGGGCACCTGGAAGGTTACTCTGGCAGGGACCAGCAACAGAGTCTGATAATGGGTCATCCTGGCATTGCTTGGCCACCAATCAGGGGTTGCTTGAGAACTCCCTCAAGTGTACACAGTGTGGCTGGTTATGGTGAGACTTTGTCCCAAGATCAGCTTGTCAGCAGCTTTGACCAGTAGGTCCAAGGCTGCTATTATGTGAGGCAGGGTAGCATCCAGTCGCCAAGGGCCCAGCTTCTTTGACAGGTAGGCTATGAGTCATTGCCAGGGGCCAAATGTTTGGGTCAGGACCCCCTTGGCTATCCCTTTGTTTTCATCTACATATAGGTGAAATGGTTTGGTCACATCTAGCCAGTACCAGGGCCAAGAGCAGGCTTTGTTTGAGTTTAGCGAAGATCAACTGATGGTCCTCATCCAGGTGAAATCCTGCCCTTCCTTGGGGGCCTCATATAAGGGCTTGGCCAGTTCTGCAAAGCCTGGAATCCACAGGCAACAGAAACCTGCAGAACCTTAGAGCTCTCTCCCCTGCCTGGCAGTAGTGGGTGTTCAGATCTTAAGTACTGTCTCCTTCCATGCATCAGAGAGCCACTGCTGCCCTTCCTTTAAGATGTACCTCAGTTCTCCCAGGATTCTCAGCAGCTGCTCAGTCCCAGTCAGGCAAGTTTCTCGGTCTATGGCTGCAATTAGTAGGTCATCAACATACTGTAACAAACTGATACCTGGTTTCTGTGCCAGGTACTCACTCAGGTCCTCATGCAAAGCTTCATCAAAGATGGTGGGGGAGCTTTGTAATCCTCGTGGTCGTCTGTTCCATGTCAGCTGGCTGCTGATCCTGATCTCTGGATCATGCCATTTGAAGGTGAAGTACTGTTGACTCTTGAGGGCCATAGGCAGGACTGAGAAAGATATCTTTTAGGTCAAGGACAGTATACCATTGCTGGTCCAGATACAATGAGCTGAGTAGGGTATATGGGTAGGCACTGTGGGGTGTATGACAATCACCCTCTTGTTGACCTTCCACAAGCCTGGATTGTAATCATTGGTATGAGGCTTCTTGACACCAGCAGGGATATGTTCCAGACCAACTGCACAGGCCTGAGGACACCCAAGTCCGGTAGCCTCCTGATGTGTGGTGTGATGCCCTTTTTGACCTCTAGGGACATGGAATACTGGCGGATCTTGACTGTGTCTGCCCCTGGTTTGACTTCCACATAGATGGGGGAGGGAGATGTGGATGTGCTGCTAGCTGCATTTACCCTGCTTCAGCCCATCAGATGGGAACTCCTGAAATCATCTCTTCTGCTGGGGGTCATGCCCAGTGGCTACCTGATGCAGCCTGTACTCTTTGGTCAAACTACTTGTCACCAGTCCATGAATGGGTTTCCAATCCTCATTGAGCAACTTAGCTCCTTCATTAGAGATGTGGACCTGGGCTTTTATTTTTGTCAGTAAATCACGGCCCAACAAGGGGTATGGGCATTCTGGGATTGCCAGGAATGTGTGGGTTACCTGGCCTGCTCCCAAGTCTGCTGTTATTCAGGTAGTCCATGAATAAGATTTAATTCTGGTGGCACCCTGGACCCATGTCCTTTTGTTTGTCATGGGTCCATCAGCCCTCAGTAACACTGAGTTCTGAGTTCCTGTGTCCACCATGAAGTCAACTGGTTTCCCCTCCACTCTTAGGGTTACCCTGGACTCGGGTGTCAAACCCCATCTTTCCCACCTTCGTCTGTGATTTAGTCCCACACCAGGTGAATTAGGGGGAAGGGCACATCTATGAGAGCCTGCTTAGTGGTGGGCTCTCCAGTGGGGCCCAGAACCAGTTTCCAGGCCTCAGTCTGTATTCCGTCTCTCTCCTCTGTCGTTGAAGAAAGCCTGCAAGAGTTGCTGACAATCATCCCAAGTGGGATGATGGGTGAAAAGAATTGTCTCAAAGAGGCCAATCGGTTCGTTAGGGTTTTCCAAGAAGAGCACTGCGTGCTCTCCAATGGTAAAGATCACTAGTGGCAAAGGGTCAATAGTGATGTGGCTGCTGCCCATCCTGGTCTGGTGGTCCTGCCACCCTGAGGGGACAAATTCTGGTCCCTGGGTCAGGGGTGTCTCCTCTGCAGCTATGGGTCCTGTAAGCCAGTCCTCCCTTTAAAGCAACAGGGACTGGCGGAGGAGCCAGCTGAATTGGCGGTGGAGCTGGTAGTGGAATAAGTGCACCAGGGTCGGGGTGTAGGGAGGAGGGGGAACAACCTCCTCTTCTGTGTTGCCTCCTTGAAGGATCTCTGGCTTGGGAACCAAAGGGGTCTTGGTGGGCCGGTCCTCTTCAGCAGCAGCCAAGACCTTAACCTGCCTGGACAAGAATGGTTTAATCCAGAGGGGTCCTCTACCAGGTCTCTCCAGACCACTACGTAGGGTACTTGGTCAGGGTGCCCCACCCATGGCCAGAAGACAATTTCCTGTGATGCTCTTATGAGGGTCAGGTCGACGGTTCCCTCAGGGAGCCAACCAACATTGAAAGTTGGCCATTCTGACCTGCAAAAGGTGAGCAGTTTAGACTTTTTAATCAGGACTAAGAGGTTGTGAACCTGTGCGTTCACATCCTTGTAATGAATCAAAAGTAAGTCTAGGGGAGAAGAAGTTGTCTGTCCCATAGATAGAGTCCATCACAGCCAGGAACACAAATACAAACTCAGACACACAGGAGATTGGAGGGCACAGGAAAAAAGTTCGCCCCAACGAGACTGAAAGCAAAGTGGCAAATAGAAAGATGGCTTGTCGTCATGCCATGGGAGTGACCAAGCACTGTCCAAACCTGAGGCTCTCTGTCCTCACTTAAACAGACGTAGGGTTCTCCATCCCCACCACTGGGGTCTGGAGCATCTTCCAGCCCCTTCTGATCATGGTTGTCCAGTGTATCCACTCTAACTGCTGTCGATCACAATTACCGACTCATACATGCCACAAGAAGCGAAAGTAAGGAAAATGAGTGTGGACAGACAAAGAACAAAGACACTTACTGGCCAGTCGGAGACCCTTCGGACTGGGGTCCATGGGGTTGTGGGGGTTCCCAGCCAATGCACCAAATGTTATGCCCGCATCACAAACCCCCCAATGAGACCACCTAGGAGTCGGTTTCTGATGCAAATACACAAAGGTCTCCATGGACAAGCTTCAGCCTGGTCCACAACCCAACACTCCAATACAGCAGATCGGGAATGTAGCCCGAACTCAGCGAAGAATGAGTTTTTAAAGTAAAAATCTGCAAGCAGGGAGTTCCATGTCTTGGTGTTTCAGGATTGGGTCAGGCAAAATGGGGCAAGGTGATTTTTAAAATCTGTGGTCAGGCTACTGGTGTGAAACCACAAACTGCCCACAGGATGTCTATAAGAACATCTGGACCTTGTAAAGTTTATTGCCCTGTCTTCTGATTGGCTGTGTCTAGGGGGGTTGCTTAAATTTTGCTGACATAGCACATTCTGTGTCTTTTTTTTCTGGAACTGAGTTCAACCCCCGGTCACCAGATGTCTTAAGGTGGAGAACCCTTTTTCAAAATGGAGTCTGTGAGGTCAAGTAGGTTTTCCTAGGTTCTCACACTTGTTTCAGAGGTTGGGGTGCTGCACAATGAGACTGTGCCCTTATGCAGAATGGGTCAGGACTTGAACTCAGCAGCAGCAACAAAATGTTTATCCTTACTCCCTCTGTGCCCAGGATGGGTCAACAGGAGCTCAGCTCATTGTCACAGCCTACTTCAGCAAGGTCTGGAGCCATTGATGTGTGTGTGTGGGGGGGGGGTAATTGCCCAGCCTGGAGTTCACACAGGTTCACTGAGGTGTCTGTCTTGCTTGTGAAGCAAGTCACATTGCCAGAGTCAGCTGCCTCATTGTTGTGACATCACGCAGCTGTGAGAAGCCCCTGAACATGTGGCCGAGGGTGCTACCGCAGAAGAATGGGGAGCTGGTGCTCAGGGTTTTCTAGAATCCCAAGGCTTCCACTTCCAAGCTTGAGTCTATTCTAGAACCTCTTTTGGCATCAGTTTCTCAGTCTGTGAAATGGGCCAGTGGGCAGTGTGATAGTCAACTTCTGTTATCAACTGGATTGGATTAGAAAACACCTAGGATTGTCGAGGTACACCTTTGGCTGTGTCTGGAGGGGGTTGTTCTCAGAGAGCCTTAACTGAGGATAGAAAAGTCATGGAGTGTGGACAGCATCATTCTGTGGGACTGGAGGCCTGGACCTAATAAAAAGGGAGAAAGTATGCTTCCTGGATCAAGTTATATCTGCCACCATGCCTCCCTTACCACAATGAGTTATTTGCCTCCAAACTGAGCCACAATAAACCCTCTCGTGAGTAGCTTTTTGTCAGATAATGGTCACAACACTGTGGAAAGTCCCTGTATTTCTAACTTGGTTTCTAACTGTCCCCGGAGTTCCTTCCACAGCAGACAAGGAACCCAAGATTAGGGCAGCAGAATGGGAGAGAGGCCTGGCCACAGACTAAGACACAAACAAATCACAGGGGACTTGTCCCCTAGAGACTGCCAGGATTCCCCAGGAGGCTGGTGTTGGCTCCTTTGTGGACATCGCGATTACGTGACGATGAGAACCAATGTGGAGTGGTATCGTGTGAGTGGCACGGGGCATGATGCAGCTACCGCATCCAGGCTGCCTTTGAGTGCTTGCCTACACCTTCCCCAGGTCTGTGGGAGAGAGAACACGTGTGTGGGAGAGAGAACACGTGTACAAACGGAGGCATAGCTCTCCATCTGACCTTGCTCCCACGTGCGAGCACATTAAAGTAATAGGTCAAGCCTTCCATCCTGCCTAGCTCCCTCCAGAGCTAAGGAAATTCTCTAGGGAGGCTGTAAATTCTGAAAATGGACTTGGAGCTAATGGATTTAAGGCTGAAACTCATTCCCTTTGTGTCGTCAAAAGAAAGCAATCTCCTTACACATGACTTGGGTACCTCTGGCTGATCACTTCCACCTTGACCTTTGTGCCCACCAGGTATCTTGAATATCCGGAAAGGAACAACGAAGCGGCCAAGGCAGAGCATACTATCCATTTCACACCCGAGCAACACATCAATCATACACAAATTCCTAATCATCAAACCTCCCATCTCGGAAGCTCCAGCTGTTTACAAACATCCACAAAATTAGTATTTTACAGACAAGAGCAGAAGACCACACTATTTTTCCAAGGCTTATGCACTGGACCCAGGACTGGGTGTGGTTCAGTGAGCTGGAGTGTAAAGGGTTCTGGGTTTTCCTCTGTGCCCCTTGACACCGATAATCAGAGAGATCACAGCGCATACAGTTGTCTTGCTGAACAGAAGGGACCTGTTCTGTCTCACTCACTGCTACATCCTAGGCCTGGCCTTAGTAACTGTTAGTCAGGGTTTCTCTTACTGTGAAGAGACTCCATGACCATGGAAACTCTTATAAAGGAAAAACATTTAATTCGGGAAGCTTACAGTTTCAGAGGTTTATTTCATTATCATCATGGGGGGACATGGATGTGTGCAGGCAGACATGGTGCTGGAGAAGGAGCTGAGAGTCCTTGACTCATAGGCAAGAAGTGGGCTGAGACATTGGGTTTTGGAGTCTTAGATATGTCCCCCAAAGCCCAGTTTGGACATATATGAGATCCCAAAACCCACCTCCACAGTGACACGCTTCCTCCCACAAGGCCATACCTGCCCCAACAAGCCACGTCTCTAATAGTGCCACTCTCTTTGAGCTTATGGGGGCCAATTACATTCAAACTGCCACAGTCATGCTGTAAACACTCCGGGAGAGAAGGATGGCCGGGAAGGGTCAGGGAGAGGGCAGCAGTCAGTGTTCACCTCCGGCCGCAGAGCAGAGGTTGATGGGGGAACCGTGAGGTGTATTAATGGGTGAGAGCATTTGATGCCAAGCCTGCTGACCTTTTGCACTCACGCTCTGTGGTGCACACGTGCATACATGCGTGCGTACACACACACACACACACACACACACACAAATGTAAAAAAAGTTAATAGTTGCAGAATCAAGAGCAGCCTTCAGAACCTGTGTGAACAGCCCCCTGCTTGTTGCTTGCATACTATTGTCAAGGTCATGAGCACATGAATCCGGGTCACCCTTGCTTGGGGGGCCACCCTTACCTGGAGAGCACCCCAAAGCCATGCCTACCACTACAGGTTCACCTCTACATAAGTCTGGACTTGAGAACCACTTCCCCACTCCTAGTATTGAATTGTGAACACTGCCCACTGTCCCGCCTGACTCTATGACCACCATCCTCTGGGATGTGTCTCAGCATACCTTGCCAGATCTGTTTTTGAATGCTGCAGACACTCTTGTCTGATTTGCTTCTATTTCCCTCAGCATCTTGTTTAGAAGATCATCCTCTGAGAATAGTTAGAGCTTGTTTATTTCTGCTACTCTGTCTCCCCTTATAGGAACCTACCACAGTGTGTCTCTTCTGCTGACAGCCAGCATTTGGGCTTATTTCCATTTGGGGCTATTCCAAGCAATGCCACCACCTTCTTTCCCTGCCTTGGAATGCACCCCCACACCCGTTTCTCCCGCTTGGATCTCTGTAAAGATGCTAGTTTCACCCAACTAGATGATGCCGTACACTTCTCTAAAGTCATTGACCAATTTACCTCGTGCCCTTGTTAGTTCTCTCATTACTATGACAGAATACTTCACAAGGGTCATTTAAGAAAAGAGAGGTTTATTCTGACTTTTGGTTGAAGGAAAGCTGTCCATCTGGGTGGGGAAAACATGGTGGCAGAAGCATGAAATTGCTCACATTCCTAAGTCAGGAAGCAGGAAACAGAGAGGAATTGGAGTCTAACTACAAACCTGAAGGCCCTCCCAGGCTCCACTTCCTAATAGTTCTGCGGCCTCCAAACAGCGCCACCTGCTGGAGATCAAGTGTTCAGGCACCTGAGCCTAGTGGGTGCTGTTCACATTCAAACCTGCCAATAACAGTGTGTGCAACTTTCCACACTTTATATATTTGTTTGAGACATGAGGAGGATCTCACTATGTGGTCCTGGATGATCTTTAAATTGCTGTATAGATCATGCTGGCCTTGAGATCTCACAGACATTTGCCTGTCTCTGTCTCCCAAGTCCTGGGATTAAAGGTGTGTGCCACCACACTTGGCCCACACTTGATATATTTAAGAACCTTGTGACCATCAAACATGTTTAATTTTTGCTGGTCTCGTGTTCATGAGACAGTTGTCTCATGGCCCTGTTCATCGACACTTGCCTAGTTATAAACAAGGCTGAGCATCCTGCTGTTTGCTCGATGGCCATCCTGAGTTCCTCTTCTGTGAAGTTCCTGCCCAAGTATGCATATTCCATCAAGTCAGCTTTATTATTATTGATTGATTGATCGATTGATGGCACTCTTTATATATTCTGGATACTTATGCTATTGATTATAATTATTGTACGCATATTCTTCTGCTAGTAGCCTGACTTTTCACTTTGTCTTGATTTCTTTTTAAGGGTAGAAATATTTCATTTTAATCGATTTAAATTTATCAGTCTGTTTCCACATGGTTAGTGCATTTTGTGACTTTCAAAATAAATGCTGCCCAGTCTCCAAGGCTCAGAATTATTCTCCTTCACCTCTGCTTCACAGTTCTGCCCTTCACACTCAGTTTTTTGACATGATGGTGTCGTTAATACCCACATAACTATCCAATTTGATGCTTTAGCTGTGCAGGTCAGTCACTGCTACTATATCCAGAACTGGGCAGTCAGCGGCACACACTTCTCATGCTTTCTCACCTCCACAAGGAAGCCACCTTCCCCGGCAGTCACTGCCTGGATGCCATGACAATGCACCCAGCAAAACCAACAGAGGGGATTAGAGACTCGGGGCCTGAAGACAGTTTCTAGCCCTTTCCAGTGGTCCTGTCTGGGGCCCAGAAGCCAGGGCGTTTTGTTGTTCGTTCATCGTTTCACCAGGTCCAGTCATTTGTCTGGAGAACGGTCGACCGAGCTCGTGCACCACCTTCCCTGAGTGGAATCATGTTTATTTTTTAACTTCCTTGGATTTAACTTTTGGGATGGCACAGAACTGGCCCAGTTTCCTTACCTTTCAGATGAATCCCAAACCATACTGGTGCTGTTTATTTTTGAGAATCCGTCTGTTCCCCCAGAGGTCTACACGACCCGGCCTGCCCTGTAATGCAGTCTACATTGACAAAGGGCACCCCTTTCTGCGCAGCCCCCTTGAGCAGCAGCTCCGCAGACTTCATCTCCAGAGTGTGCACTAAGTTTCCATTTTCACCCAGCGAGCTCTTTTTCTTCGACAATACTGCAGATGCAGCTGCCACGCGTCTCTGTACAAACCTGTAAGTCGAATTGTCAAGAGTGTGCATGTGTGTGCGCACACACATGCACATACACACACTTACCTGTTGAGAATTTTATTTGTGTTATATTGAATTTTTGAGTCAAGATTGGAAAAACTGGCATTCTGTGACAGTGTTTTCCAGTCAATAATCATGGCATCTACCTCCATTTCTTCTAAGTCTGGATATCAGTTGCCATGAACAATACATCTGCCCTCTCCCATCATGGGTCCTTCAGAAATCTGTAATATTTTCTTCTGTCGGTCTCAACTCTTTCCTCACAAGGGATCCACTCACTTTAAATCATGTCTGTGTAGGAAGAACACATTCAACTTGGAGTCTATGGCTCACCCGCACCTGTGTGAGAATCAGGCAGGGGATTCTGGGAAGCTGACGCTAATGGGCCAACCACAACCAACCGGAGAGCAAAGATAAGAAAGGACATTTTTGTCACCCAGCAGCACCTGCCCTAAAGCCCCTCCAGCACTTTCTGCTCTTGGCTGCTTTCTTGCTTTCTCCAAGGCTCCAGCTGTTCTCCATCAATGAGGAGCTAGCATGAGGCTTGCTGTTTCAATCGAGAGAGGAAATCCATGATTGGGCGGGTCTTTAAAAGTCATGGTTATTACTTCTCATTGTCGTTTTTCTGATTACAAAGGTATTATGTATTATTTCTAGAAATTTAGGAAATACAGAAAAGCACAAAGGAGAAAATAGAAGCTATTTAGCATCAGAGGGAACTGCGGATAATAGTATAGAATGTAACTTTATAGGGTTTTTTTCTTTGTGTTTATACAACACACACAGGCACACTGGTTTTTCAAACTGGTACTTTACACACTGATGTCTTTATTCAAACCATAAGTTTCTTGGGCAGAGGTCTCCCCACCCAGATAGGAAATTCACTCTAGGGCTACATGGAATGCCTTCAAGAGAGATGGATGTGTCAGAATTGAAACTGCCAGCTAGGGCATGTGTGTGCCCACAGAACTCAGCTAGCCATTTCCAGGGGGATACACAAACCTGATAGCCATGCAAGCTGCTGTCCACTTTTAAAATACTAGGATTCCAAATTTCCCTCTCTAGTCGAGGCCCATGTCATAGCCTGGACTTTCTAAAACGAGGGGGTGTCTCAGTCCCTCTGGCTGCTAAAACACAATGCTATTGATCGGCTACTTCAAAGAACTGTTATTCTCATGGTTCGGAGGGCCAGAAAGTTCATGACAGAGATGCTGGTCATCCTGGTGTCACACTCATTGGGGCTTTCTTTTTAGAGTCAAAATGGCCACTTGTCTTTTTAGAGAGAGAATATGGATAAGCCTCTTTCAAGCCTCTTTCCTTGGTTTGGATTCTTTGAAAATTTTTCTCTATGTAAACCAAGCCGACCTTGAACTCCATATGTAGCCTAGGCTAGCCTCAAGTCCTTCTGCCTCCACCTCCTGGATGTCGAGATGACAGGTGTGTGCCACCCAGCGCTGTTTCTTCTTCCAAAGGCCCTGATCTCACTTGTCAAGGCTGCATCCTAGTGGACGGCTGGAGTAAGGCCTGGCCCACAGAGCAGAGGGCTCACTGGCCCACAGAGCAGAGGGCTTGCTAAGTACAGGCCCAGAAGCTTTGCCTAAGCCCTGTGAAATCACTTCTTCTAGTTACCCTTCCGGGCAGGACAGCCTTGGCGGACATGAGGATCAAGGTTCCTTTTCCTATGGGATCTTCACGCCTTGCCCCTGTGTTTGTGCTTCTGAGGATAGCTCCTGGGGGAAAGCCAGCCTTCTCGGGGTCGGTGCCCAGCTCTGACTGCTGACCGAGCAGCATATGCCCACTCTCATTCTGTACCGGTGCTGCTCTGTGTCCACCTGTGGCTGCCCTCAAGCTGTGCCCAACAACTTGGCTGTGTTGTTATGTGACAGCCTTTTCCTGGGGAGACACACACACACACACACACACACACACACACACACCCCTACCTGCCCTAGAAAGGAAACCCGCCACTCACCAAAGCAATGATTGCGTCAAAACTTGGTGAACTCATAAGTTTTTGTTGGGCCTGCTAACTGGTATATGGGTGAGAGGTCACTTGCAAAAGCAGGAACAACTCAAAAGCAGACAAAAACAAAACAAAACACCCCAACACAGGTGACAGCTCATGAAAGCTGCAGCCCTGGGCCTGTCTACACGTCTTGCAGCTCAGTAGGCTGGCGACTGTCACACCTGTGGCTCACCTACTCAGATCTTCCCCACCATGCAACAGTTCTGTTCTGCCCCTGTCACCCCGAGGAGGAGCCCTAATGAATGGTGCAAGCTTCAGCTTCCCCAGACACATGATGCTTGCTCACCTCTTGAATCTCTCGAGTCTCCTTCTCCCTCTTGGAGAGGGTGTTTCAATTCAGAGGAAACTGCCATACAATGGGTCACCCATTCTACAGATTTCAATCAATACTAACACAGAGAAAAGAGTATTATCATTGGTAGAGCCAGACAGTGCTTCCGTGCAGGGTTGTGGAAGGGCCACAACCCCATGCTAGACAACATAACATGCTAGGCTAGGGTCAGGGGTTCCCTAGCCGAGAGGATGAGGCAAAAACAGTTGCTCGACATGCAGCCGTACATCGGAACCTGTTAAGGGCCTGCTTACAGATGGGGCCCGCTCCATCCTGAGCAAAGCCATTGATTGCAGGTAGTGTTTATTCCTCCCTCTGCCTCGTGAGCACCGGCTAGTAGAGCCCCAGCAAGAAGCCAGTGCTACAGGCTGAAACTACACACACCCTGGCCATGGAGCAGTGTATTGCAGCTCCCATCCCACACTGCTCCTGTGTACACACAGTAGATCTCTCGTTCTAGAGACAGATTATTGTCTGATGACCCCATGAGGCGCTGTCACTCATAGAGCCCTCATTGTTGCTCCCAGAGTGTTGCAAGGCAATTATCACTGTAGTAGATTCTCCTAGGCCCCAAGGCCCAAAGTTGCAGGTTCCAGCCACCCCTTGGGTAGCCCCATTGGGGCAGTGGGCTGAGCATGTCAGCTCAGTTCTCAGTGGCTATGAAGCCCTGGATGTCCATTCCATTCCTCTACATGGAAAGCCAAGTTTACAAACCAGAAAGAAAAGAAAGAAAGAAAGAAAGAAAGAAAGAAAGAAAGAAAGAAAGAAAGAAAGAAAGAAAGAAAGAGAAATCTGAAGCCCTCCAGAGGTCTAAAGAGGGTAGATGGCCACCGAACGACACAAAGGCTGTTCAGACTTTGTCCCAAGCTACACCCCATGAAAGTAATGCTACTGTGGCACCTGCTTTTGGTGTAAGCAGGCTTCATGAGTCCCTCTGAGTGTCCCTTAAAATGAGTTCAGAATGAAGCAGCATCACTCCACAATTGCCCTCATTGGCTTTTAACCAAGTTCCTAGAAGTTGGGGTCCTGCTGACTCCAGAAAGTGTGTCTGGGGGGCCTGGCAGATGGTGACCAGAAGTACCGGGTAATGGCACAGTCCAGACTGGGACCATTCAAGAGGATGGATGCCTTTAGTGAGCACCAGCTGGCACTGAGGGAAGCCCTCTGCTCTCTCTCCTGTCATCACAAGTTGAGGGGGACCCTGAATCACAGATGGATTCCAGGGGCCTCAAGACATTGCAGCCTAGAAACTTTATCCTGTAGAAGGGTGTCTTAGCTTTTTATTGCTGTGATAAAACACCATGACCAAGGCAACTTCTAGAAGAGGGTGTTGAATTTAGGGCTACGATTTCACAGGATTAGAATCCACAACAGAGCAATGGCATGAGGACAGAGATGAGCGCTTGATTCACAAACAGGATACAGAGACGGCACCATGAAAATGGTGCACCTCTTTTGAGGTCTTAAAGCCCGCTCATGTAACACACCTCCTCCGAGAAAGCCACACCTCCTAATCCCTCCCAAATAGTTGTACCAGCCAGGGACCAAGTATGAACCTATGGGGACCATTCTTATTCAAACCAAAGCAGACAGATACTAAAACATCCCCCAGTGACCTTGAAATCACGCCTGAAGCAGTCTCCTTTCTGCTGTAAGAAACTAGAGAAGGTTCTTCAGAACCTCAGGCTCTCCACCTGGATGTTGGGGGAAGCATTTGGGCAGCTCAGGAAATAGATGGTGTTCCTGCAATTGGGTGACAAGAAGGCTGATTTCAAACACCCTGCCTGTCACTGCTGTGTGCTCTCATCCGTCCCCTCTGGAAGAAGTTCCCACTATCAAAGGGTGACCCTTCCACCGGCTGTGCTGCCCGCCCAGTTGACAAACACCTGGTTTCTCTGACCCTGGGAGGAGGTTATAAGCAGAGGCCGCAGGGCTGCCTTGTATATTCTGGAGGGGAGACTGGCCATGAGGATCCCTTCCAGCTCCAGTAGACACTGCTGGTACCTCGATATTGTTTGTGCCTGGTGTCCATTTTCTTAATGAACCTCCTATAACTGACAACACCCAGTGATGGCTGTGGGGGTCCTCACCCACCACACGTGAGAACTAAGGAGAAGGTAGCACTTCCCTGTCTTCCAGGAGACAGTCTGTACATGAATCAACCGCCATGGTCTCTATTACTTATTTGATCTTTGCATGGTTACCGATGCGATGATCCCCAGTGAGCTCTTGTGCTTTTAAAGATGGGGGCAGTCCAGCTGTGGGGACACCAGCAGCTTCCTCCCTCGCAGACAGGTCCACACACAGGGCCACAGTGCCCACAGCACGCTGCCCTACACTGTCCCAGCCCCAAGGCCATCTTCCCTCACGTTTATTCTTTCCCTGGTGAAGGTATTAGGGACTCTAGTTCTGACTTTATATGTCACCAGAACCTTCTGGGGGACGTCTTTGGTAGCAGACGCCCTGATGGAACATCACATGAAAAGCAGACCTTACTGCTGGGTGCCCCCAGAAATGCAGGCGATCTGAGCTCATCACCTCTCTGAAGTGTATGCCTAGCCTAGGTAGATCAGTTTCTTTCACTACCCAGACTGGCCTTCGTAGGTGTGTGGAAGTGGTATTCCCCTGAGTGCCTTTGCGGGTGCCTGCCAACACTGCCCAAGGTCACCAGGCATCCAAAGAGCCAGGCCTGTCCCTGGGCTGGGGAAGCAGTCGACAGGTGTTTAATATCTATGTCCTAACCCAAATTGACACCCAGTCCTGGAATCTAAGACACAAACTCTTGCCCTGAGCTGACTTAGCACGTTAGCTAGCTCAGTAGCCCCCCTCTTCCTCTGAACTCTCTGCCATCCTTTCTTCTCTCTCCTTCCTGTAGCCCCCACATGATCTCCTTACTGTGACAAAATACCTGAGAAAGCAAAGTTTTAAGAGAAAACCCTTCTTGAGGCTCGCTGTTTCAAAGCTTTATCCATTGTGGCAGGGAAGGGAAGGATCATGGTATCCAAGAAGTGGGAGGGGGAGTGGAGAAAAAAATACCCACAGTCTCTAGCTTGCTCTTCCTTCCCCCTTTTAGTCCATCTGGGTCCCCAACCTGTGGGAGGGTGCCACCTACTAACCCTGTGATTCCTAATGTCAGAATGACAGTCTGTAGGGAGAGCCAGCCCTGCAGTTAAGGCTGCAGAGAGACCATCTGCACGAGGCAAGAAGGCATTCAGTTCAGTGCAACTCAGTAGCCAGTGTTAGTTCAACCTTCTGAAGTCTGACCCTGGATGGTTTATTTTAGACGTATTTAAGCACAGTACAATTTGGTGGAAAATTATCCTGGTGATAATTAACTCAGTCCTGCATTCACAACATAGGATAAATAAGTCTGCTTGAGGAACAAAGTTAGCTAGGTACAGATTAGACATGACTACATTGGAAGCCTTTGTAAAGTTCACAAAGGTAAGGCCTCCAGATTACCTGAGAATCACAAATTTGCAGTAACAGTCTGGGGAAGGATCCGGTGCTGGAAACGTCTCCAGCCACACAGGTGGAGCAGAGGTCACCAGGCTAGTTAGCGCATGCGCTCCCAGGCTTCTGGATGGATAACAGGTATTGCTTGCTTTCCTTGAAGGATCAACCCTGTGTGCTTAACGGTCCGGGTTCTCCTAGTGCTTATGTGAGGGTACACAGGCCTTCATGCCTTCTACAACAGGCAAGATGAACCATAGCATGCACCCTCCTCCCTAACCACGGGGCCACCGTGAGCCCCTTGCTCACATGCTGGGCTGTAATCCTCACTTCAAGCTCTAGCCTCTTGTAGAACCATTTCATCCCACAGGCGCCATCTGGAGTTGGAGGACAGGAGACCAAGCCTGAGGCTGCCTGCAGACCGGCCATCCTAGGACGATGCTCTCCCTGTGTTTGTCCTTATGTTCTTCTGCCCCGAAAGCAGGGCCATGCAGGCCCGTGATCGCACTGACTGGTCATGCCCTGCCTTTTCTCTTCTGAGCTGGGACAAGTCCTCTCTTCCTCTGAGTGTCCCTCACTGCCCACTGCCCAGCTTCCTAACTGTGGTTTCTACTACCATTGCCCTTCTTACTTTGTCCTGCCCTGAGCTTCTCAACTGGGGACACAGGGTAGTTCTGGTTCCTTCCTCTGCCATGGAGAACTCAGAGTCAAGACACAGTCGGGTGTTCCAGGGCTCTGACTACATGCCCAGTACCAGTCTTAAAAAAAAAAAATCGGACCAATCAGTGTAGGAGTGACCAGGAAGCTTCCAGAAAATGGTAGGGAGATGATCTTGGCTTGGCTAAGTGTAGAGGTGGCCCTATAGACAGGGCCCAGGTCACCAGCGTGTCCTCAGCAACACCTGGGGCAGTCTGCTCTCCAGCTGCATCAAAACCTAACTGTCTTGATGATGTAGCTCGGTTAGCAAAGTGCTTCTCTAGAATGTACAAAGTCTTGGGTTTAATTCCCAGAACTGCACAAACACGGTACGGTAGGACATGCCTGTAATCCCATCACCGGGGAAAGAGGAGGGAGGTAAATTCAAGGTCCTCCTCAGCTGCAGAGTGAGCTTGATACTATTCTGGAATACTTGAAGCTCTATCTTCAAAAAAACTAACTGGATGTGTCTTTACATTTTTATCACAATTTTATTTGTGTGTGTGTGTGTGTGTGTGTGTGTGTGTACCACAGTGTGTGTGTGTGTGTGTGTGTGTGTGTGTGTGTGTGTGTGTGTGTGTAAGCCAGAAGACAACTTATCAGGAACGGAACTTGGGTAGTCAGCTTTGGCATCAAGCTCCTTTTCCCACTGAGCCATCTCACTGACCCTGGCCTGTGGGTTTTGCTACTAGGAATGTCTCAGCCGTGGACCTCTCCTGGGTTAACTGATCTAAGACCTGGTGATGCCAGATGACTCCATGACAGACTTGACACAGGAAAGTAAATGTTACAAGTGTATTGCCCTTGATGGTGCCTATTTTTTGTTTTAACAAAATCTCAATCATTTGATTTTTTTTTCAATAAATACTCAGGAGCCAAATCCTGGGGTGAAAGTCTGTTAGTTCAGAAAGGCAGAGAAAGCATCCAGCTGTCCTTCCTCCTCAGCTGATATCCCAGAAGCCTCTCCCTTTTTCTACTCCGTCTTAAAACCAACTTCCTCAAATTCCATGTCCCTCCCTTCTACTTCTTGTGTGCCTCTCTATCCATCCTCCTGACTTCCTCCTATTCTTTATGGTTTTTTTTTTTAATAAACCTATCTTTACTTCCTGCCAATTGGTTGCTTGTTCTGCCTCTTGACCTATGGTTGACTTTATTTAATCCTATTTACAATACTCAAGCGAAAAGCTCTTGGATTAAAGAGCTAGGGCTAAGCCACACCACAGCTAGAAACAGGGGTTTTTTTCCAGTAAATAACACAATCTCGGGGTTCACAGTGTGAGCAAATACTCTGCAACAGGTGCCAGCTGGGGTGTCTAAGCGCACACCGCCTAGCAGGCTCCCACCTGTCAGGCTGGGGGCTGCCCACACGGAAAGCCTAAAGATGGAAAGTAGGTCAGGGCAACAGAGAAGGCTGGCTGGGTGCAGTGTCCTTGTGAGTCCAAGCTGAAGTCCTGGCCTCACTCCGTCCCGCATGGTCACGGGGTTGGCCTGCCTACCTCCCACTCTCCTTGCTGTGCCTCTGCTAGGTGTGGCGTTAGACATCTCCATGTGGGTCTCAGCCGAGGTCTTGTGAGGAGCCAGGAGAGCAGAGTCCAGGCAGCGACTACCACAGGGACCTTGAGTGGTTAGCAAGGTAACATTGCCAAGAGCAGCGGCTGCATAATGAGCTCCTTGCTTTATTATAAGGCTTGACTCCCTCAAGCCAAGTCTAAATGCCAAATGAATCCTGAACTTTGAGCTATCCAAAGAGATTAACCAGGAGCGCACAGCCGGGGCTACCTTGGGTCGCTTTGGAGCGGATGATTATTAAGCAGGCCATAAGCGGGTACAGGACCGAAGCCAACCCTCGAAGGCAGCCTCTATAGCTCCATGCCTTCGCCGGTGAGGGTGGCCACCTCCCTTGGTTCAATATTGACTTTTCTCACCATGAGAACCAGATCCATCTGCTGGAAAAGTCCCCTTTGGCAGGAAAAATATCCGCCTGCCAACTGATCTTCGCTCGGTGAAAAGGAGTAATTCCAGTGGGCCAGGTGGGGGCTGGGGAGATGGCTCAGCTGGTACAGTGCTTGCCTTGTAAGCCTGAGGAACCGAGTCAAATCCCCAGAAGCCATGTCAAAAGCTCGGGCACAGTAGCGCACAATACAGACGAGAAACAGCAGAGCGAAGGGGCTTCCAGATCGAGGTGCAAGAGAGGCGGAATGAGTTGTCCCTACGGCATGTGCTCCTTCTGGTGACGGTACGTGACAATACAATCACCCCTGAGTCAACCCTGCCCTCAGTTCCCACTGAGGTTGGTTACTGGAAACCAACTGCAGAAGCTGTAGAAAATTCCAGAATTGTGTCATTTTAGCAGCCTGATAAAACCTCATGCCATCCTGCTGTGTTCCACCCGGCGTGTGCGCCATCCCTTCCTCCCGTGGGTCTGCGGTATATATTACCCACCTGACAGTAGCAATCAGAACGGCTGCCAGGCTGCCACAGTTCGGGAGAGCTTGCACACAAGGCTTGATACGCCCAGTTGCAGGCATTCACTGGGAGCGTTAGAATGCACCCACAGTGGATAGCGAGGGACTACAGCATGCGTGGGTTAGAGCCAGCCAGGGAAACTTACCTGAGCCTAGGTATTCAAAGACTGTCATGGGGATCAGCTGACTGACTGCCATAGCTCACCAAAGCTCTAGACTACCAGAGGTGGGGCTGGTTCTACCTGGTCTGTATGGCCCGCCATAAATTACACTGTTAGTACAGACAAGGTGTCATGGCCGAGAACCTTAAGGTCAACAAAAGTGATCTTACCAGGGAGCACAGTTCAGGATAACAGTCACCTACAAGGAGCCACGGCCACAAAACACCAAATTCCTGCTGGGACAAAGCTAATGGGCTCCAGACAGGGCTGGCCATATAGGATGATGGCTCCTTCAGTTCTCCGGCAGCAGCATCTTGACAGGCTCGGGTTTGTCCCTAACACAGCATCCCAGCCAACCTACAGAAAGAGATGTGAGATTGTGTTTGGTTTCCATTCAGGTACATCCCTGTCACCTGTGGGATTGTTTGATTCGCGCTCTGCCAAGGATCAGAGCTGGCAGGCTCTTTAAAACTGTTAGCTTTCATTTCCTTTTCTCCATTCCTGATCTTTGATTCTAAACTCCTGCTGTAGTCGGCAGCAGAAACCCCACGGTGGCAGGGACCGTTGTCTCTGTGTACTTCTGAGCATCTTTCATCCTTGAGGCGTAGGGGAGCGAAGGAGAGGAAACATGGACACGGAGCAGCGGTTCAAATGGTCCTTCATATGGCAGACTGAGACCTGGGTTGGAGTTGCTCAGCGAAAAATGGTGTACTCTGTGGTGATGAAGTGGCTTCCCTAGAACACCCTAAAAAAAAAAAAAAAAAACCAGTGTCTGTACTCATGCATAGGTGGTTTTTAAACATAAAGCAAAGAAAACCAGCCTACAAACCACAATCCCAGAGAACTTAGACAACAATGAGGACACTAAGAGACTTACATAGATCTAATCTACATGGGAAGTAGAAAAAGACAAGATCTCCTGAGTAAATTGGGAGCATGGAGACCTCGGGGGAGGGTTGAAGGGAGAGGCAGGGAGAGGAGCAGAGAAAAATGTAGAGCTCAATAAAAATCAATAATAATAATAATAAAAACAGGGTCTGACAGGAACAGAATGAAAACAAAAATTTTCCAGGATGCTTTTCAAAGATTCCTTGGAAACTGAGAAGCGTGCTGTGTGGCTGTTCCCTTGTGTGTGCCTCGGGACCGCGGGCAGACATTCTGGACCAAACCTTCCACACAGTTCCAGAGAGAGCTCCTGCAACCCTGCACACCCTCCCTGTGGACCCATCTTTACTCCACCTATAGGACCATCACCACCCAGAGCACCACGAGGGCAGGTCTCTAAACAGACCTAGGCTCGAACCCTGCGTCCTGAAGATGGTTGCAATGTTGTAAATTTTCATGCTACCACGTGCATGAGAAACTTCTGGCTGAGTCATTTGCTAACACTTCGACTGAATCACTACAGTGAGTCTAGATTCTAGAGGCTGGGTTTCACCTGGCATCTGTCAGCTGAGCATGTGCAGTAGGGCCTCCCAGAAGAGGGGGACAGGAGGGACCTGGGAAGCAGGAAGAAGGAAGCTCTCTGTGACCGGAGAGGAGTCCCAATTAGGGCATCCTTTCCCGGCCAACTGCATTGTTACTTTCTGTCCACCAGCACACATTCACTGAGGACCTCCTGTGACTACTCCATGCCCTGGGGATACCGAGAGCAGACGCTGTTCACCTGCCGCCCTTTCTCTGTCCTCAACACGCGTACATGGATGAGACAAGTGGGATGGCTACTAATGGGCTATAAACAAGATGTTTAGGAAGATGGCAGCCAGTAGCATGTTTGTAGCCCAAACGTGAGGACTGGGTCGGGAACCCCAGCACTGAGTAAAAAGTCAAGTGTGGTGATGTGCCTGTGACAGCAATATGAGTAAGCCGAGCTAGGAGAATTCCTGGGGTTTGCTGGCCGGTTAGTGAGCTCCGGGTCACTAGTTCAAAAGATAAGGGAGAGACCAATCAAGAAAAATCCCCGGCCTTGACCTCTGGCCTCTCTGTGCATGAGTGCACGTTGGCATATGTACCTACTGCCATCAAAGAGAGAGAAAAGGGAGCAGAGTGTTGTTTCCATGAGGAGAGACGCATAGGAGGTGGCATTGGAGCCTGGGCTATGCCTTGAAGGAAAGGCAGCCAGGCTAAAATCTAGAGAAAGACAGAGTAAAAGCTTAGCGTGTGCAAAGGCCAGGACTGGAACGAGGCTGTAAGTTCAAGGTGTCATATGAAGGCCACTGTGGCCGCAGCATCAGAATGATGTGGAACTTAATGGAAGATGCATGGGACCTGGCAGGTCACAGCGAGTCACCTGGATTGCCCATTACACGACAATGGCAGAGTCTGCATGGCAGTTAAGAGGGCCTGAAGACTAACTTCACTGCTTTGTTGGGTCCCGTGGAAGGTTTAGGAGCCTCCGTAGCCTGCGGGATGCTGGGGCAGATGGTGAACGTTAGCACCCACCCCGTGGCAACCTTTTCAGCGTTCAGCGCTCTGATTAACTGGCCATTCTTCCTCTTCAGCACACGCTGAAGACGCTCTGTTCAGGAGAAAGTTGAAATGGCCAGCCCCTCTAATAACAGAATATTGAAAAGGTCACAGCAGTTCAGCCGAGTTCTCCCACCTACAAATCAGAGACCGGCAGCACAGATAACTCACTCTCCTGACAAATCAAGAAGCAAGGACTGAAGACCATACCGCTGATTAGGCTCATCCAAATCCAAGGCCTGGGGAGAAATCGATGGCCAGAACAGGGCCGCCTGCCCAGGGGAGCAGGTCAAAGCAGCGGGGATGCTGATTAGCAGATCAGCAGGTGGGGGAGGGGGGATGGGGCAACATGCTGCCCCCTGGTGGCTGCTCTCAGAACAGCAGGAGGCCCTGCCTTGTGTTTGCCATTCCAGTTAGGAGAACTCCAGGAGGCCTTTCCATTCGGCCCCCCAAAGAGCCTTTCCCAAAAAAAATCATTACTAAGCAAATGTTTGCCATTAAACCCAACGTTTTTTGTTTCTTTCTTTCCATATAGTTTATATTCTTTTAAGAATTTTTTTTTCTAGAAATTAGCTTTTGCTCAGACCTGGTAGAACAGACCTATGATCCCAGGTACCTATGAAGCTGAGGCAGGTGAATGGAAAATCAAGATTCTGGTTAGAGAGATGACTCAGCAGACAAGAACACCTCCTATGCAAGCCTGATGACCTATGTTCAAGCATGGTTGGGTGCTTGCCTGCCACCCTGCCCTGCAGTGAGGGTCAGAAGGAGAAGGGTCACTGGGGCTGGGGCCTGCTGGTCATCAGCCTAGCTCCAAGATCAGTGAGAAACTTTGTATCAAGGAAATAGGACAGAGAGTCAATGAGCAAGACATCCAACTTCTTTCTCTGGCCTCCCTATGTGCAAATAGGCATGTACATAGCCACAAACACATGTGTGCATAGACAGAGAGAGAGAGAGAGAGAGAGAGTTAAAGGTTAGCCTAAGAAATTTACAACTACGCTGTCTCAAAGTTTAAAAACTGTAAAAAAAAAAAAAATGGGGTGGGTGGGAATAGAGCTCACAGGTAGGGTGCATGTGCATACACAAGGCTCTGGGTCCAATCCAATGCCACAAAAAATAAATTATGAAAATAAATAAAAAGGAAATTAGCTTCTGCCATGGCCAGTCTTCAGAAAAAAAAAGTAAGCAAGAACATGTAAAACTCAGTCCTCATAAAGCAAGGACAGGTTTGTGGCTTAATTTACCGTGAGCTCCACAAACAACATGAAAGGAAAATGATTTAATTAAAAGCTGAACAATTAACCTGCATGCTAAGAGAGAGGGCAGCAAGAGTTCAGCGCGCGCGGGTCTTCCTCTGTGGGCAGTGGCCACGGAGAAGCTTAATGGGTCCACAGAGCCGGATCTGAAGTGGAAAACTGACCTTAGGAGGAATCTGAGAAGATCAAGGGAAGGACGGACGTCAGAAACGACTCTGATTAAGCCATGATAAAGCACACCGGAAGCTGGGAGGGAGAGACGGTGCATAGGAGTTCTTTTTAAAGCCATAGTCCCTGAGATTGCAGCAGGCTTTGGAGATAAGGGGGCTGACATTTTGAGAAGGGTTGATTAAAAGCTTTTCGGCACCAAGGCTCACTTTCACTGGGGGTTGAACACAAAAATCCATGGAGTAAATTGAAATTCTAAATGCTAAGAGAAGACTCAAAGATTTACTGCCACAGATTCAATTAAGGACTCAAAACAAAACAAAACAAACAAAAAAAAAGGACAGACAGTCTCCTTCAGGATTCATTTAGACACCAAACTCATAACCACCCAATTTCCCATGTCTGCTAATAGGATAAGCCCTGCAGGTGGACCTCAAGCTGGAGAAAGGGGCCTTAGCTGGCACCTATGTCTGTACAGCTCCCTGGCATACCACAACTGGCGTCTTCTTGACCAGAGGGTCCGTTGTCCAATAGAAACCTACTCAGCGACCAGGCTCTGATCATACCCCCTCCACCCCAGGCCTCCAGAAGTTACCAGCACCAGTCCTAGAGAGACCGAGGCAGGAAGGTCAGGAGTTCAAGGCTAGCCTAGCCTATGTGAGACCCTATCTCAACAAGGAGAGAAAGAAAAATGAGCAGAAGAGGTGAGAGGCGAAGTTACCTGATGTGAAGCACACGGATCTGGGAGCTGCCTGGGTACTGCAAGCTGCAGAGTAAGGAAAATCTCCCCGGAAATAGCCAAGGGGGGGGGGGGCAGGCAGAATACGGGAAACCGAGGGTGAGAATTTCTGGGGCTAACAGAGGACAGCAAGACTGAAGGTGGCTGCCGTGGATGTTCCCCACACCTGTGAATCTCAGAGGAGAAGCAGGCTGGGCCCCTGCTCCGCGTCACACCCAATGGAAACAAAGGCACCAGTCCCCACCTCCTCCACCACGGGCTGAGCCAGGAAGTCATTTGACACCTGGTTTGTTTCCTTCTCTGTGGAATACCCAGATTACTAGAAGGGATAAAGGAAGGTAATTTTCTTCTTTGAAAAATGACACAGCAGACCCCAAACCCCAAACGGAAATAAAGCAGGAACACATTAGACCAGTGGGGAATCAATAAAACGGAGGAGATTAAAAGTGAGAGGGTTAAAGAGCTGACAGCGACAGGAAGCAGGAGAAAAGGAATTAGGAGACAAGAATTTTAAATCCCAGACATTAAACGTGAGATAAAATAGAAAAAAGGGGGAATAAAAACAGAATGAATTTTGAAATCGAGTATGAAAAGGGGGGCTAGGTTAAAAGCGTGGAAATTAGTGATGTTAAAATAAAAGTATGAGATAATGGCTTTAAACTATGAAGCAGCTAGACCTAAGAAAAGACTGCTGAGGAAAAAGAGAGATGCGGAGGCAGGGGAATAAAGGAATTAGTGCTAGGGAATAACTGCCCCTTGTGTACCCTCCTTGTGCCCTTCATGCCCTTTTAGCCGGAAAGAGCTGTCCTTTTATGCTTGAAGATGCAGACACCTCAGCCTTTGGCCAGTGGTAAAACCATGACTGCATGACCAGTAAGTCCCATAGAATGATCTAGAAGCTGCTCAGTGCCATGGGGTGCTAGGTTAATGAGAACTAGTTAGCTGGTTCACAAATGAGCAAATGGAGCCCCCTCCTTAACATCTTTTGGGGAGCTATGACTGGGAACACAGCCAGATCTCCAAGTATGAGTTCTAAACTCTTTCAGATATAGTACCCATTTTTCTTTTTTTAGAACAAACGTGACATCCCCTCTCTGGTCCTGAAATAATAGCATAGACATCCATGTATTTTCTTCCCAAATAGGATGCGTTAATTGATACTTTTGTGAGGAATACAAAGGAAGCAATCAGTAGTGTAAGATACTGCCACCGTCCGATATATAGGTCCTAATGCAAACCCACAGCAGAATTCCTAGTGATGGATCCCGATGCCTCTATGAATGCAGCTTCCGCAAGCACAGATGATACAGGTGCACTGGACTGGCAGCTCGTGGACCACCTGCTGTGTTACCATGGGCAACACAATAATGGTAAACAACTTTCGATAAAGTTCTGAACAAAGCAGCATGCATTCTTCCCTTGGTTTCCCAAGTATGTTAGCCATGCTGAAAGGCTTGTGTGTTCGTGTCTAGCTAGAGTAGGCTCTGGCTTTAATGACTGTGGACGTTTTCACAGTTTTCAAATATTGAGGTCATCAGACAATTTGCTGATGCGAAGGCCTAGCCTATGTCATTCAGAAAGTCCAGCATGCCTGGATTTGTCATCTCAATATTAATAGCAGTCAGTCCTTTCGGCTACCAAAAATATTCTGGAACTTTCCAGAAATCCTGCCATGCGTTCTACCCTGCTTGGAACCACTGTTTTGGAAGGAGATGCTTGACTGACAGCTCTGTGAATTTCCTTGTGGTTACCAGATCACAATGGCCTCGGCTCAGTTTTACAGGAAGGTGCTCCAACGAATACTTATGAAAACAAGGGCAGAGAAACCGGAAGGAGACACCTGTGAGTCTTGGCCAAGAAGTCCCTGTCGTACACTCCAGGGAGCCCTGCCACTTCTTGGGCAAAGACAAGAAAGGAACATGGAGAAAGTGAAGACAGCTGGAAAACAAAACGGGGCGGGGGTGGGGAGGGAATGTGAGCCCGGCAGAGACGGACAGCCTGCTGAGAGCCTGCCCTGCCGGCCACCTTTATATGTGAGCCACACACAAGGGGAAAAGCCTGATGCATCTTTGAGAGGGGGAGATAGAACTCCTCCGCTGGGCTGGGAAGATGGCTCAGTTGGAAAAGCGCTTGCCTTGCAAGTATGAGGACTTGAGTCAAATCTCCAGAGCCCAGGCTTAAATAAGTAAATAAATAAATAACAGGTGTAGGGTGTGTGCTTTCCATTATCATCATAGCACTGGGGAGGCAGAGGCAGGGGGATCCCTGGGACCAGCTGCCAACTTGAGCCTAATTGTAGAGACCCAGGTCAGCAAGAGACCCTGTCTTCCAAAACAATGACAACAAAACCCAAGGTGGACAGCGCCCCATGAATGACAGCTGAGGTTGTCCTCTGGCCTCTACATGCACGCATAGACACAAGCATACAATTATTTCACCAGCCTCAAAACCCTAAAATGACACGCGGAGGCTTCTACTCCAAGGCTAGAATCATCCCAATACAAAAACAGTTCTTGGAAAATTCTAGGGGGAAAAAAAAGTGGCCTGTGCCATAGAGTAGGCATAGCCCACCTCCTCGGCAATAGTTTATTGGTGCCTTCAGAGGTCAGAAGTCAGGATTCAGGCTCATTCTCCAGATGCGAGGACTTGGGGAAAGTTAATTCAGTGTCCTCAGTCAGTTAACCTGTTTCTGAATTGGTTTCGTAGTCAGAGGAGGACTTTGAGGTGTATAAATAAATGCCAAGGGAAGAAAAAGGTCTATACTCAATTGTGTTATTGTTATTGAACAGTTTTATTCTCGGCGATTCAATTCCCCCAAGTTTTACCTTAGGGAGAAAAGAAATCATCATAGCACGAGATAAGATGGCAATTAAACTCGCTGTGCCAGGGAGCATCCATCGCGGTGATAATTGGAAGAATTGACAGAGAAGGGGGCACTGTCTTTCTGGAACCTTATTTAGGAGTTTTGGAGAGTGATGCATTGCTGCTCTTAACTGCCTGAAATTAAAGTAGGTATCAAAGAATCACCTCCTCTATAATCTTATTTTTATTTTCTTTTCCCTGGGCATGATTAGATGATGTAAAGGTAACTTTGCCTTTTAAATGCACCGTCTCTTGTTTCCCTGTAACTGTAATCACATCACTTGAATCTTTGCCTCTGGAATGTTATTGCCTTGCCTCCAATCCCCCTCCAGGCAAGCAAACTTAGTAAACTTAAAGGCAGTTCACAAATCATGAAAGCTGGGTTATTACAGAAATACACACGTATGTATTATTGACTGAAAAGCAAACCCAAGAGATACTAATCGTAATATTTATGCTTTTTAACTTGAGATTTGAAGCAAGAATATTTTCAGGTACAGAGTCTGTGAATGATCATTGGGATCATAACACATTTCCTTGCTTTAAGGTCGGAGCTTGAAGTTAACTTTGAATTAAGGTTCCTTCTAATTCACTGTAAAAATAGGCTTCAGATGGTGCTAAGGGTTAGGCACTAGTCCCCTTTGATATTTATATATACACACAAACATATGCACATATATTAAATGTGTGTGGGTGGGGAGAGAGACAAAACACCATAACCAAGACAACTTACGGAAGAAAGACTTTATTAGAGCCTTATAATTACAGAGGATGAGTCTGTGACCATCATGGCCGGTGCACAGCGGCAGACAGGCATGGAGCAGCAGCTGTGCTCTTGCTTCTTGAGACAATACCACAAGGCCGAGAGAAAAGGAGGTAACTGGGTATGAAACCTCAAAACCCACCTCCAGCAAGGCCACAACTCCTAAACCTACACGAAGTGTTCCATCAACTGGAGTTCAAATATTCAAATCTATGAGCCCATGGGGGCCTTCTCATTCAAGCCACCATATTCCACTCCCAGGCCCCATAGGTTCCTGGCCAATACATTTTGTCCAACCTCAAATGTCCCCATAGTCTTTCTCAGTCTCAACACAATTTAAAAGTCCAAGTCTCTTCTGAGATCAAGGCACTCTCTTAACTGTAAACCCCTGTAAAAATCAAAGAGTCAATTACACGCTTCCAACTTACAATGGCACGGGATATACATTACCATTCCAAGAGGAAGGAAAGGGGGCGTAGTGAGGAAATACTGGGCGAAGTGAGACCAAAACCAGCAGGGCAAACTCTAAATCCTATAACTCCATGTCTCGTGTCAAAGGGCTTAGAAGGCTCTGCCCTTCCATCGTTGCTGACAACACACTTCTCTCTGGGGCTGTCTGCAGGGATCAATGGACTTGCCAGCAAGATTGAAGAAAAACAGCTAAATAGTCTCCTTCTCTCACATCCTTTTTGTCTGGGTTGCCACCGGAAGGTGTTGCCCACGCTTTGAGTGGTCCTTCCTCTCTAAACCATCTAACCAAGGAAATCCCTCCCAGAAGGACCCAGCTGCTTGCATTTTAGTTGATTACAGATCTGGTGAAGTTGACAATCAGGACTTGCCATTCTAACACCCTAGTCCCCATAATCTGGGCTTGTATTTCTAACAGCCCCAGGCTACACAGGCCCCGGAAGCTCACTTGCAATAAGAAGACCCTGAGAGTGTAGGGAGAGGGTAGCACTTACAGCTGTATTATTTGGGAAGGCAGAGTTCAAGGAAGAATCCTTTCAGCTTAGCAAGTAGGAGACCTCCAAACCTTAGCTGACCGTAGAGCCTTCTAATCGAGACTGAGAAAACTGAGCAATGACAGCTACAGACTTCTGAAGTCCTTCCCTGACTCCCAGCCAACCGGTGCCTCTGACTTGCTGCCAGTCAGGCTCCCAGTCACTGGTAATGGGCATATCACATCCACATCATGCACGGCACTGAGGGACCCCACTCTGAATTAGAAAGAGGGGATGCGGGGGGAACATTTGGAGTCTGAAAGAGACAAACAACAGAGAAATCTTAACAGGATGGGGCACTGAGGATGTAACTGAGGGAAGCAAAATTAAAACTCTGCAAGCCACTGCTCTTGCCCTGGCCTAACTTCAAACATTCTTTCTCCTTCTTCCCTCATTTGCCAGAGATGTCATGTGGCCACTCTGGTTAGTCATTTACACGTCCCTACTCTAGTCTGCCCATGGGTGCCCATGGGTCCCCTGTGTCCCATGCTTCATGGACCTGGGAGACTCTAGGGTTAACAGCCTGTGGCTGAGCCTGTGCCCCACCCTGATCCTGCTGTGTAACACTGACCTGTTACACAGGAGATGACAGGTCCCTGGATAGGCTTGGGCAGGAGACAGGCATGCCAGGCAGCCACACTTGCAGTCATGGTAACCCCCTACCCTTGCAACCTTCTCTATGAATGTCTACTCTTGTGACGTCCCTTGCTCATTAGCGGGATTCCCATCAGGCATTTTGGTACCTGATCCCACCTGAGGACATACGCTGCAGGGGTGTCCAACCTGGCCCCTTCTAATTTGACATCTCTCTGTAGGAGGTAGCTGGGCCTGGGCTCCTGGCCTGGACCTGCCACAAAGCTCTCCATGACCCATTTCTTCCTCTCCAGGTGCTTCCTCTCTGAGGAGCTCATGGATTCCACCTACTAGCCTAGGCTCAGTGGGTCCGTAGGACACACCCCAAACTCGCCTTTGTCTTTGTGAGCAATGGTGAAGGAACACAGCACTGCCTCCAGCAGCCTTGAGGAGGTCCCTGCCTGCTCAGGGACCGCCACTCAGGCAGAGCAGGATCTTTGACTATAAGGCAAGAAAGAACTTATTTCGGGGTGAGCCAAGTGAAGCAAAATTAGTAAGTTTATCAATGCAAGGGAGCGGGCACGCTTGAGGTTACAGCATGGGAGAGCGAGATGGACTTAGAAAATTACAGTATGCATACAAGACGTAGAATTGGCTTTTTAAAAAAATTATTATAATTTAATTGCAAAATTTCTCCCTTTCCTTTCCTCCCTCCAAACCCCCTTATATACCCCTCCCTGTTCTCATTCAAATTCATGGCCTCTTTTCTTACTAATTGCTATTGCATGCATACATGTATATGTATATACATATATACTCTTAAATAGAACTTGTTGAGTCCATATAATGTTACTTGCGTATATGTTTTCAGGAATAACTGTTTGGTAGTAGACATCCAATTGTGTGCTCTTCTCCTGGGGAAGATCATCTCTTCCACTCCTAGCCTTCCTCAGTTACCTATAGTTCCTCGTTAGTTGAGGCCTCGGGGGCTTTTGCTCATCTAGTTTGGCATGATCACTTTATCACACAAATAGAAAACAAGCTAGAACAGTCCCCTCTCCCTACCCTATTAGAATTACACTCAGTTTGAACATGGAAACTACATATTAACAATGACTTGATAGTGCTCAAATCTACCTCAGGAGTTCAGTGTGCACCTCAACCAAAGACCACTGCAGACTGGGACTTCCCAGAGCCAGTCAGCAGCAAGATGAGCCTCCTAGGGCAGAATAGGAGTCCCTAGGCAGCGAGAGGTCCTGTTCCCATCACGGCTCCCTCCGCCCGCCCCCCCCCCCCCCGCCACATGCATGCATGTGCACAGGCATTGAAGGCCCTTGAGGGCCTGCCTACCATCTGGAGGGAAGCTGCTCTCTGTAGCCACAGCTTGGTAGAGAGGAGGAGATGCTGGTCTTCCTGGGCACCACCAGGAATGACAAAGTCAGCAGGCAAGATTCAGCCCTCTTGGTTCTCCCAGTCTCTAAGACATGGCCTCTGCCTGCCTGGAACCCATCTCCTTGCCACCCTCTGGAGGCATTGGAGGGACCAAGTCAATCCATGGGCACAAGGGACCTGCAGAGTCAGGTTGGGAAGCAGAAGAAGCCCACATCCAGTAGGAATCAGCTGGCTAGGAGGCAACCGGACTGCTGAGGACAGAAGGCCAGATGCCTGGACCTGTGTCGCCCGGGATCTCCAGTGTGCTCCCTCTCTCTCGGGACCTCTATGTGCTTCACCTCTGCAGTGTGAGATGGGAAACGGTCAAGCAGTCCATATGTCCACCCGCTTGGAAAGCATTTGCAAGACCCTTTCAGCAGCATCCGGCCACATTCCTCTCAACAGCAGGCGCCCTTACCCGCTGAGCCACCTCTCACGTGGGCCAACCCCAGGACCCCTTCTAGAGAGTCTCTGCTGCCCACCCCCTCCCTCCCACCAAGTTACTCTACCTTCCCTGGGAGGGAAGTCCCCGTGCTCCTCCCAGCTCCCCAGCTTGTACTCTGAAGTTTATGGGCTGCATAGTTCCATTTCTTGCTATAAAAAGCCAAGGTTTTAGAGCTTTAGAAATAAATTATTTTTTTCAAAAAGACTGTCTTCTGCAAATTGAAAACCTTAGTTTTCAGAAAATTGTCTCTGCTCTGAGTTTCAAGAACCAAGAATTTGACACCTTGCTGCTCTGTGCCCCACCCCCACCCGAGCCTGGGCACTCCGCCTCTTGCCTAGATTTAGTAGGGAAAGAACTAAGGAGACAGGGATGATTTGCTAAAAAAGAAAAACAAGACAAAACCAAAAAGCCACTGGTTATCCTTTCTGAAACAGTCTCGCTCACCTAGCTATGACTTTGGACGAGGTGGAGCAGCGGATTCCTGTCTTCTGAGTGATGTGTGTCTCCCCCTGGTGCGTTCCAGCAAGAACACCCAAGTCCTTTCAATATGGACATGGCAAGCAAAGGTCTCTCCTCTACAGCTGGAGGCGATTTGGGAAGCCAAGGTTCTTTCTGAGTCTTCCGTGCCGCTTGAGCAACACTGGGCCTGGGACGGAGAGCCTTGGCTGAAATAGGAAGCTGGCCATTTCCATCTGCGGAGATGCAGATGGGGGCTGTTATGGGCCTGATTTGTGAATGTGAACAAGAGCTTTCTAGAAAGCCATTTGTAAAATTCATGGCCGTCTCTAGCAGCTGCCAGTACATTCCGTCTTCCGTCTTCTCAGACCAGGCAATTTCACATTCCACGCATTTAAAAGTTAGAGTGGATGATGGAGGGGATCGTGGAGGAGACTGGGTGGGGTGATGAGGGTGCCCCTGAGTGGAAAGAGCCCGAGTGCCACCCTGCTTCCTCACAACCTCCACACTTGCCTCCCATAGCTCCAGGGACTGACATGGCCTGCATACCCCTAGGGACTCCTCAAAGGGATTTCCCCAGACCCTGGGGACTTTTTCCCCGGCTGCAGAGTTCAGAAAACCAAAGGGCTCTGTGCTGAATCTTACCCACTTCTGTGCCCCTATTCCTCCTCGGTCCCCCTCTGCCTGCATCTGCCTGCATCTGCCCATTTCTGTGTACCTTCTGCATCTTCCGAACTGGTTAGGGAGAGGCCCTCCAGTTTCAGATCTTGTGAGCAAAATGCTTGAAGTTCCCGCCATCCTGGCAAGGGTGGCGCCTGAGCCCACAGCAGGGATTCCTCGGTGCTGCAAGAGACATACATGTAAAACATGTAAAACTAGAGATCTTGACCTGGACTCAATTCAAATTCTCATATTCTGACACATTCTGAAGTCCCTGAAGCCATCTTATATCCTTTCTGGACTGAGGTCTTCTCTGGCAAAGAACCATTTGTACTTTTGATCAACTTTTGAGATCTGAGATTAGTATTAAAATTGCAGTGACCCTGGATGCAGTTCCTAGCCTCCATAAACTGGGTGTAGTAGCACAAGCCTATAATCCCAGCCATTGAGAGGTGGAGGCAGAACAATCAAGAGTTCAAGTTCATCTATAGTTACATAGTGAGTTTGAAGCTCGCCTGAGCTGCTTGAGACTCCAACTGACAAAAAAAGAAAGTAATAAATTAGAGTAATCAAGAAAAGCAATTTCCTAGCTGAGGAATGGCTCAGAGGGTAGGAGTGCTCGCTGTACAAGCATGAGGAACTGAGTTCGAATCCACACTGCTTATATCAAAAGCTATGTGTAGCTGCTTGCTCCTGTAACCATAGCCCTGCAGTAGAGACAGAAGGATCACCAAGTTCCCTTTTGCCGGCCGCCAGTCTACTTCCCGATGCAGTGAGAGAGACTGTCTCAAAGGAAACAGTGCAGAGCATACAATATGACCATTACCCTTCCAGCCACTACATATGCACACACATACACTACACATGTACCCCACACACCCCTGCCACACACACAAATACATAAATAAGAAAGAAAACAACATTCAAGAAAGTAACTTTTTTAGCCATGTTCATCTTTGGGAGACTTGGATAATATTCTTCTTACCTTCAGGTCACTTATTTGTGGGATGAGAAGAGTCATCTGCCTCTCAGCAGATCGCTGTGTGGCGCCTGATTTCAGATCACTAGCAGTGGCAGAGGGGAGTGACAGTGTGGACACGGGGGTCACTTTGGTAGCTCTGAGTCCATGAGAAAGCCCCTCAGTATGTGGACTACATGGCGTTGCTGGCTGCTGAGTCTCAAGTCCCTGCCTTGCTCAACTTGAGGTTCAAGATGACGTTCAATTTTTACCATAACCAGTCACTGTCCTATGCAAGGCCCTCTTGGGGACCAAAATAAATAATGCTAATCTGACTACAAGAAGCCTGGGGGAGGGGGGCATCAATCTATCTGCCTATCCCCTACCTGAGCTTCTTAAAGCCTGAGTTTGATTGAGCCTGTCTGATGACATCACCTCCCCCACCCAGGAACAAGACACACAGTCACACAGTACCCAGTGTCTGATGACAGCATCCTTCAACTTATCACATACAAGGGGATGGATGAGCAGGGACCAGGAGACCTGCAGAGGACACCAAGAACACAAAAGACATAGGCCAATATAGATGAAACAAACACCTAGCCCCGCGGGTACAATATAAAATGTAAATTCAGCCATGTCATAAAAATTCTTCTAGAGACTCAAGGAAGTAATATTTTCATGACATAGGAGCAAGGTGCTATGGAAAAGGGCAGAGAAGAGTAAAAACTATTTCTTGGAAATTAGAAATACAGCTGGTGAAAGTTTTAAAATCTAGTAGATAGGTACAAAAGTCACACAGTTCCAGACACGAAAGGCCACAAACGTTGTCTTCTTTCTTTTGCTTTTACTTTTCCCATTTACGTGGGTGTACATAGGATGTACACAAGTGTGTATAGTTGTGGGTATGTACGTGTCTGTGCTTGCATGTGGAGACCCAAGATTTATGTCAGGGACAATCTGATTCTCTCTTTCACCTTATTCATTGAGTTGGGATCTCTCCAAGTCCAGAGCTCACCAATATGCTAGCTCTTCCTAGCCAGGTTGTTCTAGAGACCCTGGCCTCTGACTTTGGAGACTGGAATTACAGATGGGTCACTACACCCACCTGACATTTTCCACGGGTCCTGAAAATCTGAACTCCAATCCTCATGATTGCATGGCAAGTACTTTAGCTATGGGTCATCTCTCCAGCCACCTCCTTTCCTTAAAAGATTATGCGTGTATACTCACTGTGGGAAGGGTGGGTTTCATAATGGCATTTTGATTCGTCTATATCATAGACTGTGGCCATATTTTCCTTTCTGACTCTCCTGTGTCACCCTCCTATTAGTCACAGACAGTCCTTCTTATACTTTCATATCATGTGCATGTATGTATGTATGTACATGTATAGATAGAAAATCGAAGCCCTATATTTGAGAGAATATCCGTTATATCTGTCTTTCGGAGTCTGACTTAGCTTGCCTAGTGGTGGGAAGGTATATCCAGCAAAACAGAGAAGGAATGAAAGAAAGGAGAGCTGGCCCCCGAAAAAGTAAAGCTAAGCCAGGTGTGCAGCAAAACACATCCCAAAATGAGATAGATCAACCGTGCCAGAGCCTGGAAGATGAGAACCCGGAATGACAGTGAACACCTAGAACCCCAGTTACGTGGGAGGCTGAGGTAGGGGAATCTCTTGGTCCTAGCAATTAATGACCAGCATGGGCAACACAGAAGAGAAGGACTCATCTTCAGAAATTAAAAAAAAAAAAGTAACCATTCAAGTTAGAATAAGAATAAAAACTCAGCAGGGTTGGCTCACTCTCAGCCAGTCAGGTCAAAGACAAGGCTGGGGCTGGAGCTTAGCTGGTAGAATACTTGTCTAGCATACATGAATTCCTGGGTTCAATTACTAAGTAGGCATGGTGCCTCACACCTGTAATCCCAGGACTGGGATGTGGAAGCAAGAGGGTCAGAAATTCAAGGTCATTCTTGACAAGTTCAAAGCCAGTCTGGGCTACAGGAGATCCTGTCTCAAAAACAAGACAAAAGATTAGTCAAAGCTGGAAGACCTTAATGGTAGGATGGAGAAAGCATGTATTCTGTCTTTTAGTACATTTTTGCTTGTATATGATGTGCATATACGTGTGCATGTAGATATGTGTGTGTGTCTGTGTACAAATGTGCAATGTGCATACAAGTCCAAAATTGATATCTGGTGTCTCACGCAATTGCTCTCCAACCCAGAACTTTCATTGTCCCAGCAGCCTCTGGTCTCTGGAGTGCTGACATGCTGACACTCTGAACTCTGACCCACATACTTATGCAGCAAACACTTCCTCCATTGAATCATCTCTCCCCGGACCTCTCAATGCATCTTACAGGGAATTCAAAGTTCTAAGAAAGACAAATAGCTAACCCAGAAAAGCATGGCCAAACGTTAAACAAATGGCAATCTGCCGTAGTTCTGGGCGATAGAAGGGAAGCGAAGACAGGCAACTGCCAACAGCAAGGGTGACACACACCTGAGCCAGCATGAGTCCTGCATGTGGCTTGCTGTATCCTCCTGCCAGGGAGGACGGGAGCAGCAGGGTACGCTGACACTGCCTTTACTGTTCCTTTGGCCATCAATGAATAGAAGCGTCACGTCTGTACTTTTAGTAACCGGATATAATGAGCTACAAATTGATGCTGTAGGTAACAGTGAGAAGGAGCAGAAGCATCAGAGAATGGGTGGTTTCCGATTGGTAATAAGATGTAATTTTGAATTTTGCTTCTTTTGTGATGTTTTGTTTATTGTGTACTTGTATGCATGTGCACATATTTGTGCCGTGGCACAGGTACAGAAGTCGGAAGAGCAAGCACCTTTACCCACTGAGCTGCCTCACCTGTCCAATTTTTATTTTCCTTTATGGTATGCGTGGTTTTTACTTTTGTAAACTTTTTTTTCCCAGAAATGGTGCTACATGAAACATCTTCAGATGTTTCAAAGGCTTTCTCAGACTACTAAGAATTTGCCACGTTTTTCCATTCTGTGCCTTTTACTGTATTTATTTATTTTGCTGTTCTCTAAAGAGCGCATTGTGGAATTGCTCAATATATTTCCTCAGCTGAAAATGCCAATGTATTTATGTAATGAAAATGCCAATATGTATGTATATATTTAAAATTAGCATAGAAATGATTAAGGCAGTTCAGGATTGATCAATAATCATATTTGATTTGGCTTTTCTTATTTTGCCTCCTTCCGTCATCCTGGGCTTTGATATTTATTACCACCCACTGAGATTCTGGCCTTAACTAAATAGAAGTTGCTTGGGGAAATTCACAGTCCAGGGATTGAATTGAAGCGGCTGCCGGATACAGAATTAGCTTCGGCAGAGTAAACAGAAACTCAGTAAGCCGGCACCGTGCCTTTGAGAAAAATGTCTCTCTCTACCTGGAACACAGCAGAGTCAATAGTGCCACACTAGAGCCCCCAGTTACAAGAATTTCACATTTCAAGAATAGGGTCAGAATCCTTTCTCAAATGTACAAAAGGTTTTTTAAACCAAATACGGTATTTTTAATTATGTGAGTGTGTGGATGGATACCATGCATATACACATACGGAGGCCAGAGGTCCACAGTAGGTGTCTCTCTCAACTGCTCTCCTTTCTATTTATTTATTTATTTTAGGCAGGGTCTTCTCTGATCCTGGAGCCCACTAGCATGGCTGGCCAGCAAGCCCCAGAGATTTTCCTGTCTCCAAGAGTCACCACTTTCACATGGGTGCTTGGGGTTGGACTCAGGTCTTCGTGGTTGTGAGCCATCTTCCCGTTACTCCCAAATACCGTATTTTTAAAATGCGTGGTGCTGTGGTTTGGATGTGACTTGTCCCCGAGAAGGTCATGAGCTTTGTCATCAGTATGGTAGAATTGGAAGGCAGAGGGCCCTTTAAGAAGAACAACTGAATACAAGGTAATTAGATCATGGGTCATAGCCATCTGATGAGAATTTGTATGAGATCTTAAGATGTCAGTTGGATTCCTCAAGGGGAAGTCTCCATGAGAAAAGCTAGTCCAAACTGACTCCGGTTCCTTGTTTCATTTTCCGTCTCTGGTGACACACTCCCACCATTGTGACACCGCCCACTCCGAGGCCCTCGCCAGCAGTCAAGCATATGGAGCTGCCCAATCTTGGACTTTCAGCCTCCAAAGCTGTACCCATCCGTGGGTATGTTGTTATAGCAACAGAAAATAGCTTACTGCATGTGGGTTTAGAAGACTAGAGACTCTCATACCCAGAAGAATGAGGGGTACTTTGAGTTTCATGTGCTGTTTGGAGATTGCTGAAGAGTTCCTGGGGAGGGAACAGTGACCCAGGGATAATCTTCCAGGAGTCCAGACACCAGTTGTTCGAGATCTCCACATGCAGGCTGAGCATCGGACTCCCGCTGAGGGGTGCTGGCCTTCTGTTAGCACAGTCAGCGGCCCCAGGAGACATTGCAGAGCATGGGTCCAGAGAGGTTCTGTTTTTCCACAGTTGCTAAGGAAACCTACACCCTGCTTTACTGCTTGCTAATTGAAATGAAATGGATTTTTCCAGGACAGGTGACCTGAGCCCTTAGCAGAATGCATAGCAATGCAACACAGGACAAGAGACATCATCCCTGGTGAGGGGCCAGCAGGGGTGACCCACTCACTCTGTCCCTTCTCAGAAGAAAGAAAAGGCCTGGAGAGTTTCAGGCCTTCGGGTTTTCCAAAGCTGGTGGGAAGCAGATCTCCTGGAGAGGAGGATTCATGAGCACCTAGAAACCAGAGTCCCCTGGGAGATGTTGGAGATGCATACACGAACATAAAGGAGAGTGATTACGGAAGATGAAGAAACAGAGGTGGCAGGGCTGGGGACAGACATGGCTCAGGCAGTAAAGAGTCTGCTGTGCAAACACAAGGACCTGAGTTCAATCCCCAGAACTCAAAGAGGTGGGGGGACCCTGTACTTGTAAGCCCAGGAGGATCCGGGGGGCTAACTAGCCACTATTGCCTGTGTGGTGAGTTCCAAGCTAGTAAGTGTCCTGCCTTAAAAACCAAAAAAAGTTCTGCTCCTGCAGAATGACACTGGAGACCTCTGGCTTCCACACGGACATGTAAACACACACGTCCACACACACAGACACAAGATAGGAAAGCGGTCTTGTCTGTCTGAGGTCATTATGTTTTCTTTTGTCCAAATTTCTTAGAACCACCACGAAAAGGAGAACTTTTAAGACTGTGGTTTAGTTCTCTGTATTGAACTGTCTGCCACATGCCTGGGGGCTCTTCCTACAGTCACACCTCGTGAACCGCTATGTAAGATGACGTGAGACTCCGCCTGGCTGTGGGCTCCAGGCCTTCCTTTCTCTCCCGTTCTGTCTGCAGAGGGAGAACATCTCATCACTCACAATTACCTACTTCCAGTGTGGAGATTGGCTTTCACGGCTTTTTTTTTTCTTTGAAAATGTGTCACCATCCCCAGGGGAGTTTCTCACTTAGCAGGACCTGAATCAGCCAAGTGTCTGTCTGTCTCTAGGAGCCTGGTCAAGCACAGGTCAAGGAAGTTAGAGGTCTGTGGATCCAGACCTATGCCAGCTTGCCTGGGACCCAAGCCTCCAGAATAAACCAGCCAAAATGCCCTCTTTGCCACAGAGCCCCCACCGGCCTACTCAAGCTGAATTTGTCTTCTCTGCAAGACTGGCATTTCTCGTGTGTGTGTGTGTGTGTGTGTGTGTGTGTGTGTGTGTGTGTGTGTGTACATATGCTTGTGTGCTTTATAAGACACGGAGGCCCCTGCTCTCCACACTTGCCTGTAGCATCCTTGACCTGATACCCTCAATGATACCCTCAATGGGCCCCACTGCCCTGCAGACATGGAGACACTGGGCCCCGTGTTTAGGGTTACAAACGGTGTTTGCCTCCTCACTGAGTGAGCACGGCATGAAGATGCCGCATATGCATAGATACACAGGACTTCTGCTCCTCCCGCTTTGGCGGAGGCAGGCTTAATCTGTCCATTTTGATTCCAGACTTGCTCTATTCTCACCCTTATCCAGCCCAGAGCTGTCACCATCTGGGTTCCACCCCTCACCATGATCTACAGTCCTCTCCCCACGCCCATGTGGACTCTCTAGGGTAGTTTCTTTCCCATCCCAAGCTCGCCACTCCGAGTGGTGTGCCACAGATGAACAGCTCCAGAACTCTCTTCCCTGTCTGACCCTAATTTCCTCTGGATTCTTGGGAACTCCTGCGCAGCCCCCTCTGTGTGAATACTACCAATCTTTCAAAACCATCAGCGAAGTATCTCAGTTTCCAAGGGAGGTTTCAAGGAAGACGGGTATCTGGCAACAAAGCCAGAAGAGGTGGTGGGTCTGTCTGGTAATACAAGTAGCAGCAGGCAATAAATGTGGAGCGGGGCTTGGGGTCCTGACAGGATCAGGGTTGGCTGAGGACACTAGGGACGTGTCAGTCAACACGGCAAAGACTTGTGATTTTTTTTTTCTTGCTTTATGGATGCACTCAAGTTCAGAGAGACTGAGTAACCAGAAATCACACAGCTTATGAGTGGTAGATCCAGATGGGCCTAGAAGGATGGATGGGTGTTGTAGAGTATTACTGAAGATGTGTTGCATTTGTTTTAATGATGCAAAGATGTGCTGCATTCTTTATGCTGCATTTATTTAACTCTGTGAAGCTGCGTTACTTTGCCTGTTGAAAACACCGATTGGTCTAATAAAGAACTGGACAGCCAATAGTGAGGCTGGAGCAAGGATAGGCGGGGCTGGCAGGCAGAGAGAATAAATAGAAGGAGAAATCTGGGAGGAAAAAAAGAAGGAACAAAATAGATCAAGGAGAGGAGGACATCAGGGGCCGACCACACAGTCACACAGCAAGCCACGGAGAAAGGAGGAAAGAAAAGTATACAGAAATAGAGAAAGGTAAAAGCCCAGAGGCAAAAGGTAGACAGGATAATTTAAGATAAGAAAAGCTGGCTAGAAACAAACCAAGTTAAGGCTGGGCATTTATAAGAAAGAATAAGACTCCACGTATGATTTATTTGGGAGCTGGGTGGTGGGCCCCCCAAAACAGACAAAAGAGTAAAAAAGAGTAAAACCACCACCAACAGATGGGATATGGTCAAGCCAGACACAGAGCACTGGAGGCTGGGGCAGGAGAGGGTTGAGGAAAGGGAAAGCACCTGAAACTTGCACAAGGGTGTTGATAGCTGAGAGCGTTCCCTTTACACACAAGCATAGAGAATCTCCGTGGGCCTCCCCACATCCCTCCCCTCCCTGATCTTCATACTCTCAAGGGGGACTTGAGAGGGACTACAGATCACAAAAGGGAAGGCACCTGAGAGGGTCTAGGTATTGTGTCTGTGTAGCTGTGTGGTGGCTCCTGAGTGCTTGCTCAGTCATCCAGCAGGAAGCCTGCTCCCAGCTAAGGACAGTGATCTTAGCCTTGAGCTAGACCTTGGAAAGCTCACACAGGTACGTTCAAGTCTCCGTACAGATTTCTATTACCCACTTACTGCTTAGTTAGGAGAGATGCTAGCTGAAGACATATACGTGCATGGCCCTGGGAGACTAGCCACCTCTGGGATGTGTGCCAAAAAGCGCGGGAGGCTGCTAGTCCCAGGCCGTGGGGCAGCAAGTGACCTTGGAGGCCTCTGGTACCACACACCTGGGTTGGACAGTGGTTCTGAAGCCTGGCTACACCTCCATCCTCAGCAAGAGCAGTGGAGACGTGAGCCAGACACTATGTACAAAGAGCTAGACACAGAATCAGATAACCCCAGCTTCTCACTATCTTAGAGGCTCCCTCCTGTCTTGGGGGCACACTACACATTGCTGTGGAGTTATTTGAGTGAGTTATTTTATTCCTTTTTTAATGTCCCGAGCAAACCCACATCATCATTTTATTAATGTATTTGCAATTACTAGATAATGATTCCTGGTAGCGTGTGGTCTGTGATATGGGGACACTTAATCAAATATCCACACGACGAGCCTTTAAGTTCTCTGGGGCCAGAAGCTTTTCCCATCAATTAGGCTTTAAAGAAATGGGTTTTGAGCCCATCCACAACTGCATTTTTATGTGCCTTTCATGACTCCCTGGCCTCCCCCTGGTGTCTTTAGAGATACCAGGAAATGGGATACGGGGCAGAGGCATTTATTAGTGGGTGTGCAGAGAATGGGTTTATAATGCGGCTGCAGAGTATTAAAGTGACTGCTTTGCAGCGGGGTGACTTATGTTCCCCTGGTAGTCACTCTGTGCTGTTCTCTGTACACAGTGCCACCAGGAAGAGAGACATTTGTTGGCCCAGTGAACTCCCTGGAATCAAGCCCTAGGGGCGTGCTTCCTCTGACAAGGCTTTTAGAAACTTCCACAGTCCTGCACTTTCCCCTCCACTTCCAGAGAGCTGGGAAGCTGACTTAGTGGAATGCAGAGTACTTCTTCGTTGTCCTCACCCTCCTGGGACACTGACCCCCCACAACCTGGCCACAGGGTAATCATATAGCTCAGGGGAGATGGGGATGGCAGCCTGGGCTTCTGGTGAGCAGGCTGGTTCTGTTCTGCTGTGCCTTGGCCTGTACGCGAATGTTCGGGAAACTCTGGACTTTCATATCCCCTCTGCAATTTCAAACTGACTCCTGAATTATTTTAGGGGTTACCTCTTCATAGTTGGGATGCTATAGAGATATTGGAGAGCTGTTAAGGTAATTTTTTTCCTTCTGGTCTAGATAATGTAAGCTACGTCTGCTATTGGATAGAGGCTGTTCCAAGGTACCTAAAACAAGAGTTAATCCTGTCAACAACTTGGCCCACTTGGCCCTAGACTGCCCCTCCAGAAGGTGGATATAAGTCATGCCAAAGAGATGGGAGGAATCATTCATTATTCCTTTGATGAGATAATGTACTTTCCCTTCCCAGGATCTCCATGCCCTGCACACTCTCCAGAACCAGCATAAGGTTTGGTTGGGTCCACCCACATCTCTCAATCCTGATTCAGAGAGGTAGAAGTTGACCTTTCTCTTCTCCTTTTTCTTTTGGATGCTGACCAGAATCTAAATGTGCTTTTTCTAGTTAGTTGGGATCCTTGTTTTTTCTCTAAAGAGCCCCAAACCTTTTACGGCTATTTGTCCAACACATGGTTGACCACCAAGCCATGCTGACTTAGTCAGCATGGCCCTCTCTCTCTTTCTCTTCCCCGTTATTCTCTTGCAGGCAGCTGTCAATATCTCCAGCTTGCTTGCTCTTGGGTTTTGATTTTGAAGTCTAAGAAAATTGTCCTCAAGCTCCAGACTATAAGCACACAAGGGGGAAGATGAGAGGAAGGATTCTGAGTCTCCAGGCTCACCCCCTGGGTGTCCCCGGCTATCCTGCTGGGACTGTCACCATTTATCTGTCCCTGTCCTTGCTTGGGAAGGGACTGGGATCAATGACGGCTTAGAGAAGGCTATGAGCAGGAACTTTTCATGTCTGGGTAGGCATGTGACTGTGGCATTCTGAAGCTGACAGGGCATATCTGTCTCAGTAGAAGCAGGCTATGAACTAAGTTGTCTGTCTGTGCATTTGTTCATTCTTTCATTGGTTTGCCATATGCCAGGACCCCTGCTGGCTCTCATTCGAAGACAGAAGATATGTGGCCAACAGGTAGAAGGAGCAGAGGCAGAGACAGTCAGTGCTCTGCAAACACAGGGCAGGAGGCCTAACCCAGCCGGGTACCAACAAGACTCAGAGGATCAGGACTTTGCCAAATGGGGCAAGGCCACAGCTGTGGTAGCCAGGGCTCTGAGGGATGCCTAGTCTGTTTGAGAGACTTAAAAGGGACTCTAAGTCCCCAGAAATGATATGTAGAAAGCTGCTTCCCTGGCTTTGGTTTGCTCTCTGGTGCAGACTGCAAGCTGAAAAGCCTGTGGTATCTACTGTGTTCTATCGAACTGGGGACTCAGAGGCATGAGCTGGGCAAAGAATCTCTTGAAAGAAATGGGTGGCATCTGAAATGGAATTCTCGCCAGTGTTCTCGTCTGAAGTTTTCAAGCCAGCCGAGTCTCTCATTTCTTTTAGTCTTCCACTGTTTCCTGGGGTCCATTAGCTTCATGGAGCCATTTAAAAGCTATAATTGTGGCCGTTTGGTGGGGTTGATATAATCCTGATAAGTGGATGCGGGTCCACTCCTTGAGGGTGTCTTGGACTCTCGTCTTATGCTTATACACCCCCAGAGACTCACAAAGGACACATTCCTCTTAGTCTCCCCTCATTGCGCAGGACCCAGATAAGTCCATGAATGGGTTAGTGGCAGAAGAGCCTGAATGCCTGATGGCAATTGAAAAGGCCACTTCCTTAGCCTTATCATTTGGACCACAGATACATGGAACCTTCTAGAACACAGCTATGGTTCCCCTTCCTGGTTAACCTCTTCACCCTAGAACTGAGACCTGGTTTTAACCACGTACAAGAGCAAGTTGTGGGCTACAGTTACCCAGATTATTTACCCAAGTCAAGCAGTGTGGGACTTATAGCCTCTACCTCACTGTGGTAGCTTGAATGTAATTGGCCCCCATAGGCCCATAGAGGGTGACACTATTAGGAGGTGTGGCCTTGTTGGAGTAAGAAGAATGTCTCACTGTCTCTTCCTGATGCTTGCGGATCCAGATGTAGAACTCTCAGCTCCCTCTCCAGCACCATGCTTGCCTGCCTGCATGCCACCATGCTTCCCACCATGACCATAATGGATTGAATCTATAAAACTATGTAAGGCAGCCCCAGTTAAATGTTTTCCTTTATAAGAGTTGCCGTGGTCATGGTGTCTCTGCACAGCAGTAAAACCCTAACACACCTACAGACTCCCTGAAAGCAGACATGTGCCCAGAAGCTACAGGTGCCCATGGCTCTCTTCCCCCCAAAGCAGGGGGGTGCTAATGGATGGCTCAAATCACCCATCCTATCAGAGGCCATGTGTCTTGAACACATACTATCTGTTGTCTCTCTGTATGACCCCCATCACATCCCATGGGTCTGTACAGAAACAGCTGTGCCCTGGAGGATATACAGTGTGGCTGAACCCACTGGCATTTCTTCCCACCCACCATTAGATGCCAAGAGGGACTCACGGGAGAACAGTACAGGATAAGGAGTCAGAAAATGCCGGAGCGGATGAAGAACATAGCTAGCCTGAGGGACGGGCAAGGCTCTGAGGGTCAGGATTGCTGGAGTCCTAGGACAAGGTGTCATTGGACTGGCTAGGTAGGAAGAAGGCAAGTAGGTGACCAAGAGGGAGGAATGCATGCGGGGCCTTTGTTACAAGTCTAGGCATGACTTCTCTAACCAGTCTCCTAGCCCTGCCTTGGCTGGTAATGAAGTCCATGATGCCATCCCTTCCGTGTACTCTACAGAGGAAGTGGCGCCACATGTGGGGAGTAGTGGGTCCTCTAAGGCTGACTGAGGACAACCAGGTGTGTCTTATGGGGCCTTAACATGAAGGGGGACTGCTATTCCATTCAGAACACTTTAGTGTTCAACTTGAAATCTAAAGTTAAATTCAGAAGCCCAGATAGTAATTCACATGCTTATGAATTCTCAGCACAGGGTGGCTGCCAGGTCACGGATGCCTGTCAAGCCAAATGTTCAGCATGGTTATAAATTATCTCCTGGGGTGGAGTGCACTTTGCTCTACTCCCTCTGTGTAAGCAAGCTGAAAGGGGGGTGCCTAGGGTTAATTGGTCTGTCAGCACAGGTGCCAGACAGCACTTGCGGGCATGGTAGGTGTAACAACTCCAGACAGTCTTAGAGGGTCCTGCAGGTGGTTCGTGAGGCCCCATCTGCGGGTGGGTGTTACCCTCCACAGCCGAAAGAAACCTAATAACACTGGTCAGTGAACTGTGCTACCTGGAACTTGATTGTTCCAGAAAGCAGAAGCTGGTCAGGGAAGACGCTGTAGAAGTAAAGGAAACACGATTTGTCCAAGAAACACAAGTCGGGACTCTATGGTCACAGGAGCCATTTCAGGTGGAGGAGCTGACTAAGCAAAGTCCATGCCCAGCTTAGTGCCAAATCAGGTATGACTTGTGCACGCGATGAAGATATCAGGGACCCATGTTAGTTCCTTCTGGACAGGAAGTCTTTAATATCTATTTCTGTGTCCTGTGAACCAAAAGCCAGAGCCGTAGTGGTGAGAGCCGCAGCTGTGCGCAGGTCTTCATTTCAATCCTTGGTGGTCTGGGGGCAGAGAAAACCGTCCTGGTTCCTGGATCTCGTCCCTCATGCTCTCTCAGGAGCAGAGGGTGAAAGTGAGGCCAGGAAGTCCAATGGGATCCCCGACTCCTAGGCTCCAGCATCCTTCCTCTTTTGGTACTCAGCAAACCCCTGCTTTCACATGCAGTCTTTCAGGTGCAGTCTCGGGTCCAGAAGACTCAACAAATGATTGTGATGGGGGGATGGGCAACCCTGTTTCTATCGAAAGGCATGCTCAGCTCTGGATGTCTTGTTGACGAAAGGCAGAGTATTGTAGGCCAATAAGCCAAGGGCATGGTATTTCCCTGTCTTTGACCACCTGTGGGAACCCTGGTCTCCACCTTCCCATGTCCCCAAGCTTGGGATTGGTTGAGGTGTGCAATTAGTGTCTCTCAGTTGTTGAGAAACAACAGGTGACTTTTTTCTTTTTATGTGTGCACGTTTTGCAATTGTGTGGACACATGTGCCTGTGTACACATGCATGCCGAGGACCACTGTGGACATCAGGGGTCACTGTCAATCACTCATCTACATTACTCATTAAGGCAAGGTCTCTCAGTCAAACCCAGAGCTCACTGATAAGGTTAATCTTCCTAGCCAGCTTGCTCCCGGGATCCCCTATCTCTGCCAGCCAAGGCTAGAATGACAGGCAGACTGCTGTATACCCAGCTAGCATTTCTATGGGTTTCTGGAGATCTGAACTCTGGGCCTCACCCTTACATAACAAGTGCTGAACAATCTTGCCAGCTCCCAGGCTGCCTGTTAACTACAGCAATTACTAACATCCAACACACAGAGAAAACGCCACAAACATCAAGCTCATGGGCTTTCCCCATAGAACACATCTGTGCAACCAGCAGCACCCAGGCCAGGGGACAGTCTTACCAGCACCCCGGAGTGCCCTAGGACAGAGGATGTTCAAGGCTCTACCCGAGTACAGCTACTACCCAGTAGGCTTTCGAAAGAGAGGGAGGCACAAATCAAAAAGGGCAGAGACCAACAGTGTGTGTTCGGGGATGTGATGGTGAGGGTGGACTTTCAACTTGGCAGGATCCAGCATTGTCCAGGAGGCTAGCCTCCTGTGTGCAGGGGGTGGGGGAGGCACCTAGCTTAGGTTCTTAGCCTCTGGGCATGTCCATGCAGAACAATAGATTCAGCTAATTGAAGGGAGAAGACTCTCCCTGAATTTAGGTGGCACCATCCCATGGACTAGGATCTAAGATTTAATAAAAAGAAGAAAGAGGCCTGTGCACCAGCACCCGTCTCTCCCCTTCCTGGCTGAATGCAATGTGACCAGCCATCTCAAGGTCCTGCCGTTAGACGTTCCCTCCAGGGCGGGCTCTGCTCTCGAACTGTGAACCAAAATAAGCCCTTCCGCCGTAAGCTGCCTTTGACCGCATATTTTATCCTAGTAACAAGGAAAGTAGTGCCCAGGAAGACATAGGGAAGAAGAGAGAGGGCGAATGGTCCAGGAAAGAAAAACTGATCCAGTAAGTGTTCCTGACAACTGGCCGCTGTGGTTTGGCCTGTGCTGGAAGCGATGTCAGCAGCCACGTAGGAATTAAATAGGCTCAGTTGCACTATCTCCTTAGAAGTTGGACTATTTCTAGGCCCTGTACGCAGAGGAAGAAGAAATTTTGAATTGAAAGAGATAGCAGGGTGAAAATAGAGCCATCCTGTATATTCTCAGCCCTAAGCAATAGCTAGGAATTCCTCGAAACCTGACTTTTCAGGGGTCAGGCATGGTGCACCAGCATCTCTTAGCTTAAGCTGAGGTCTGCCTGTTCTCTGGTAGCCCACAGGTCAGTGTCTGCTTCCTATGGAAATGCCCTCCATGAATGTGGCTCTGTTTCCTCAAAGGGAATTGGCTACAGGTCATTTCTCTCAATTAAAAGATTGGCAGCCCCATCCTTGTGGACTCTGGTTTCCTGGGCACTGCATAAGGCTAAATCCAGACTCCCGAATCTCTAAGCCAAGGATCTGACAAGAAATGGCAGCATGTCCCAGTGTGTTCGTGAAGATAAGACTTGCCAGTAAGAAGCCTCGGGCATGCCCAGGATTCTTACAGCTTCCTTGGGCTGTGGAGCCCCCTCCTCTCTCACATCCCAGCATCCCATCCCTGTCCCCGGCTTTATTCTCACATCTGGAGGGGTCTGTGCAAGAGCTGGATGGCCGAAATTAGAGCAGAAGGAAGGTGTCACTGGGAAGAAAATACCCCCAAGAGTGTGCCAGGCCATGTTGTCTTTTCGTCACCGGGGACCTTGACCCTTAGACTGGGTCTCTGTCTATTCTGGGTCTCTTCCCCAATCGGCAAATAAGGAGTTAGCTGCATCATTCCAAAACCTTTTCGTGCTCTTGTGTTCTATGGCCTGGAAGCCATGGTGGACTGGCTAACAGGCAAGCCAGGAGGGGGACGGGGCTGCGGCTAAGCTGCTGGCATAGGGCCATTGTCTCTGGAATGCAATCCCAAATCCACAGCTCTGTGTATGGGAAGCAGAGATAGAGGGGGCGATGCCTCCCACTGCCAGCAGGGGGGTTAATCAAACCCTATGAGTGCGAGGTGTCCCCATTGTTCTCTCTGCACTGACCCTTAGGTTGTGGGCCACACTTTCCTCCTGAAAGTCCCACCAGGAAGGACATTATTCTCCTTAGAGCACTGTTGATGAGGGAAGCAAAACTCAAGGTCAGAAAGTGATTGGCTTTTTCACAGCTGGCTCTTGATGTAGGAGCCGTTAGCATTATCAGATGGGATTTCTGAGAAATCCCTGACATGCAAGTGTGTGTACACACACACACACACACACACACACACACACACACGGAGGTAGGGGAGCAGCAAAGTGTATTTCTACATCAAAACTTTGTGAGATATTTTTGTCTAACTACATTCTCAAAGTCTGACCCCAAAGAATGTAAACACGCCTGTCCTGAGGCAACAGGTGTGTGTCCGTGGTACACGGAGGCTGCACTACATACACAGGGCACAGATAGGCAGGGTACTCGCTTAGGCTCTGAGGCACGAAGGGCCTCGGGCTGCACGCCGCTGCTCCCACCGCTCCAGGTCCTGGCACACTTCCAGGCGTGTTCCTACTTCCTCGGGGAATTCAGGCTCCGCCCTCTCGCTTCCACCGTCTCCTTGAACCCTGAGCCCTTTCAAAGCATCTGAATCCATTTCCATGCTGACCTAAGGCAGCTAGGAGGCCGTTCTGGGGCTTGGAGAACTTATGAATATGGAAGACAGAGAGGGCCAAAGGGATTTCTTGGTGCGGGAATGTAGCAAGAGCCGGCCTACCCTCAGACTCCCATCCCGCTTCCTCGTCCGTGGCGTTTCAGAGGGCACACCACAAACACCATGCAGCCAGCCGGACTGAGATGTGACCAGAATAACTCAGCCGGTTGGGGAGAATGGCTTTGTGGGAACTCAGAGGAGAGCATCCAGGGTCCTCTCCCATCTACCCTGCCTACTTCCCTCACAGACCACTCACTGCACATGTCCAGTCCCTGCTCCTGGATGCCAAACCTGAAGCTGGCTTCTCTCCTACAGCCCCAGTACTTCACGTATACCCGGATTCTACCTATAGCCCTTCTGATCGGGCTCAGAGTTCCCGGCAGCTTTGTTTGGTTTTGACCTGGGATTTACTATCAATCTCCGAACACAGGGAAGTAAAGAGCAAGCTCGAAACCCCAGGAAATCCCCAAATCCTGTCAAGTCTAAACCTGTTCAGCTTGCTCTCTGAAATGCTGTTTTCTGGGAGCTCAGGCTAGGGCAAGACTGGCCTCTACAGACCATCGGGAGCCAGCTTTCCCAGCTCCGTGGAGCTCCTACCAGCAAAATGCCCAGAGAGTTTGTGTTTTGAGCGTAGCTCCTCCCTGGCATCAATACATGCCCCTCACACCACAAAGAGGAGGCTCTGCCCACAGTCCTTACAATCTAGTGGCTTTTTGGCTCAACTGAGAGGCTGACAATTGCTGTGTATAAGCAAAAAAGCCTGAGATAATCCCTCAGGCAGTGCCAGGCAGTGAGGCACCATCTGGCACTCTGGCCTGCTCCATCTTCTCACATGGCCAGTCTTTTACTTCCATGACTAGGGTCTTTAAAAACTCAAATGAAACTCCTGGCTGGCCACCAAAGGCTGGTTGAGCGGGATGAAGCTGCCATGACCCTGGTCACTACACGTCGTGAAGTCTTCCTCCACATCATTGGGACAATAGAAAGCATGCACAAACACACAAACACACACACACACAGAGCTGTGTGCTGTCTTCCAGGAACTCTTGATAAGAACAGTGCACGCCCTCCTGACGCGCCCTTCAACTCACATGAGAATTAAGTGCTCCTGCTCTTCCTGGCTGCTGAAACTGAACCCGACCCTTGAGCCTGGTAGCTCTTGTCTCATCCACTACCTGAGGGAGAGACAGCCCCAGCCTTGGCTGCTTCCAGGGATGTATGTACTCTATCTGTCAATCTGGTTGATACTTGATGACGATGGCAGCTTTAAGTGTCGAGAAAGAGCATTTTCGCTATGGTTGACACCTAGGGGAGTCAAGATATTCCCACCCCAACAGCCATACTCTTTCCCTGGCTAGATGTTCGGTGTGGGGGGAGGGAGGTCAGTCTTGCTTCTCACCTCATTCACTCCCTCCAACTTCCCCATCCAGCTGTTCCCTGAGCCCAGCTCTCCTGCTGCTTCCAAGTGCAGGTGAAAGGTGAGGCTGGGAGTGGCCAGTGGCTGGACTTCTAGAAAGACCACTGAGACAAGCCTCTCCCTGAGTCTGTGAAGAGCTAGTGCCCACATCCCAAAGGAAACTGATTTCTTAGGGTGGGTGGATGGCGGAGGTGGGGGCTCAACTAACACAACAGTAGAAAGTGAAGTTCTTAATGCCAAGAGGGCTTTAGCGTTTATACAAATTCCCAAACATTATTCCTTCACTCTGGGGCCACCTGATGGATGTTCCAGTCAGCCATAAAAAGCGTCAGTGATCCCTCTCCCAGGAATCTAGCCAATTTTGCTTTCTTTAATAGGAATAAAAGTGAGGGTTGTAAATGTCAAGTAGCAGATTGTGTGGCAACACCAACTGAACCCCGCATTTGTGCACCAGTGTAGCACTTACCTAACAAAGGTCTTCGTAGCTCTGGATCATTTAACTCGTCAGGTTCTGGGGTGAGGCTTGAAATGTTTTGTCCACATGAGGTGTGGGTGTGGGTGTGACTAGTCCAAGTCCAATGAATTTGGGAATTCAAGTGTGAGATTTGTTCATGCACATGCGGGCACATGAGTGTGCATGCATGTGTGTGTGTGCGTGTGTGTGTGTGTGTGTGTATGTGTATTATGCACTGTAGGTCATGCAAAGCCCTAGATATGCAGATTCTCTTTGTGGTCCCCAAACAGACTTTGCACGTTCAACCTAGAAAGTTCACCATCGACAGAAATGACAAATGGGGAGAGACCCCAGGGAACGACCAGGTGTAGACTAGCCAGGGACAGCTTCCCAGCCTGATCCCACTCCCACTGAGATGAGAGGCTGCATCCGAGATCCCTGTGACATATAAGAAGATGCTACCATTCAACCATTTAGTTCTCCTTAGCGACCAGGATGCCAGCCTGCCAAACACCTGGCCCAAGATATGGCCTGGCCAAATGCCAGCAGGTGACCTTTGCAAGAACCAAGCCTTTCAGCTACAAATCTAGTTGTGACTGTGACAGCCGGCAGAGCCACGATACAAGACAAACTCCATCCTGTGGCCTTGCTCTCCTGTCCCTACTCCTAGGTGGAGGGCTGGGCTAGCACATGCCTGATGAATAGAAGAGAGCCTGACATTAGAAGATATGTTTCATTCTCTCCCTCCCTCCCTCCCCCTCCCTCCTTCCATCTCCCCTCTCCCTCTTCTTCCTCCCTCTCCCCACCCCCTAGAGCAAGGCACCTACACTCTGGTGTAGCCTGGATTCCCTTTCTCACTTAATCCCTTTGGGTATCCCTTCCAGGCTCTCTTGGGGGCGGGGCGGGGGGGGGGCGTCAGTTTGAATCCCTTCCACAGGCACTCGGACTGAGCGCAGATTATAAAAGGAAGCTGGAGATGTAAGTGGCTTCAGGTGAGGCCACGGACAAGCATAGACAACTCCATAGTATGCTTGAATAGAGGTCATAGTACCTGGTCCACTTAGCAGTCCCAAGACCCGGCTTTGGGTCACCAGGTGGCATGGCTTTGGGAACATCAGTCTCGTTAGGTTTGGGGACTGTAAGGCAGCCCGTGTCTTGTGTGCTTCACTGTTCTCGGGAATTCTTAGGATTTTGTGGCTCCGTCAACACCATCTGAGGAACTGTATCACGTTAGCGAAAACGTATCCAAAAAGATAAGCCCATTGGTTGTGGCATTTATTGTTAATTGAATTTTCCCAGAAATGGCAGCTGAAAGATTGTTAATGTGCATGAATTTACATCAAGTGAAACATCTGTTCCTCTTAAGCTGAATTCCAGCACAGCCTCGGTGCCTCGTGAATTAGATCTGGGAGCAAAATGCGTCTTGCTCTTTGCACAGCTTAGCGGTTTCAAAATAGACCTCAGAATGACACATGGCGACCGAGGCCGGGATAGATAACACAACCACTTGGGTGGGAATGTGGGCGCCAGACGCTTACATGAAATTTCTGCTTTGGTGGTAAAAATCACAGAATTGTCAGGGCAAAATGTGACAGTCAGGGGATGGGGGAGGCAGGACAGCTATTTCGGAGGGGAGAGGAGACTGCCTGTGAGCAAACCGAAGGGTAGACAGAAGGATGGAGTCCCGTGCTGTCCCTCAAGCCCTCTGGGGGTGTTGCCAGGTGTGGTTCTAAGGCTCTAAAGTCTACTTACAGCCTGGAAGGAGCCGGGCCACCCTGCCTGACCAAAGGCAGCTGTATTCCAGTGCATGTGACCCCTGTGTGGGTATTGAAGCAGTGGTCTATACGAACCCCCAGTGGCTCCTTGAGCAGAGCCCATAGTCCCTAACCCAGGCCTTCCCTCTACCCTCCTCCTCCATGTTACATATATTTCTCCCTTCTATAACAAAAGACCTGACAGGAAGTGACCTGAGGGAGAAAAGAGTTGATTTTGGTCACAGTTTGAGGGTACAGCCCATCTCAGCAAGAACAGAAGGTATCCCATTACCTAGTATCCCCCGGTCAGAAGCAGGGAGTAGACAGGAAGCTGGCCATAAACCCCAAGGCCCACCCCCTCCTCTGAGGCACCATCTCCTAAAGGGTCCACAGCTTTCCAGAGAATGCCAACAACCAGGAACCAAGTGTTCAGATCTACGGAAGGGCGATTCGCTTTCAGCCTACGAGTCGCTCCTCACGCAGGTCCCTGAAAGCAAAGCTACCAAGAGATGACGCTGGGCGGCCTGAGTCCTGGTCCTCTCTGCAGGACAGTGGTAGAGGTTGCCTGAGTCCAGGGCTGACCAGTGACCTCAAGGCAGACAACTGTGTCCAGCTCCAGCATCAGGCCTGGGGTCTTTATAGCAACCTTGGGGTTTCCCAAAGCCACTGCACCCTCACGTCCTGCCTGGGTACAGTGCTCTGCCCAGGCCCAGAGGGTCTCTGGGCCACTTTTCTGTACATTTACTGGGCAGAGTCCAGGTAAGGGAAGGGACCTTTCCTAACACTATTCATAGCTGCATGCACCCTCGGGCCTTCCTGAACGTTCTACCCATGGCCACACTGGAGAGAAGAGAGAAGAAATTTTCTTCTGCTTCCTCTCCCAGTCACCTTTCAGGGAGCCACCTTGTACCCACCAGAAGAGACCCTTCTATATAATCTAGTGTTCAAGCTCCCTGTAATTGGCCACCCTGCCCCCACTCCCAGGATGGCCATGCTGGAGTTCATCCTGTAGGGCCAGTTGTGCAGGCTTAGGAGCGTCCCCTGGGTAAGGTAAGACCCATAGACCCTGGCCATCCCAAGAAACCTTGAGTGTCCATGAGCAAAGCCACATGCCCACACTCAGGAGCTATCTCCCTGCACCTACATTACACTCAGGGAGCTGGCATGATAGAGGATCAGTGCCATCACCTTCAGGTGTCCACCCTTCCCCCATCATTATGACACTACCCAAGCCCCTCTGTCTCCCTTCTCTGTGGAGGTGGCAGCGTTATTAACAGCTGTTTAAGCCCTAACCTCCAGGTTCAGGAGACAGGCCAGGGGCTGGGCTCGCACATGCAAACCAGGCCAGCAGGGAACTTAGCGGAGTGGGTAAGGACTGGTGGGAGGGTGAGGAGGAGGAAGTGGAGAAGGAGGCGGGAGAGGGCTCACTAAAGACCTGGGGGGAAACAGCCTCAGTGAGGAAGGAGGAAGCAGCAAGACACGCGCGCATGCACACGCACGCACTCTCAGAGCGTGGGCTTCTCGCTGCCTGTCTGTGTCACTCATTTTGCCCTCCCCTTGTCCCTCTGGAGTCCTCCAACCCCGCCCACAGCCAAGAATGGAGCTTCACTTGCCAGAGACCGAAGACAATTCCTTTGGAGGCACAGTCTGGCAGAGGCCAAGTGGCTGATGGAATAGTCCCAGTTCCACCCCTGCATCCCTTTGTTTTGGAATAGCAGGTGTCCCTTTGATGGGCACTTAGCTCTGGAGGCAACTCCTGCGTCCTAGTTCCCTCGGCTCAAAATATGAAGTGCAGCTAAGTCTGTGCTCCTGCTGTGATCATCTCCCTCGACATGGAGGGAGCAAGGCCAGAATGGGAACACTTTGGAATCTCCAAAGAGGGACAATTACTGAGGGAGCCAGATTAATGAGGTGTCATGACAGCTTAGCCAGATCTGCAACTGACCTTTCTCATGGAGAGCGGGCTTGATAAATGCAGTTCATTACCAAGTTCTGACAGAAAAATAGGAACACACTCTGGGCTCCTCAGTACACTGATCAATATTTTATCTGTCAAAGAAAGCCTGGTCTAGATGCAAGAGGATCCTGGGACAAGCTGGACAACCTCTGCTGTGTGTGGGACCCTAGGCCAGCCAGAAAGTGGCGTGGGTGCCTTCTGACAGCTCGTCAGGCTTGGAGAGGTCCCAGAGTAGAAACGGCCCTGGGTAGAGAAAGGGGGTGAACAATCCAAGATGGCTTCCTCATTCCTTGGGACTATATTATAGGGTTAGCTGTCAGCTATCTCAGTGAGTGAGACAAAAATGAACGAGCGGCATCTCTCCTCACTGGGGTCAACCTGCCAGTGCCACCAAAAGGATAGCTCAGGCCTGGATGGCCCCATTTGTTAGCAAAGTCCTTCCATGGTTTCTCTTATGTCATGATGCTATAAGATGTTACGGCGCCTTGGGCTCCCTACCCCATCAAGCCTAGGTGGTCCTCAGGCTCCCTTAGGCAGTGCTCATTAGAGATATCGGTGTTGGTTGTATTAGCTACTTTTCTCATTGACAAGACAAAACTGACTTAAGGGCAAATTGATTTGGGCTCACAGTTTGAAGGTGCAGCTTGTCATGGTGGGGAAGGCACAGGGACAGGAGCATGAGGTCCCAGTCACTTTGCATTCACATTGCAGAGAGACATGGATGCTGGTGCTCAGTTGGCTTCCTCTTTTTCCTTTTTGTTTAAGTCCCAGCCCATGGGATATGCCACCCACCTTCAGAGCTCTGCCTCTTTGGAAACTCCCTCACATACATCCTCAGAAGTGTCTCTCCTAAGTGATCCTGAATTCTGTCCATTTGACAGTGAAGATGAAGCGTCACACAGGCCCAGTTCAGCAGCCTGTAACATTTATGTTTTGAATCTCTCTTGCCCCAGGCTGGCCCAAGAAGCCTTGGAAATGGACTGGAGAGGGGTGTGTAGTAAGTACCCAAGCCATACACCTTTCAGCAACCTTCCCCTTCAAGTCAAGAGTGTTGAAGACTAACGCTGGACCCTGCTCTGTGCCAAGGATGTCACATGTTCTCCCTTCCTAGAACCCTAGGCAGAGGCTAGCTTAGCCTCCAACCAACCATGCTGCCATCAGTTGCATACTAAATGAACATAGATGATGATATGACTCATCTTGTTCTGGGTTCTTTTTTGTTTGTTTTACATTTTGAGTAGGGTCTCTCTCTCTTTTCCTGACTGGCCAGAAACCGTATAACCCAGACTGGCCTCGCGCCTGTGGTGCTCGGACCCCTGGGTGATGTGATTACCACTCCTGGCTTGATTTTATTTACTCATCCACGTGGATATCTGCTTATCTCTTCACCTGGTGTGTTGTTCTTTGATCACGTGGAAGTCGGGACAACTTCACGGAGTTGCTTCTCTCTCCACCTGAATGGTTTCCAAATTCTGGAAACAGGACTTGGAGCCTCAGGTGGACAGGTCTGGTAGATGCAAACGAGCGCCGTCTCCCATGGAGCTGGGTCACTGCTGTCTAAAGGGGGTAGCACGAAGTGGACACTGAACCTAGGACTCAGGGAACCCTCCTGGGAAGACAGGCATCCTGGGGTCAAGCCTGTGTCAGGGAGGAACGCTCACCCTGAGACTGAATCCAAAAACTTGAAGATAGCGTGGAATGGAGTCCCCAGGAAGGCGTGTTCGTAGGAGAAGCAATCAAGAGTATCCCCAGGAGGAGAGGGTAGACCACAGACTCTTAAAGTTATTGGTTCCATTCGTAGGGACATAAATCCCTACACCTGGATGGCTTTCTCTGCTGCGTCCTCAGATCTTCCCAATGTGTGGGGTGAAGGAACAGGACTTAGAAGAGCTAGTTCAGTGACTCTAGGCAAGTGACTTAATGATTTGAGTTTAGGCGGAGTTTTCCATGCCACTCATTTGAAACATGGCTGCTGCGGGAATGAAGAGAGATCAAAGACTCCCTGCCAGAGGCCGCAGTGTAACTCAGTCGTAGAATACTTGCCTAGTGTTCACAGGACCCTGGGTTCGATACCCAGCACTGCAGAAGTCGGACAAGGGCAGTCCTCAGGGAAGGAAAGAAAGGACAGGAGTTAGAAACATGGGGTTTCTGTGTCTGGCTCCCACACCAGCTTATGGCCTCTCTGTCCTTCTGAGATGGACCAACCACCCTCTTCTGCCCTGATGTTGTCCACAGTTCTTTAGCTCTCTAGCTCCACTGGTCTCCAGGTGTCTGAATGTGCACTGCACACCATGTTGTTCCCTCTGCCTCTTTCCATAACACACACAGTCCTCACCCCACAGGGCCAGGCCTGCACACCTTCCCTCCCCCTCCCCTTAACTGATCTACTCCTTATGACACTCTTAAAGCCCTAGCGTGCACACACAGAATGTCAATACAAACCGCTACACAGCTGGGAGCAAAAGGGCCTGATCAGCATGGGACATGACCCTGGAGACTCATGACGCTCAGCTGGGCCCCCAGCTTGACTTCTAGACACACAACAGAAGCCTCTGGGTCCTCAGAAAAACTGTATTTGAGACGGGGTCTCAGATAACCCAAGCTGGCCTCAAACTTGCCATGTAGCTAGGAATGGCCTTCTCATCCTCTTGCGTCCACCTCAGGAGTCCAGGGTAACAGGCGTGTACCACTCCTCCTAGTTTTAAGCAGTGCTAAGAACTGAACCCAAGGCTTCTTGCATGCAAGGCAAGCACTCCAAAAATGAAGTGCATTCCCAGTCTGAAGAATATAGGATTTGGTAGAAGAGCAAAGCTTGAGATATTACTACAGCCCCCAGCTCCACGTCATGGTCTCCCCAGCTGCCCATGGTGGAGGTTGTCTAGCAATAAACCCTTGGTACAGGGCAGCAGGCAGCTCCATGAAACCCTGAGAAGGTTGGGAGACCAGCAGTCCAAGACCTCACTACCCATCCTACCTACCGGCTCTAGCCTCCAGGTGGCCCTGCTCTCACAGGTTCTCGGGATGCCCGGCTCTGGCTAGCAGGTCTGTGGGAGTCTATTGACACCATTCCAGTCACTGTAGACATCTGCTTCCCAGCATCTGATGCAGGTGCCTGTCCCCAGGGAAACCTGACAGTCCCTCCAGTGTATGCACACCCTCCACGTGGACCCTTCTGCCAGTTCCCACCCCAACAGCTAAACAACTCCATTCCCTTATGTCTGCTCCGTTTGCCAGCCCAGAGTTCACCCTCTTTGGAAAGGCCTAATGGACTAGACCACCCTACTCTTTCCCTAAAACAGTTTTTTGAGAAAAATCTCGCCACCAGACACGTTCTTCCCAGTTATATTGGCTTTGTCCAATTTAAGACCAATATATTCCAATATATGTCCAATATGTCCAATATATGAGACCAGGTCATGGAGGCCATGTGCAGCACTCCGCAGCCATGTAGGTTTCAAAATGGGGTATGTCTATGGGTACCAGGGACTCTCTGGAAGGGGTGTGAGCAGGTCTGGGGATGGGAGACAGCCCTTGTGTCAGAGCGTGGTGACTCCCAGGGAGCAAATAGATTGATTATATTGAACACAGCAATTGATTTTTTTCTAAATAAACACAAATAAACACACAAGGGAAATAGTAACAGGCATTTGTTTCTGACGAGAATCAATTGACCCCAAATTGGAAGAAAAATCTAGAAACACAAACAAGTGCAAGAAAAAGTGTTTCAGCCACCGGGGCTTCTCCAATGAGGGAAGGAGGGCAGGAGAGAGCAATGGCTGCTCCCCCTTTCCCACTGAGGAGCTTCTGTGAGTCTGTGTTCTCCCTATCGTGGTGCCAACACCTAAAAGTGGGAGGGCAGCTGCCAATCACTGAGCACTGGCTCAAAGTAAAGATACATGTGACTATGTTAATTAACCTTCATAATGTCCCCACGTGGGGTGCATTATTATCCCATTTCTCAGATAAAATCACTGAGGCCCCTTACCCCAGGTTACACAACCCGGAAGCAGCAGGGCTGGGACTCACAGACCCAGTGGTCCCCAAACTCAAGCCTGTTCACTGTCTGGTCCTGAGAGGTTAACCCGGCAACTTCAACTGGTGTTAGAATTCAAGGGAAGAAGCCCAGACCCCAGGTAGTTCACACCCAGCACCCACTGATCTCAGAATGGAGAGCAGGGAGCCCACACCAGCACCCCACCTCCCCACCCCCCGCATTCAACAAGGCCAGGCTCAGGAAGTGTTTGTTGTCCCCAGGGGAAGTAGGAAGCAGGGCTGGAGGATCACAGCTCTGTGGCATCCCTGCAGCCCACATTTACTGACTGTGCCCTGTATGGTGGCCCTGTCACCAGCAAGATAAACTATGTCATGTCACAGTGCATCACAGACCTCATTTGCCAAAGCACCGTGCAATGCTGTGCATTCAGCAAGCATGCCCCTGATAAAAGGCCTAAGAGTAATGGGCTGTGCGCGCTGGTTTAATCTCCTAAAGCCTCCTTTTGTTTCTTGGTCATAGACTTGTGTACACACGTTTGTTTCCGAGTAACCCAGCTCTGGAAGTGTACCTAATTACCTAAAGCGGGGATTATTAGCCCTGTTAACTAAAATGCCCTAATCTATGAGGCCAAGGATTCAAAAGCAGCCTTTAAGATAGGATTAAGACAAAAGGCAAACTGTGACAGAATGAAATGGGGGCTGGTTTTCCTCGCACTGTGGGACAACAGTTGCAGATTCCACTGGAAGAATGTCCCCCATTCTGCCTGACTCATATAGGCAACTCTCTAAATATCAGTAGGCTGAATGGGTGGGCAGATGCACAGGCAAGCCCCCTCCGTGATGTGACAGTGGCTGGAGTGGGGAGGAGGGCGGATGGACAAGTGAGCACCCTCCATGACAGTGGCTGGAGAGGGGAACAAGCAAGCCACCTCAGTGACAGTAGCTGGAGGGAGAGGATAGACAGGCAAGCCTCCTCTGTGACAGTGGGTGGAGGGGGCGGATGGACAGGCAAGCCCCATCTGTGACAGTGGCTGGAGGGGGCAGATGGATAGGCAAGCCCCCTCCATGACAGGACAGTGGCTGGAGGAGGGGGGGATGAACAAGTAAACCCCCTCCGTGACAATGGCTGGAGGGGGTGGATGGACAAGTGAGCCCCCTCCTTGACAGTGGCACTGTTACTGAACACTGGAAATGCCCAGCAGCTGCTGACGAATGAGATGGATGAATGTATGGATGGGCTGAGCACTGTCTCAAGACCGCAGGGTACATTTGACGTAACAACCCCTTCTTCTCTTTCAGGAGACATGTGCACCATGGCTGGCTACGCTCGTCTCAAAAATGTCCTTCTGGCGCTCCAGAGCCGCAGACAGCCCCTCCAACAAGAAACCAACAGGCAGAACCTCGCCTCCCAGAAGCGCCTCTTGGTGGAGTCGCTATTTAAGGACTTGGATACCGATGGCAGTGGCCACCTCAGCAGCTTGGAGCTGGCTCAGGTGAGTTTGGCACACAGCAGGGACTGTGGAGGGAGCCAGTATGGCACATGTGGTGAGGAGACACTCATTAGCGGAGACAATGGTTTGTCACTGTCTCTGTTACGGGTTGCCAGGGACCCCTCCTACCTGGACAGGCAAGCCCCCTCCGTGATGTGACAGTGGCTGGAGTGGGGAGGGGGGCAGATGGACAAGTGAGCACCCTCCCTGACAGTGGCTGGAGAGGGGAACAAGCAAGCCACCTCCGTGACAGGAAGGAGAGGATAGACAGGCAAGCCTCCTCTGTGACAGTGGATCCTGTCACAGAGATCCTTCCCAGGATCCACAGCTTGTTGTCAGCACCTCTGAGAATGTCTTACACACAAAATCCCACCCCCTGCCACCTCAGCCTAGGTTTACAAACCAGTTTCGACGCTTCCTCGGCTTGCAGGCAAAGCCTCCCTCAGAGGGGCTGCCTGCTGGTGTTTTCCTCAGAAAGCCAGTCCTTGACGCTTTAAGCCTGTCCTTTTCTACAGGGAAATGTCAAAGGGGAGCACTACTCGTTAGGGTGAGCATCACTCGTTAGGGTGAGCATCTTTGACGCTTCAACCTGGGGGTCCCCAAGGCCTCTGCCCAGTGACAGCGCTGCACTTTGGCATCCAAATACCAATGACCCAACACCACCACCCCCCCCTGCCCCGAGCTGTTTTGCTTATGGGAAGTCCTGTGTCCACCCCTCACAGGCACTAGCCTGAGAATGCCCATGGATCCTGCCCCAAGGTTTGCCTCTGCTCCAAAGGCTGTGGGTTAGAAGCTATCACTCTAGGCAACTTTAAGGAGGTGCCTGGGTGGTTAGTGTCTATATCGCAAAAGGAAGAAAGAGCAGTATCACACCCTGGGGCCGCTGCCACTGCCAGGGAGAGGCCTGAAGAGTTCTGGCAGCAGGAAGGCTGGCACGGGACAGAAGGGCTGTGTTGTCTTAGCCCAGCCAAAGTAAATGTAAGCAAGAAAATGGATGCAGCTTTCCCAGGTGAGGGGTTCATGGAGACCACCCTGCCCCCAGAAACTACAGAGTGGTCACCCAGAGAAGAGGTGACAGGATTGAGTTCTCACTTTTGATGCTGATGGACCTCAGCAAAACGATAGCCTGGAGGCCGGGGCGTTGGCTCAGCCGGTAAGACATCTGCTCTGCGAGGGTCCGACCAGCGTTGAGATTCCCCAGAAGTCGTGTAAAGGCCAGGCGGGTGTGGCGTCTCCCTGTAAACCATATGTGAAGGAACCAAAGACAGAAGCCCAGAGTAAGCGCTGGCTTCGGTGAGAGGACCTGCCTCAGCAGCCAAAGAAGGCTTCCATGGACACGTGCATGTGTAGCGCTCACAGGCAAACATGCAGACACACGCATGCTCAACAACAACAACCAAGTTGGTAGCCAGATCATTGCGCAGCCCCTTTGCCCATGGTAGATACACACTGCCGTCTTGCTCTATGGAGGGACAGCAGCGAAGAATGCAAGCTTCAAAGCCAAGCAGCCCACAGTCAAGGTCTGCCGCCAGCATTCATGAGCTAGTGAGTCTCCAGAGGCCCCTCCTTCCCAAGCCTCCACGCCATGCCTCAGCTGTGAACCTCACGAGGTCATCACGAGAGTTAATGGTGATAAGCCAGAGTGAGATGTGTGACGTGTTTAGCATTGTATTTGGCACATGGGATGTTCCCAGTGGGCAGCAGCATTGTCGTCATCCTTGCTTCCCCTTCATCCTTCAGCATCTTCTCCTGTAGGGTCAGAACTGCTACTGTCCTGCTTCACAGACGTTATTAGAGGAAGAACCTGAGGCTCTAGGGAATCAAGTAACCAGCGACTCTGTTCCAGCTCACCACACAAACCCAAGCAGCCTAGGAAGCCCATGGAAGGCATAGTGGCAGCATGCTAGCATATCCCTATTCTATCAGTAATATTCAGCCCCCAACTCTTGCTAAGACCCTCAGGAGCAGGGCCAGGAGCCCTCGTATGATGACTCCAGGAAAGCCCAGAGGTCTTGTTGGTTATGGCTATCTATAGGAACACACCCCACCTGTCATTCCTCATACTACAGGCTGGGCAGGAAGCATGTGGCATGTGACACCTGCCTGCCCTACGCAGAGGCAGCTGTGAGCTCCTGGTGCCCAGACCCACGCGGCTCCCAACAGATCTTCTTGGGTTCATTGCTGTAACCTGGCAGAGATGTGGCCAGAGGCATCTGAAGCCATTAACAAGCATGGTAATTGGACTATGATTTTCTCTTTAAATTTTAATATATCTAAAGTCCATCTCATAAATCCGCCAAGCAGAGCCCAGCTAATGTGGGCCTTGCCTTGACACTGAGTCAGAGGCGCCGGAGGGAAGAACTCCTCGGTCCTATGAAAAGTTAATCAATTTCCAATGTAGAAATAGACAAAGGGAAATTTCCATCTTCGGAAGATTGATCTGAGGCGTCATGGTTGATCTCCTTTTTATCGAACAAGCTCACTTGCTGGGTGAAGGGTCATTTTTTTAAACATTATCACATTAAATTGCCTTTAATATAGCAGACCAAGCTGGGAATGTTAAACAAAGAGAAAAAAATCTCTCTACCTCCATGCCCCCCTCAAAATAAAATAAAACCATTTCCATTCTCTTGATTTCCTTTGTACGGTCTCCCTTGCCCAACCTGTGGCTTTCAACAGTCAGCCAAGTGAGGGTGCGTGGAATTTCTACCCACACGAACTTTAGTGTGTGGCTGGCTGTGATGGGGGCAGGACTTTTGTGTCTCATGGGTTAAACCATAACCACAGAGGAATCCACAAGAGTCCACCTAAATCCTAAATCAGGATCCTGCCTGAGGGGTGACATTTGTGACCCTAGAAGAACATGGAAGCATAAAATGCCCAACAAGATCATGTGTCTGAACACTTGGGCTCTAGCTGGTGGTGGTGTTTGGGACGGTTATGGAACCTTCAGGAGATAGAGTCTTGCTGGAGGAAATACATCACTGGGGGCCAGTCTTGAGGCTTAATAGCCTGGTCCCCACCTCACAGTCACCCTGTGTTTCCTGAGTGGAGTTGTACTCTGACAGGCAGCATCCCGCTTGCCACCATACCATCCCTGCCACTGCCATGTCTTCCGTGACTTGGCGGCACTCTGTTCCCAAGAACTATAAGAACACTATCTCCCTTAAAGTCGCCTTTGCCTGGTGTAACTGAGACAGATCTGGTCACCAACTGCTTTCTGGGCATGTGCTGTGCAGCGAGGACTGGTGTGTGGTTGAGGGGCGTGGATGTGGTGATGAAATACAGCACATTCTTTGTCTCATCGCTGTGATATAATACCTATCAAGAAGCAGCTTGGGAAGGGAGTTGGCTTCTGGCTTACAGTTTGAGGGGATACAGTCTATCATAGCCTGAAAATACGGTGACAAGAGCCTGAGGCTGCTGTCACCCTGCTTCATCAGTCAGAAAGATGAATACCAGTGTTCATCAGGTTTTACAATTCCTTTCCCCACCTCTTATTCAGTGTGGGTACCCATCTCATGTTTAGGGCCAGTCTTCCCTCCTCACTGAAACCTCTCTGGTGTCTTCCAGATCATTCCAACCCCAGTCAGGATGACAGTAAAAATTAACCATCACCCATAGTGGCCTGGACTCCCACCCTGAGGTCAGCTGTTCACTGACTTCCTGTGATCTCAAGCCCTTCTCTAGTCTGTTTTCCCCATTAACAGCACAAGGGACAGACAAGTGACCCCAAACATTCCTCTTTGCTTAGATCCCCTGGCTCTGTCTGCCAGACCTGGAGACCACAGACCTTCCTTCTCCGAGCCTCAGTTTCCTTATCTGTAAAGTGAAGGATTCAAATCGAACAAGACCAGAGGTCTCTGGATGCTCCCCAGTGCTGCAACCTACATGACTTTGGAGTTGGGGGGATATCAGGGAATGGAGAAAGGACAGACATACAGACACACAGAACACTGGAATTGGGAGTGGAGATGCACCACCAGCAGCCTAGGAAACTTAGCTGGTTTTATACATCTGGATTGAGAAGGCAAGTTCATTACCTACAGCTGAACCAGGAAGAGGCTTTCACTAATCTGGGTGGGGGTTTCTGCAGAGGAACAGTTGAGGCTGCAGTCATCCAGGAGGAGCAGGAAGCTGTGGTCCATGCTGTCTGCACACACTGTCAACATCTGCACATGGACCCAGGGCAGGCTTTGCTAAGTCCCTGAGCCTGACCTAGAAAAGGTTTCAACGTTCCATGGTTCTGAGTCACCAGGGTCCTTGATGTGACCACGACCTTGTCAACAACACACATTTACTCAGGACTTCATCAGTTCCCGTACCCCAAGGCCTATTTTGCTTCCCTGAGTCCCCACCAGACCTGGGGCATTTTCCAGCAGCATCCATGATGCTGAGCTCACTGATAACTCTGGCTTTTGTCTCTTCTCACCTCACAGTATGTGCTAAAGGAGCAGGATCTGGACGGTTCCCTGAAGGGATGCTCACCAAGCGATCTCCTGCGGTTTGATGACTATAATAGTGATGGCTTTTTGACCCTTGGAGAGTTCTACACAGCCTTCCGTAAGTGAGACCTCTGCACGGGGCTGTGGGAGTGGGAACGGGAACTAATTCCTCAGATATCCCCATGCCTTGGTTGTGATGTGGCATCAGAAGCCTGGACGGCAGGTACACAGGGCATGTGAGCCTGGCTTCAGCAGTCTGCAGGTGGATTTGGCTTAGATGTGAAAGAAACTGAGATTGCTCTGTGCAAGCCTGATCTATAAGAAAGGGACAAAATAAGATGGGTGGGAAGGAGAGAGCTTGCCAACTCTCTACCTTTTCAACGAATATGTTCTTCATCAACGGAGGGATTTGGGGCTATAACCACAACAGAACTGTAACAACAATCCTCTTGGCTGCATATCATGTGATTTCCTGGAGAGACATGAACAAATGTTTATTCACCTCAGACGTGACATCAGTGGCAGACCACAGAAACAACTCCATCTGTGTCCAGCTCAGTGAACCAGAGGAGTCCTGGGTGTCTCAAAGTGAGCAGCATCCCTGAAAAGCCCACTAAAACTTGGGCAACAGCCTGCAGGTTAACAACTTTCCTGCAGGGCTTGAAGGCAACTTAACTGGTCAGAGAATCTCCTCTGCCCTGCACTTTCCCTGTCTTAGGTAACTTGAGGGAGGGGGACCTGTGAATTTTGTGGGTTGCAGGAGCTTCCTGGCCTTGTTTCATTTGCTTCCTGAGTCATAAGCCTCCGTCCTTTCTACAGGAGGGATGTTTTGATTTTGGGGAAAATGGATTACAGCACTGAACATGGAGACAACCAGGCCGCCTGGACGGAAACTCTGAGGGATGGGCTAGAGGCGTGGCCAGGCAGAAGCTGGGCCCAGTCACTGCCCAAGGGCAATGGAGAAAGTCTCTATGTTCAAGAGAGGTAGCAGGGTATCTAGAGAAGCCAAAGACAGTAAACACTCCTGTTGGAGTATAACATGCTGTTATAGCCTCTGCTATCGCTCCAAGAAGCCAGGTTATGTCAGAAACATTTCATAGGGTTAAGCATTGCCATATCTTGTGGTCATCTTAGTGTGGTCTTTTTATCCCCACCCCAAAGCAGATTTTTCCCAGAACTAAGCAAGTTTTACAGAAACGGAAATGTACAGGTTTCTAGTTAAGGCAGTTTTAGCAGACATCAGTAGTTCATACAGTGTTCGGTCTGTAGTCTCAGATGATAGAGCACATCTTACCCCTGTGTAACTTCCCGACTCCTAAGTCGGCTTGCTAATCATAGTGTTAACACTTCCTGTTTCCTTTTCTTTTTCACTCCTGTGCCCTGAGTGGCTCCTCCTTGGGTTCCCTGGTGTGTGCCATACCCGGAGATGACCTGCTTAGAGATTCCATCAAGCTAACTCTGGGCAGGGCTTGCTGACATAGGAAGTAACCTCAGAGAAGTCCACCAGGGCCCACACAGCTCGTGTACTGGGCCCACGCTAGAGACCAGAGGAACATGTTTTGCTCAAAAGAGGGGACACCCCCTTATATTCAAGGGCACTCTGGTAGCAGATAGTGTGTGAGCCCTATGATGTGCTTCTGGGCATGACCTGCAATCTCCCAACACCTGATGCTAGGTATTGGCCTTGGGGAGGCAGTGTGAGCTCCTGAAGACACTGAATATCCTGACCCATAGAATTTAGAATCCTTCCTCCGAGCGCTCATCAGGAATTTCTTCTTCCCAGAAAGTATCTCTCTGCAGTACAGTGACACTTCTTTAAGCTCTGGTTATTCCCAGCGGCAGTTCTTCCATCTCGTTGGCAAAAGGGGTTTTGTGGCAAATAGAAGATACACTTGAAAGACATAAAGGAGAAAAGCAAGTGATTTTTCTCTGCAGGAACTTCCTGTACCTGGTATGGTTCTGTGGGGAAAGAGAAAGCTTTCCAGTTCTTTGGTGTCCAGGGTTACCAGCCAATCACTACTCCAAGGCTTTGTTTGATGTACAGTGATTATGTTTGGTCTCTAGCATCCTCATCCTCGCCAATGCATAAAGCCTGAACTGCTGATACTAGTTCATGACAAAGTGTGAGTGACTTGTAAGCTTGTCCTGTTTCTAGAAGTTCCTGTTTGGAGCACCAAGAGCTTGTTAGCAAAAATAAATCTTGATATTTTAAACTGTTTAGGGAGTTGACTGTTAAATGACCAGGCACTTTGAAAACACACAGTTGAGTAAATCCACAGTGGTAGGGATCTTAACACTTCTGATATCCACAACCACATAAAGGCTACCCCAAAGGGAAAGAGGAGTTGTTGTTATCATCATCATCATCATCATCATCATCATCTGGAGAAGCACCTGCTAAGTGTTGACCTGGATATCACAAGAGACCCTCCCTGTTGACCCATGCTTGCTTTATCACTAGTCTCTCCATCCACTTCCCTTGTCAATTCTAGTCCCACAGAACTCAGATGTGTAGAGTAAGGAGGCCGCTTGTTGGTTCCCAACCGCTTAGCCCCAAAATAATCACACAGAAACTGTATTAATTAAATCACTGCTTGGCCCAATAGTTCTAGCTTCTTATTGGCTAACTCTTACATATCAACTTAACCCATTTCTATTCATCTGTGTATCGCCATGTGGCTGTGACTTACCAGCTAAAGTTCCCAGCGTCTATCACTGGTGGCTCCATGGCTTCTCTCTAACTCCACCTCCCTCCTCCTATACTATAGGTCAAGCCGGTTTCTTTATTCATTAACCAATAAAAGCAACACATAAACAGAAGGACCTCCCACACCACAGATGAACCAGAGAAGCAGCATTAGAAGAGATGACAGCCAGACTTGTTCTCCAAGTCAGGAAGTGGAGAGTTTTCCGGGGACAGATCTAATGTATTTCAGGAACGCTGCCTAAATGTTGCAGAGAGGGCAAGATCGCCTTGAAGGCACTTTGTGGTTTGCAGGGAGGGAGTGTCTAGATTGGGTTAGTTGAGATGGGAAGACCTACCCCTAGATGTGGGCGGAGCCATCCCATGGGTTGAAGTCCTAAACTGCTTGAAAAGGAGAAAGCAAACTGGGCACCAGAATGCATCTCTCTCTGCTTCCTGACTGTGGGCACAATATAACCAGCTGCCTCATGTTCCTCCTGCTTGTGCCTTCCCTGCTGTGATGACCTGTATCCCCTCAAACCGTGAGTCAACGTAAACCCTCCTTTCCTGAAGTAGCTTTTGTCAGGCAGATGGTGACAGCAATAAGCAGTTAATACAGCTAGCTATGTGCCACCACTCATGTGGCCAGGGGTGGCACACCCTCCATCCTGGGAATGGGTGGAGCCAAACAACAATCTCATGGTTTTGCTCCTGAGGAAATGCAAGCATTTCTCCTGCCCATGAAGACAGACAGATAGATGTCGATATAAACAAGAGCCACTGTAGCGGAGGGGGCACCTCGTCCCTTCAGCTTCAGCCATAGATCTCAGGCAGGGCACCCTGATGTCTGCTCCTTCCATTCCTGGGTTATTACTTGAAAAGCTTTATAATCATCATCTTTGAAGCAAATTAGATTCCGCGGTTGCCTTGGACTTGTTTCGAACCAGGCAGCCAAACCATTCATCACAGCCCAACCCAAATAATAGATATGCAATAAAATGTAAACTCGCAGCCACTGAGGAAGCCACAAAATGAGTTAGCCCAGCTATAAAGACCTGACATGCTGAGGCTCTGAGCATCCAGGGATCAATGGCTTTTCAAAGTTCCAGGAACTGCATGCTAATTCCCAGAGCTGTAGTGAAAGATGCTTGGCTCTGTGAGTTTTAAATGAGTAATTGAAATGAGACACACGGGTATAACTGATTCCCTAGAAAGTGGTGGGCATTCGAGAGATCTCACTAAAAGTCATATCTTACACGTCTCAGCAACAATATTTTAGATTTAATTTTAACAGCTGGAGTTGATGGGCTGGCAGAAGCTGGGAGTTTGGAGTTTTGTTTGGGCTACCAAGTGGGGTAGAGGATGCAGTGGGACTCCAGCCTCACAGCCTTCTGAAGCAAATCCCGTCACTCTACGGGAGATGGTAGGTCTGGGCTGGAGGAGTTGGCACGCACCTTTAATCCCAGCACTTGGGAAGCAAACGTGGATGGATCTCTGTAAGTTCCAGGCAATCCAGGGCAACATCGTGAGACTTTGTCTCAAAACAAACAGATGATATGTCTCAGTGTTTGCCCTGCAGAAATGACATGTATTGATGAGTTTGTGGCGGGGGTGGAGAGGGAGACTTTCTCATAAGCTCACCTTATGGCGCCGCTGGTTTGGCTGTTCCCTGAGCAGGACTGCAGTATACAGCGTATTAAAGCCCAGCCCATGGCTACTAACTGCCTTGCTAACTAAGTTGGTTCATAGTGAGGCTGATTTAGGAATGCCACTCCTGGCTTTAGGAATGCCACTCCTGGCTTTAGGAATGCCACTCCTGGCTTTAGGAATGCCACTCCTGGCTTTAGGAATGCCACTCCTGGCTTTAGGAATGCCACTCCTGGCTTTAGGAATGCCGCACTCAGGGAAGAGGACAGGACAGGTGTGTTAGTCATAAGAACCAGATCTCTGAGTGTCTGTCTGTCTCTCTGTTTCTGTGTCTCTCATCTATCTCTGTTTCTCTCTCTCTCTCTCTCTCTCTCTCTCTCTCTCTCTCTCTCTCTCTGTGTGTGTGTGTGTGTGTGTGTGTTTAGGTAGGTACATATGTGAATGCAGGAGTGTGGAAGTCAAAGAACAACCTAGGATATAGTTTCTTGGGCACTGTCCACCTTGATTTTTGAGAGGGTTTCTCACTGGCCTAGAATTCATTAAGTAGCCAGATCCCCCAGGATCTGTCCATCTCTTCCTCCCTCGTCCTAGATTGGGATTACAGTCATGTGCCACCAGGCTGAGTTTTAAAAGGGTTTGAAAGGGGTATTCTAGGATCAAACTCAGGTTCCCATGCTTGCAAAGCAAGCCCTTTACCAACTGGGCCACCTGCTCCACCCCACACCCATCTCTTTCTGACCATCAGTCAGCGCTAGGACCCCCATCCCAGTCACCCACATAGTGACAGGCATGAAAGATGAAGGTGGCCTCCCTGTCTTGCTCCATCTATCAACTAAACATTGTTTTCAAGTTGCTTTTGACATCCCAGATCAAAGTCAGGCCTAGGAACTAAAGGCACAGTGTCCTCTCTGCATGTGTCCTCCCCCTTCCTCCCCTCCTCCCCCACAGCCACCTGTCCCTGCTGTGGCAGCGACCCGGGCTCCAAGGCCACTGGAAAGCCACACACAAACTGGTCCTGACTGCTCATCACAGTCAGTTAACTCAAAAGTCGCTCACTTTAAAAAGCTTCTCGATTTTGCATGTTTTTACACTTTTCCAAATGTTCACATTGGGATTGTGTGTGTGTGGGGGGGGGGGGGAACAGGTCGCTTAAATGAGGACTAATTTTTTTTCTCTTTAAATTCATTATCAGTTCCTTCTCCTTTTGAGAAAGATACTTGTCCGCATAATTAATCCTCTGAGGGCGAGCCCAGCAGATGTGTGGATGGGGGCAGGTTTTGAGCAGCCACGTGGGCTTCATGCAGTAACACTCCAGATCACCAGGGACCCCAGGGTGCTGACAGGGTGCGAATCCGACCCAGGCCTCCAACTGGCATTTGGGAGCTCCAGGCATACAGAAAGGAAAAAGCTGTGTTGATCTTATGATTCTTGTAGCCAAGGCAACTCTGAATCAGACAGCCCAATCACCTGGTGGAGTTGCGCATGTTTTTCCACCATCTTTGCTGCGAAGTGGAAGGGAGGCACAGTCTGGCTGTGCCCATCTTATCCCGTGGAACCAATAAAGGCTGCCACCATCCCTGGCTTCCATACCCACCTCCTCAACCCCGGTGATCACCTGGTGGTGAAAGAAGACAGCCACAAGCTGAAGCAAGCTTTCTCAAACGTAGTCGGACTTTCCTTTGTGGGACTGCCAGCTCCCCAATAGCAACGTGAAGACTTAATATTAACTATGAAAGTGTGGCCTTTAGCTTAGACATTTTCCCAATGAGCTTTTATAACTTAATTAAGCTGCTTTTATTACTCTACATTTTGCCGCGTGGCTTGGTTGCCTCTCCTCTGTATGTCCTACTTGCTCCACCTCTCACTGGCTTCTCCATGAGCCCCTAGATTCATCTCCTCTTCCTTTCTCTCTCCAGACATTCTGCCCATCCTCTCCTGCCTAGCTATTGGCCATTCAATATTTATTAAACCAATCAGAAGGCGCCTTGACAAAGACATATCTTCAGAGTGTACAAAAAGTTTATCCCACAACAACAAGCACCCTCACTAACCAGCTCTTTTGGGCTCTTTGCCCAAACAAGGTGAGTCTGACTGCCGGCGAAGGCAGATCCTGCTTCATCCTTGCCATTTAGTTCCTAGCAGTCAGACCAGGCTGGAGAATGGCTCAGAGTCAGCACACCCCCTCAGGGTCTGTGTATGTCAGTATCGCTGTAGTTGGTAACGGGCTCTTACAGTTATAGAGACACCTAGCACCTAGCATGTGCCAGCTCTGTGCACTTTTCCAGAGAAAGAAACAAACTCAGGGAAGTTTGCAGAAAGTAGCAGAATTGGGATTGCCTTGCACACGATTCCAGAACTTTCTCATGCATTTAAACTCATGTGGCATTCTCTCTGCATTCTCCAGGGTGAAGTGTATTGTACCCACACTTCAAGGTTATCCCAATAGTCTTTCTCCCACTAAGATGTCTTTCTCACCTTCTCTCTCACAGGAACTAAGCCCTACACCCCATCCTCTGGGATCCCAGAGACGGTCCTAGCTCGTCTATGCTCTTCTCCCTCCTCCTTCTCCTCCTCTTCCTTCTCTATCCACTTTGTAGTCTCAAAACCACGCTGCCTCTTTCTCTCTCCACAGTTTGCTTCTAACTGCAACTGCATTGTGAGGCCCAGCATCTCCAGCCTTTGTCTGGAGCTCAGTCTTCCTTTTTAAAATATCCCAGCTGGAGGCTGTCAATGGCCTCAGTGCAGAGCAACTGAATAGTAGAAAATGAACTAATTACAGGTTGTTATTGAAAATCTATTATATATAAATTGCAAAAAAAAAAGCCCTCATTAAAATATGACGCTTTGGTGATTTTTTTTAACCCTTCCTCTTGAAGGGAGAAGCCGGGTAGGATGTCTGAACACCTTGCCCATCATCACCTGAGGGCTGTAGAGCTAGCTCATGTTCGTAGAGTCAGACGGCCCAGCCTGACTTTATGCATCAGGAGAAACTAAAAATTCTGCGTAGAGCTCTCTGGATATTAGTAAATACTTTAAAATGACTGCAGAGGGGGCAAAAGATTTGGTTGCAGGGATATGAATGAGAACAATTGAAATGTCAGCCTTTTACAGGATAGCACCATATTGCCATCATGAATCTCACTGTTTTCTGCAAAGCTTTTGTGGGAACTTTAATGCACAATTCAGCACTGAAGGTCATATTTCTAATTTCCAGGCTTGCTCCCCTGATTCATAGTGTTGGGGAGGCTTGGGATGTGCAAGCCTGAGCTATCTGAAGCCTACATCTCAATGAGGATCCTTGTGTGTTCAAGGCTCTGCACAAAAGCCCAGAAGGCAAACTTAACAACCTCACAGAGTGAAACGCCCAGCCAGATACTGCCTTCTTGGCCTGCCAGTAGCACCCTTTTCTCCTTGTGGATGTGGCTGATGGCTGGAGAATGAGGCCCCTGGTCAGGTGCACTGGAGTGTGAAAAGGCACACAAAAAAGGCGCTATGGTTTAGATGTGGAGTGTCCCCATGGGCTCATGTGTCAACACTCTGTCCCCAGCTGGTGGTGCTGTTTCGGGAGCTTATAGAACCTTGCAGAAGCGGGACCTAGATGGAGAAGCAGGACCTAGATGGAGAAGCGGAACCTAGATAGAGAAGTGGGACCTAGCGGGGGAAGCAGGACCTAGATGGAGAAGCGGGACCTAGATGGAGGAACTAGGACCTAGATGGGAAAGTGGGACCTAGATGGGGAAGTGGGACCTAGATGGAGAAGCGGGACCTAGATGGAGAAGTGGGACCTAGGGGGGGAAGCAGGACCTAGATGGGGAAGTGGGACCTAGATGGAGAAACTAGGACCTAGATGGGGAAGTGGGACCTAGATGGGGAAGTGGGACCTAGATGGAGAAGCGGGACCTAGATGGGGAAGCGGGACCTAGATGGAGAAGCGGGACCTAGATGGAGAAGCGGGACCTAGATGGAGGAAGCAGGAAGTAGATGAAGGAAGTGGAACCTAGTTGGAGGAAGTGGGACCTAGATCAAGAAAGTGGGACCTAGATGGTGGGGGAAGTAGGACCTAGACGGGGGAATCCGGACCTATATGGAGGAAGTGGATTGCTGTGGGGGGTAATCTTAAGGTTTATGGTCAAGCTCTACCTCGTGGCATGTCTTCCTGGCCACTCAGACATAACATAAGCCAGCAGCTTCCCTCGCCGTCCTGCTGCCATGTGTCGCTGCCTAGATGGACCACTACCCGAGCATGAGCCAAAGTCAGTGCTTCCCTTCAGCTGCCTCTTGGAGTATTTAGTCATAGAGCTAAGAAAGAAATAGACACAAAGGTGGATCTCCCCAGGCTGGACACTTGAAACATAGTCCTGAGTCTACCACCTCTGTCCCTCTGTCTGTCTGTCTTCTCCTACCACCTCTTTTCAGACGCAGTGACCATCCCTTGCAAGACTCTACAACCACCGTTACTCGGGCCCAGTCTGGGTTCTGCACAAAGCATGTATCCTGGGGTCAGGGTAGGGAGGCAGTAGTCAGAGGAAATCCATGACAGGACACAGTGACTAGGTGAACATGAGTCACACTCAATACCAAGCCCCAAGAGCAGGGTACCCCTTGGTGAGAGCAGGCTGGAGAGTCACACTCTGGGAAGCAAGAAGCTCAGGGTAGGTAGAGAAAGGCATTCGATGGCTATGCTGCTACTTAAACACCAGGTAAAAAGGGATTGCGGGCCCTAGACTGCCAGGTGCCGCCTCATCTTCAGCTCCTCATACATCAGCCCCTTCTCACCATGGCTCTCACAGGGCACCCTCACTTCCTGGAGGTCAAGGTGTCTTCTGACCACCCCAGAACTTAGACTTTCCTTCCTTGGAGCCTCCCTCTGGGCCCAAGGTTGAAATAGGGAGGATGGCAGGTGCTTGGAATATTGGCAGAGGCCACAGGACTACAGATTATCCACTGAGATAGCAGCAGAGGGCACGAGGCAGAGGGGTAAGGGAAAGGAGAGCAGATTGGTATTGTCCTGAGTTCCTGTCCTGGTTGGAAAGGAAAGGCAGCTGAGCTGGGGAGAGAAGCCTGGAGCTTTTTCATCTGATGGGCTTTCAGCCTCATAGCAGCAGGAACTCTCTAAAAGAGTGAGGCCATATTGAGAAATAAATATATATGTAAATATATAAGAAAAGGGTCAAAGTGGTCTGACAGTTTCCTGAGAGACTAGTCAAGACATTATCCTGTTCCCTGCATAATCCTAGCTGTGTTAGCTGTCCTCCGTGGTCCCTGGGGTTTTCTAGAAGCTGGGCAGGCAAAGAAGTCCCTTCCCCTGTATATAATCCAAGTTACCTCTCAGCCCAGCTTGCCTTCTCTCATGTTCCCACTCACTCTATGCTGACCTCATAGGACTCTGTTTAGAAGGTTGCCTTTGCTGTCTGTCTGACTGGGCATCTGACCAGTCCCTGCCAAGTCTCTCCCAGAGGCCCCCTGGAAACTGTGAGGAAACCCAAAGCCAAGAGACTGGCAGTGCACTCTGTACTAACACGTCTGGACCCCAATCACATCCAATTTCTGTGTGGGCAGAACCTACAAGGTCAGGGGTTGTGGTCACTCTAGAAATTGGTCTTTCTAGCTATTTGTGTTCTTGAGGATATGAGACCACAGTGACTGGGCAGAAGACCAAGCCAATGAGAGATGCTCTCTAGTGGTGGAGGCGCTGGTGTTCTGACTATGTGGAGGGAGGCATGTACTAAGCATCACACACTCTGATTAACAACTCACACAGACATGAGCAGGGAAAGCACTGGTCTTCTCTTCCCTGACTCTACCATGAGTCCCACCTAGAGTTGGGCAATGAGGAGAGTTGGGCAGAGGACAGCCAGTCAGTCTAGCTGCCACCACCAAGGGACTGAATGCTTCTTCTTAGCACAGAATACTTGGTAATGGTTTTTCTGTTCCAGACTACAAATAGATGGCAGCCCCTCAGCCGCAGTCCCTGCTGGCTTGGCCTCCTGCTCCTGGTATGGAGCTGCCCCCAGGGAAACCGCAACAGCTGTCATGCTGAGCCTTGGAGAGCAATCCGGGTGGTGCGGGTGTTTGTCTTCAGAAAGGGTTTGGGGTAGAACACTTGCTCATGGTTTGTTGGGAAATTGCCTGCATTTGGGGATGGACCCAGATCCACAGGGTTCCATTTTCAGTCCACAGTAGGTAAAATGTTCCAAGACGCCCCCACTGCCCCCTGTCCGTATGGTGCCTCTAGAACACTTTGGAGTCTTTCTAGGAGGATCTTCCCCAGCCAGCTACTGCTGACCCTCCCTAGCCACCGTAAGCCACACACACACACCCCAAAAGCCCAAGGAGGCTGGTGGCCACAGAGTTCCACTCAAAGCCAGGTCACTGATTCCAGATATGTCCATGACATGGCATTCAACTGAAGATTTCACACCCTGCTAGGAACCTTTAGGGTCCTCACTTATCTTCCTCCACATTGTCTGGGCACACTTAGCTGTCCCTCCACCTTGTCTGGGCACACTCAGGCTGTCCCTCCACCTTGTCTGGGCACACTCAGGCTGTCCCTCCACCTTGTCTGGGCACACTCAGGCTGTTCCTCTACCTTGTCTGGGCTCCACCTTGTACGTGCACACTCAGGCCGTCCCTCCACCTCGTATGTGCACACTCAGGCTGCTCACACATAGACTGCTGCAAAGAGTAGGACCCCGTGCCTTCACCTTGCTGAGCCCTGAAGCAATGACATCACAGGTGCTTTCAGATGCCCGTCACCTGCCTCCTTCCAAGACCACACCACAAAAATAACAGAAAATGTCTGGTAGATGGATGGACAGTTACTGCAAGAACTTCCTGGTGAATCTGGGGGGCTTTGGCTCCACAGGGAAACTGGAGTCCCAAGGAGCGTACTTGTTCAGGTCCCCCAGCCCCCCACCCCCTGCTCTCCCTAGAGTTACCAACTCTATGTATGATGTCTGTAACAAGAAGGGGCCTTCTTGTTGGGGTTTCTGTCCTGCCCAGTACCCCACAGCCAGCAAGACCCAAAGAAAATCACATAGAGATCTTCTCCATAAGTTACAAAACTGATTGGCCCATTAGCTCAGTCTTCTTATTAGCTCTTGTAGCTTATATTAGCCTATTATTCTTATCTATGTTAGCCACATGGCTTGGTACCTTTCTCAGCCGGGCAGGTTACATCTTGCTTCTTGTTGGTCTGGGCAGGAATGGGGGGGAATGGGCTTCCTTCTTCCCAGAATACTCCTGTTCTCCTCGCCCCACCTCTACTTCCTGTCTGGTTGACCCACCTATACTTCCTGCCTTGCCAGCCAGCATTTATTTAAAATATGATTGACAGAATACAGACAATTCTCCTGCACCAGATGTCTTCTTCTGAAATCCAAACTTATAGAGAACAATTATTTCTCAGCCCCCCAAAAATAAAGTGCACTTTCAGAGACTCTCTGATAGCCTTTTCCATCTCTAGTATTTGCCCTAACCATCCAAAGACCACCTCTTTGTATGGCATTGAAAACACACTGGTACCTGGCAATGGGTTCAAATGTGAACAAGTAAGGACTTGGGGGCAAAGGTTGTATCTCTGCCTCTGTGTGTTCAGAGCGCTCATCACTCAGCATCCTTGGTGGCAGCGGACAGCCTAGGAGCTCCCAGGAAGCTTGCACTGAGCCCTTGCCTGGTGGCAGCTGCCATAACCATGTTCAGGGCTACATTGCTCACGCTCAAGGGATTTAAAGGCTGAGGTGGCCCATGACGGGCTCAGATGAGTGAGAGTGGATCAGATTGGCACCAGAGAATTACAGGTCCTATAACTCAGCATCAAAAAGTTCCTGGTGTTGGCGAGGAGCCCTGGCAGCCTCTAGTACGTGTCACTGAGTGAACAGATGGGCCTGGGAGTAGGCAGGTTCCGTCCCTGGGGGAGATCAGAGTTCCCATGTCTCCTTGTATCACATCATCCAGCACAGGGCGCAGAATGCATGCAAGGTAAAGCAGGCCCGCATCATCCTACTGGCCAGGCCTGCCACGTCACAGCCCTGCCACATCGCAGCCCTGTCCTCCCCCAAGGAGCCATGAGACCTGAGAACATGGGCATATGAGTGTCAGGCAACAGATGACCAGAACTACTTCTTGAAGCTCAGGGTTCTGGGTTTGGAAGGGAAGAAAACTTGTGAAATATCTTCCAGAGAGGTGGGGAGTGGAGAAAGCAGTAGTGATCACATCCAGAGGGGGTCTTGGCCTTAAGCAACAGTTCTGGATTAGTCGGGGCTATACACACACACACACACACACACACACACACACACACACACACACACACGCCTCGTTAAAGTGGCTTACAGGCTGTGGTCGGTCAGTCAGTCCAGCCATGGCAGTCTGGCATGGGAAGGACAGAAATCTGGTAGTCCACAGGCCAGGTGTCTCCACAGTTCCGTTCCGATACTGACCTCCCCGAGGGTTCCTGGGGAACAGCTGCTCTGCAGTCTGTGCTGGAGCTCGGAAGAAATAGATTCTAACACCAGGAGAGAGGAAGCCGCTAGTGAGAGTGAGGGCAAGCATGTGGAAAGCAGAGGCTTTCTTCTTCTGATGTGGACTGCCATCGGAAGGTGTGACCCAGATTCAGGATGGGTCTTCTCACCTCAAGGGATCTAATCAAGAAAACCCCTCACAGGTGTGCTCAGCTTTAGGGTTTTTGCTGATTCCAGATGTAGTCAACTTGACAACCAAGATTAAATACATGTCTGTCATTGGGGCTCCCAGGTGGATTGGGTCATGCAGAGGCCAACTTCTGTCCAGCCATCCTGGGTCCTCCCTCTGCTTCCAACCGAGGGTGTGATGGAGTGTCTCTTCCCAGACATGAGGGTGCAGTGGGAGCTATTTGGAGGCCCCGTAGAGCTCCTTTTAGGGAGGGCGACTCCTACTGGCAGGGGAGCAGTTGACAACTGCTTCTGACTAAAGAACGAAGCCATTGTGTTCCTACTGCAAATGCTGTAACCATAAAAGAATGTCCTGAGCGGGACCCCTGGGTCCCCCAAGTCAACTCTCCATCCTACAGAGGCTGAATGTCCACTTCAGAATATTTGGGGCCAGACTCTGCAGCCTCCCCTCCCTTCCAGCCATGACTTGGGAAGAATTTGGAAAGAAGCCCACGCAAAGGGGAAGCCGAGACACTGTGGGCCAGAGGGAGAGTTCAGAGCAGCTGTGTAGCTACTGATTAATAGCTCTGGGCCATGGCAGCTTTAAGGGGGAATGAGGACCTCTCGCTTAAATGGAACTAGGAGGAGGTATGAGAAGAACATGTGGCCGTGTGGGTCCCCTGTGAGCCTCTGTGCTGTGTCTGCACACCTTTGAAGTCAGAAAAGCTGACTGATCTCATCTGGAATGAAGGGCAGAGACCCAGCCCAAGCCCATGATCCCTTGCTCCTGGACCACAAGCTCTCTGTAAGCAGCCTTGGCCAGGCCGCCAGGCAGATGAAATATTAAATAGCCTCAGAGTCTGGGAAGTTTCACTCTAAATGGGTTGTGTCGGGCTGAACCAACTGAACTAAAGAACAGCGTCTCAGAAGGCTATGGGCCCTGACCAATTGTAATGTTTGCAAGCAAAATGGCTTCCAGATGCCCAGGATGCAGGAAGTAACCTCCACCATTAAGGGACAGTGTGACATTACAATGGCTGCAGCCCAGCCTTCAGCAGTCTCGCTTGGTACATGAAAATGGCCTCCTAGATGCCAATCCCTGCTCCTAATTCTCGAGAGAGGACGCTGGTGCCAAGAGTTCTTTGGAGCTGAATGGTTTGATAAGCACCTGTCAGTTAGTGTTGGAAGGACAGTGAATGACCAGAGTGAACTAAGACGCATCCACAGATGTCAAATGGCTCAGCATCATGGCTTCATTCACGACAAAATTCTTCACACGGCCCGTAAGGTCATAGAAGCAGCAAGGCTTCTTCCTATGTGATCCTGGCAAAAGGAAATGAGGTTTGCACGCCTTATGTTTGAACACTTGATCACCAGCTGGTGGCACTGCTTAGGGAGGTTGTAGAACTTTCAGGAAGTGAGGCCTGGTTGAACGACAGGATTTGAAGACAGGCCCAGCCCTGCTTCTAGCCCTTCTCTTGTTTCTTGGCCCATCAAGAAGTGAGCAAGCAGTCACATGTTCCCACTACCCCAGTCGCCAGCTGCTCCCACCGACTTGCCTTCCCCACCACAGTGAACTAGAGCCCTTTAGACTATGAGCCGGAAGAGACCTCTGCTCCCTGAAATTGTTTTCCACCAGCTAACAGAAACAACCATGAGAAAAGTAACCAATTGCATGCCCTAAATCAAAGCAACTGGTGACATTCGCTGTCATGTAGCCCTGCATGCCTAGAATCTGCTCCAGGCAAGCCCTGGGCCTGACCCTGAGAAGACAGTGGTGGCAGAGCAGGCCTGTCCCCGTCCCCATATCTATGGATTGCCTACTGAGGAAAATGGTTCGGGCCCCACAGTGGGGGAGCCCGCCCAGGATGGACATCTGCCATGTGGACAGGGCATGGTGCCAGTTCACAGTGCAGAGACACCATGACTCAAAAGCTGAGCCCTGCAGGTCCTCGGCATGCGGCAGAGCTAGCTTCTGAAGCCACATCATTAATTTCAGGTAATAACCCAGTATTAATAGCTGACGCTAAGTTCGTCTAGGTGAATTCATTAATCCTTACAGCAGTCTACGAGGGAGGAGCTATTCCTCTTCACAGATGAATCCCAGAGGCCCCATGTATTTGATAACTTGCCCATTTTCCAGACCTAGGAAGCTATAGGATGGGACTTAAATCCCAAAGACTGGCTTCAAGGCCCAAGCTCTTGCCTGCACTGCTCTGACTCTCTAACAGTTTTGGTCGCCAGCATGTGTTTCACGGGTGCCCTTTGGGTACCTCAGATTTGGCAGCTCTTGTCTTTCCAAGGCCCTGTGGCTCGTCGTGGGGAATCTATCTAGCCAAAAGATAGACTTTTGATCCCAACTCTATCCTGCCCCACTCCCGGCATCCTGTTCCATAGGGACCAGTCCAACCCAGCTCCTGCTTCAGGAGTCTGTGAAAGGCTAGATCAGGCTTTGGGGCTGAATTTATAGTGGGCCAAAACCAATTTGGCAAACTCTCTCTGGATCCCCATGTGTCCATCCTCAGATATCTGTGGACCATGAGTAGACAGATACACTGGGGACCAGTCGGGCACACAGAATTCACACATAGGAAGCAAAGTGCAAGAGTCTTTGGCTGGTGACTGAGCCAAGACTTCTGTTACTAGTTAGAACATTTATTGCATTCACCAACAAAATATATTGCCTAACTAACAGCGTGTAGCCCAAGTTAGAGATGGGGAAACAGAGGCACCGAGATGTTAAAGAACTTGTCTGTGGTCACCCAGCTGGAACCCAAAAGACCAAGGACCCATCAGGGATCGTGGTAACTCCAGAGCCCCCATCCACATCTCTTAAGAGACCTCATGCCACCCACAAGTCCACACATTGGCTCAAGGACCAGTATGAGTGCTCTTTCTGCTCCCAGCATCCTGGGACTTGCATGTGCCATTTTTTTTTGCCTGATTTAGCCCATCTTTTCATTCATTAATCAAAGGACTGAGTCTTCCCATCAATGATGTTGTAAAACTCAATTAATACCCTTTAGCAAAATGCTCTGAGATACCACATGTAGGATACGACACAGTAGCACAACGTTATTTTTTGGTGATACTGTTTGACATGAAATATCATCCCACTGATGTCTATAGAGAACCTTTATTTCAAAGGGCTTTGATGGACTATGCCCATCAGAAGGTGTAGGTGCTGGGCTAGAGAGATGGCTCAGCAGCTAAGAGTGCTTCTTGCATGTCCAGAGAACCTGAGTTCAGTTCAGCATATGTGTCAGGCAACTCACAACCACTTTTAACTCCAGCTCAGGGTATCTAACATCTGTTTCTGGCCTCTGCAGGCAGGTGAGCATGTGAGGGCATGCACACACACACACACACACACACACACACACACACACTTTAAAATATATATACATATAGTACAGTCAGAGGTATCCAACGTGTCCCCTGTAGTAGCTTTCCTGATTTCCTCATCACCCCCTGAGCCCCTGGATTCAGCACCAGGTCACCCACACAAAGGCTCCCTGGCAGGGCATGTGCAGGCCATGGAGGCTGTGCAGGCCAGGGACCAAAGCTCACATTGGGGGAACTTCCACTGCAGTGAGGCCCCTGCATAAGCTCCAGCAAGCCACGCGGGGGGTGCTTTGAGCAGCACAGAGGGCGGGCAGGAGAGGGTGGGTGGTAGGCAGCAAAGTTCCAGCGCTTACAAAGATCAGAGATGTCTCCTCCAGAAAAAGAACAGCCAAGCCTTGTGCTAACACTGGGAAAGATGAAACCCAGCCATCTGGTTCAGACTAGGTCTGCTCTCCGGAAAGAAGGCTGAGATTCTCAGAAGCCAGTCTGAGGATCATTTTGTCACTAGATGAAAAGATCTTCAGAGGGTATATTGTGATACTTCTGGAGAGACACGGACAAAAGGTCTATTCACCCCAGATAAGGAAGACATTGGCATTTTGATACCAGGCCATCGATTTGGTGAGGGTAGATAGAGAACAGTCAAGACGGGGCTCTGGAAAGAAGTCAGGGAGCTGGGGTGCACCAGCTGCAGAAGACAATGCAGGGAGATGCTGGCACTCAGGGAGGAGAAAGCAGTCAGCTGGGCTGGTGGGAGGTCTGGACAGAGCACAGAAGAGAGCAGGCCTTCGGCGGTTTGGGTCTGTACAGCGAGTTTCCTCTGTGGAGTGGCATGAGGAGGGGAGACAAAAGTCTCAAACGAGTCTAGGGCAGAATTGGAAGGGATCAGTGCCAGAGAGGCCTTTCGGGGGCTTTGCTGGGATGAAGCGGGGGAGTTTCTGACAACTGATCGGGTGGGGTTGGCACAGGGGGGCAGTCAGGCCTCAAGATGGTGGAGTGACCAGTCCAGTCCATGGCAGTCCCCCAGGCCACTGCCTGGCCTCAGAGAGGGGACTAGAAAGGACCTATTTTAATTTTCTTCTTGGGCCTCCACATGACAAAGGAGAAATATCACCCAACATTATTATCTCTCAGAAAATACTCTCTGGAACCATAAAAAGGGAAATACAGCAGAGGCAGCCCACGAAGGCGGCCCCTAAATCAGCAGCTTCTAAATTACCACGGTGGTACTCTCTAATTCCTGTGGATGAAAACATTAAAGATGACAATGTCCCTTTAAATCAAACTCCCTGGGACTCGGTGGAAAGAGTCACTGGGCTTTCCCTTCTTCCCCCCTCCCCCAGATTTTTTTGTCTCTTTTCACCTTGTAATAAGATATAAATCATAACTTGTGGGGGCAAGCTCTAGTAAGCAAGCTGTGAACATGGATTTTTCTAAAAATGAAGGTGTTTTGTTAATGGGAAGTGTCTCAGCCCTGGGAACGGGAGAGTTTCGAGTGGAGTCCGCTATTTAACTTCACACTTCTAAAGTGTATTTTCTTCTCGGGCGGGTCTCGGGCTAGCTGTGGCATCACCACGATGAATCAAATGATCTGGTGGCACCGTAGGAGGCCAGAGGCTCCCCGGCTCTCCCATAGGGGACAGCTGGACTCAGGCTACACAGAAGCAAAGACAGAACCCCCAGGGCCTTGCCCCGGGATGCACGGAGGCACCTCTCAGAAAAGGACACAGAAGCAGGACGGAGCCCTGGGACTTGGGTACTGCCCACGCCTGCCAAGCCTAGACAACTAAATTCAAAAGCCCCACATGGGATCCAGAGCCTGGTACATCCTAGGACAGGAGGGAGATAGGAGTCACAGGTCAGAGCGTCCAGAATTTCCAAGTCCCAGATATACAGAGCCGCTGCTGTTTCTGGGGTAGGAAGCAGGTAAGAAGGGAAGAAACTCGGGTTTAGCCCAAGCAATGGCAGAGGCAGCATGGCCCCAAGACTCTTACCTAGATCAACTCCTTTCTGCTCTATACTTGTCCATACTCTAGGCCCAGCTCCTTAGGCCTGAATGGAGAGCCAAGGCCAGTCAAGCCATGACTTTGGAGTTGTACTGCATCACCACGACGACCTACATGGTCAACTCAGTAGGATCTAGAATCACTGGGAGATGTTCCCCTGGGCACATCTGTGAGGGAGTTTCTACTCTGGTTGACTGAGGCAGGAATGCCCACCCTAATTGTGGGCAGCACCATTGCATGCCCTGGGGTCACAAGCTGCTTTTATAGGAAGGGGAACACAAGCTGAACACTGGCTTTTACTTCTCTCCACTTTGCACATGCAATGTGACCGGCCATCTCAGTCCTGGCACCATGCCTTCCGGCCATGATACCCTCAAGCTGGAACGGACCTTCCTTAAGTCCCCTTTGCCAGGTATCTTATAGCAGCAATATAGACAGTGTACCATGAGGCCACTAGGGTAGGAAGTCTTGGTGGTTTTATGGGACAGCTCTAACCCTGAAATGGAAGGATTTGCTGGTTAAATCCCACACGCTCCACTGCCTATGACCCTTTCTCTTCCAGAATAACCAAACACCTTAAAAGGTTCTCTCTGCCCATGGCTTTAACTTAACCCTTAAGTTCGTGCCCTGTTCCCTGCCTTGCCCACCTCTCACTACATATCTGTGCAGATAATGATTGTGAGGCCCGCAAGTTCACTCATGGCCCACAGGACATGCACTGCCAAAGGACACCCTAGTCCCTCATACACTGTGACCTCACTGACTTCTCTCCTCCAAATACTCGCCCCCCCACACACACACATGCACACACTGGCCATCTCTTCTCTGGCATTGCCACTGCCTTCATCATCATCATCATCATCATCTTCTTCTTCTCCTCCTCCACCTTCTCCTCCTCCTCCACCTTCTCCTCCTTCTTCTTCTCATTCTTCTTCTTCTCCTCCTCCTCCTCCTTCTTCTTCAATCTTTTTTCCCATTTTCATGTCTATGTGTGTTGTGCATGTATGTGGGCATGTGTGTGGATGTACGTGTGCATATTGTGTGTATGAGTGTGGAAGCTGAAGGTTGCTATCAGGAATTATTGCTCTTCCACCATATTCACTGAGGCAGGGTCTGTCAGTCAAGCCCAGAGCTCACCCATATGGCTAGTGTCTCTACCCAGCTTGCTCGGGATCCCCTGTCTCTGCTGTCCGGGGCTGGAATCACAGGTGTACTGCCAGGCACACCTGACCTTACCTGGGATCTGGGGATCCCAGCTCCAGTCCTCTCACTTCAGCTGCTGAGCCATCTCTCCAGCCCTCTCGCTTCTTTCTGTGATGTCTTCCCACTATATGTCCCTGCCTCTTTCTCTGTAGGTGACAAGGAAACAAATTCTTTAGACCTTGCAAGATACAGTCTCCATCACATCTGTTAAATATATAATGAGGAACACTATAGATGATACAGAAGCCAATAAGAGTGACTACATCCAATGGAACCTGACTTATGGACCATGAGGGACCTCTCTCCTCCAGCCATGCCTCATTCCCTCAGCAGGGTCTTCCCAGTCAAGCCTCAGATCTCAAGTTTCTAAAACAAACCCTTGGCTGTTACTTAGGGACACACATTCATATGACTAAACTCGCGATCCTCATTTCCTGAATCTGCCTCATTAATGTATGGTTCTTCTGGACTTCATTTGTAACAAAAGTGTATCCAAGTGCAATGTTGAGGTCGTGGAGTCATAGGATTCCCGGGGAGAGGGAGAACTGTGGGTTCTGAACTTTAGGCCACCAGGTGAGGAGGTATGACTGGACGGGACACTCACTGTGGTAGGCCTGTTGGGCCCACTCGGCTTCCTGCCAATGGTTGACTGGCACCCAGCCTAGCCCTTGGCATGCCCCATGGAAACAAGTCTTAGAGATGCGTGAGGCTAAGTGGAATCCCCAAGCACAAGCAGGAGAACACAAGTGAAGGGCAGATAGCTTGCGGCTAGACACACCTGTCATCGGCCTGCCCGTCTCCAGGTGCTCCCATGAGCACTGAGCTGAAAGAAAAGCCAGTTCTTAGAGCCATCTGTGAAGAGTCCAAGACTGCCATATCTGAGGCCTGCCCTTCCTCCAGCTCTTGAGGTATTTGCCTTGTCTTATGCCAGAGGGTACTCACAGCAGAGACCTAGACATGGTAGTAAGATCCATGACCTTCAGATGCCCATCACAGGATCCACACACCCTGGAGGAGGTAGCATGTAGAGTTGCCCATGTAAAGTACATACTCCACCCCAGAGCCAGGAAATATGGTTTCTGGGTCAAGAGAAAGGGCAAGCTGGAGGTTGGCCCTGCTCCCATGCACAGGAACTAGGCCCTCTGTGACCTTGAGGTCTCAAGTCCTCCAGCTCCATGTCTCTAGGTTCTGGGATGCTGTGGTAAGGGGTTAAGCTGAGGTCACAATGCTGATGGATGACACTCTAAACACCTAGCTGCTAGAAGTGGCAAACAGCCCCCCCTCGCCGCTTCCAGACCAATGCGAGCAGAAACAAAATTGCGTATTATTTATTCTTTTTTTCTTCCTGATCCAGGCTGTGGTCCTTGATAGTTAATCATCAACTTGCCTTTGTGAGGAAGCATGCACATGCACACACACACACACACACACACACACACACACACACACAGGGAGGGGGGAGGGGGGAGAGAGAGAGAGAGACAGAGACAGAGAGAGACAGAGAGAGAAGAGAAGAGAGAGCGCGCGCACCAGGAGAAAGAGGATGGCAGGGTCCCTCCAGGTGGCATGCCTGCATGGCTGCTGACCAGATTGACTGCCCAAGGCTTGTTCAAAGCCTCATTTTTCATCTCGGCCTCTCTCGGGCCAGAGGGCCAGCAACAGCACGCCTTGCACACTTGGGCATCTCGCCTGGCATACTCAGGAAAGCACTGAAATTTATTTCGTCCATTTGAATACAAATGCAATTGAGGCAAAATTCTTTTTTTTGTTTCAGAAGCCATTGCTCCAGTTCTGCTTCTCATCAAGTGAATTGACAGCCAAAGAGACGAAATAAATAACTATGCGTCTGGCTGTGCCAGGTGGAATAAAACCCCTCACTCATTACTGGATGTGGGCATGGTAGTGTCAAGCTGTGTTAGCAGCCCGGGGTGGCGCTTCTCCCTAGGCAGTGTATTACTTACTTATGCATCTCTGTGATCAAAATACCTCACAGAATAACCTAAAAGACAGAGGATTGACTTCAGCTCATGCTTTTGTGGGTTCTCAGTCTGTCGTGGTGGGAAAGGCTTGGAGGAGTTAGTGGGAATGAGAACATGTAGGTAGGATTGGGTAGGAACAAAGAGCATATGGGACCGGCATGACTTTCAAAGGCCGACCTCCAAGAACCTACTTCCAACAATCATGACCCCACTGTCTGCAGGCTCCACAGCCTCCCAAAACACGCCATCAGCCAAGGTAGGAACACTCAAAGCAGGAGCCCAAGGGCAGGGGAGTTATTTCATATTCAGATCACAACAGGAAGGTCTGGAGACAGAATGTGAGGTCTTTGGGGAGTCTGGCGTCAGAGGAGCTGGAAGGCAGGCACCCACAGCAGTAGGTTGCCTCAGCGCCTTCTGTCTCTTTCCTCAGCCTCTAAGCAGAGGGAAGGAGAACATCCGGTAAGTCTTGCAGGATGTGTGCTGCAGAAGGAGCCAGAGAGGCTAGAGGGCTTCCTAGAGGAAAGTAGTCTATGCTGGGCCTTGAAGACGAAGGTGGGATGGCTTTGCACAAAGGAAATGTCTTTGCTTGAGAGGGAGCTAGAGAAAGATCAAGCTTGAGAAGTCAAGAGTGGACACTCCACTTGCAGGTCAGTGTGGGGCATGGAGCTGAGCCTCCAAGGCCAGGCTCTACTATGCCCAGTGTGCCCTGAGCTGCCAATCCTTGGGCAGGTCCCAAAGGTAGCTAAGAGGTCATTGCCAACGAACCGACCTTGCTTCTGAGAAGTACTCCACCAAAGAGGGGCATATGATACATGGTGCCCTGTCCCTGACAGAGCCTTTTGCAAATACAGGTTTGCTTCAATCCAGGTTTTGGGGAGAGGAGTGTCGCCAGGGGTCAGTATCTGGAGCAGGTGTTTCCAAGCTCTCGGAATCTCACTCAAGGAACTGAAATAAAGGTGTATATCAATTACCTCAGACAGATGGACAGAGCCAGGCCATGGGTACCAGGACCTGTCCCAATGGAAGGCTTTATCTCCTAAGCGTCTTGCTGCGGGGCTACCCTCCTGAGAGTGTGACAGGTCTCAAGCCATTCATGTCTGGTCAGGTCCCGCTTGCTTTTATGGATACTAAATGTGACATTTTATAGAGGACCAACCACTGCCTCTGTCAGACAGCTCAATACGGGACACAGGCAGGAACCAGGTCTAGGCAGAGCAGGCAGACCCAGACAGGCCCAGCAAGCAGCTGCTGCTGTGTCCCCAACCCCCTGACTGTGCTGCATAGGATTCTTGAGCAGTCATGGAGTCCCAGAAACAGAGGGACAGCTTCTCCACCACAGAGGCCCCAAAACCTGGACCCAAGATGCTCGCCTTGGGCTCTCACACTCACAAGGCTCCAACTGAGTGAAGTCACATCACTGACTCTCAAGCTACCCAGTCAGCAAGAGCCAAGGCTGGGCCACTAAAATTAAGTTGGTCATCTCTTTAAAGGGGAATAACTTCTTCACTGAGCCATTACTCGGTACTGTGCTAAGAACGTTATACTGTATGTTGTTGAGTTCTTGAACAGGGTGCTGTTACTAGTCCATTCTACAGATGACTGAGGTCAGACAATAGCAGTGCTGTGATTAAAGCCAGAACTCCAAAGTGTGCATCCTGCCCCCATACTACTCAGCTTTCCATAGGAGATTGATGGACAGGGAGTATGAAGTAGTAGTCCTGCAAGGCTCCCTGGAGGAGGTGTTATTTGATATCAGAACAGCTCCTAGAAGGAGGTGATGCTTGGAGTGGCTGCAGGGAGAAACTGTTCTACGAAGACACCAAGGTGCAGAATACACTCAGGAAACAGGGTAATGCTAGAGCATCAGGCAGAAAGGGGTGACTATAGTGAGGTCAGCCAAAACAAGAAGGCTCAAATGTTAGATGGGGCTGGGGGGGGGCAGCCAATCAGTCTGTCACCTCCCTCCTGGCTCAGCACTCAGGTAGCATCCCAGGCCTCTGTGAGTGCAGCAGGTCTCCCAGACTACACACACACACACACACACACACACACACACACACACAGCAGGGCTGGTGTCTATCAGACAGTCCTCATAAAGCTCTGGCTGGACGGCAAGCTCTCTCTTCCTACAAACGTCCCGGTGCCTAGCCCTGGGAAATACAGGATGCAAGCCAGGGCAAGCGGCCTAGCAAGGCAGGGCTGCCCACCGCCAGGGGACTGCTTCTAAGCGAAAGAGATGGAAAGATAGTTAAAATCAATACTCTCAAATTAGCTTTTCCTTTTGTGAGATTGAACATGCTCCATTCAAGCCCCAAATATGAAAGAATGTCCAGAGCGGCACCAAGGCGTCAGTGTGTCTTGTGAATTACAGGCGCTCAGAGACACTGTGAACAAAAACAAAAATTGCAGAAATTGTCTCCAAACAATAGCCAGTAAGGCTGCTTGCATATTGTGGTCCTTCTACTCCACAGTGAGCTGGCTCAGCCATGCCTGCTGCCTGCGTCCCCATGGGCCACTCCCTCCTTGTTTGCTTCATTCAGAGGGTCCCTGTAAGGTGATATATAGCTGGGGGGTGGGGTATGTGGATCTCCACCCATCCACAGGCTCCAGAGCAGCCACTTGGCCCATAGGTAATTTTCTTAAAGTTTTTTGAACCACAGCCTGAAGGGGAGAGGTTTTTATCAAGACCAAGGGGCAGAATCTAACTGGGTGGGCAGCATCTAAAATGCACCCCATAGAAATAAGATTTCTTCAGAACAAGAACCAGACCTCAAGACAGGTAATTTTATTTACTTGAACTCAGACACCAGGGATTCATATTCATATTCTCTCTCTCTCTCTCTCTCTCTCTCTCTCTCTCTCTCTCTCTCTCTCTCTCTCTCTCTCTCTCTGACAATCTTACAAACCAGCATGTATTCATCCCACTCTGGCACAAAGTCAAATACCTTACACATAACCGTCTCAGGAAAGGTCGGAGACAGAGCTCATGATGATTCCCAGAAGAGGAAACTAAGGTACTGAGAGGTTAAAGAATTTGCTCTAGGTTCACAGTCAATAAATAGCACAGCTGGAATTAGAATTCAGGCTCCTAAGCACTGCACAACATCCCAGCTGACATGCCATGGTCCTGCCCCATACTGAGACAGGAAAAATCATATCCTATCATCCTCAGGTGCTCATAGTAGGGCCAGATACCAAACAGAGTTCTTGGTGCCCTACGTGATGAACTGACCCAGTTCCCATCCAGAACTCTATGCTTGCAGCTCCTGGTCAACCCTGAGAGCTGTGAGAGACCAGCTGGCAGGGTCACAACACAGTTTGCTCCTAAACATGCCAAACCTGGGAACCATCCTAGAGTCTGGGGAGGGCTCCAACCAGCCTCTGCTTCTGCAGCCATGAGGCCCATCAGCCACAGGCTGTGCCAGGAGATATAAGCCAGATGCATGGGAACATCTGCACCAGCTGGAACTACGAGAGGGCTATTAGACCTCACAGTCTGGGTGAACTTCGGTTGCCAAGCTCTCTTGCCAAGGAGCTTATTGGGGCTAACTCCAAGTCCAGAGGAGAGTTGTATATGAACTGGATGCAGAGGCTCGCCAGGAGACAGGACCTGCATGAAGCCCCAGGGGATTCTGGGAAATGATACCACCAAAGCTTTGGAAAGGAAGGTGTGAGGTTTAGATCTACCTGGCAAAGGTAAGGGTTGTGTTTCAGAGAAAGATTAAACAGAACCTTGAGAGCTGGCAGCAACCTTTGGGGAGAGCACTGGGGTACTAGCAGGTAGCCCCTGGCTCAGATACTTTCTAGATTAACTAAGTCCCCTCCATTCTGCCAAGACACTTCAAAACTGAAGTCTTCATTGCAGAGCTTTAGCGACTCAGACTCCATTTTGCCTTTGCTTTCCTCTTTGCAGTGCTTTATGATCAGAGGATGAGGGAATTCTATGCAGCTCTCTCTGACCAGGACATTAGGTATGGGCAGCTCCAGGGTGCCCACGCTGACCCCGGGGGCTGTGCTCAGACCGCTCTCAGGACTGCCCAAGACAGCTTCCAAAGCATCACTCGATGCTCACCTGCTCTCGCGCCTCTGATGGCTCCCTATTTCACCTCACCAAATCTGAGATCTTGTGCCTCTTCATCCTGTCTCACGCTCTGGCCATCCTTTGCTACCCAAGGTCTCTTCCTATAGATCTGCTTACATTCTCCTGGGGGCCCCCTCTCCACATAACTCCCCCCCCCATTTGTTCCAGGATGATGAGAACTCTCTAATTCATCGGTCTTCCCAACATCAGACGCCACAAGCCCCTTCAGGTTATAAAAAGTCTAGGGGTGGGGGCTGGGCAGCTCAGTCAGTGAAACTCCCATCATGCAAGCATGAGAACTAGAGTCCAGGCCCCACATAAAACAAGAAAGCAGTGGCCCGCTCTTGTAATCCCAAAGTTGCAGGAGGGGACAGGAGACTCCCTGTGGCTACCAGCCAGCCCAGCCTGTTTGGTAACTTCCAGTCCTATGAAAGACCCTGTGGACATGCCCCCTTGAGGAATGACATAGTGCTTTAGCGGCTTTTCTATCCCTGTGAAAAAGCAGCATGACCAAGGCAGCTTAGAGAAGGAAACCTTTATATGGGCTTATGGTTCCAGTGGGTTCGAGTCCATCAGCATCACGATGAAGAAGCATGGCAGCAGGCGGGCATGGTCGCTGGAGCAGCAAGCTCAAAACTCACCTCTAAACCCTCAAGCAGGAAGCAAAGAGCAAACTAGGAAGGTTGTGAGTCTTTGAACTCGTGATAGATCTCCTCCAGCAAGGCCACACCTCCTAAGTTTCCCCAAACACAAGCCTGAACCAAGTCTTCAAATGTCATCAACTATGGGGGACATCTCTTTCAAACCACCATCTGCAGCTCCTGGACCTCAATACTCACAGACATACACATGCCCGTACACCAACACCACACAATACATACAGGGTTCAGTGTGAGCCATTTTCAGGTCGGCAATGGGACGGAGTTAGGGGTTCATCTAGGTCTTGACTACCTGAGTTCTGCTCTACGAAGGCCAGGCGAGAATTTACAAAATAGAGCGAGTAGTCCAGGCCAAGCCTGACTGGAGTAGTGCAGCAGCGCCAAGTGGGAGACCTGTGCCAGGTCTTCTGTCTGGCTCTGCACAGACAGAAGAAGAAAGACAGTGACCAGGGCATGCTGGGAGGAGACGAGCCAGCAGGCGCTACCTCAGCAACAAACCCCAGCTGCAGAGCCACCAAAGGCAAAGCTTAGCCTCTTGCTGCCACCAGCTGTCCACATCCTTCCCTCAGTCCTGCTTCTGCCCCTAGGGACACCTGTCTTAGAAGCAAAAAAGCACATCATACTCTAGCACTCAGCAGGTGGTGTTTTTAATGGCATCGGTGGAGGTTTGTCCATGAAGGAAGTAGTGTTTTGATCAGTAGCAGTCCGACCTGAGAGCCTGGACTCGGCAGCCCCTACTCGAACCTGTGCTGGTCACTCCTCCCCTGCTTTGTGCCCATCTCCTGCTCCTTGACCCTTGCCTCAGGCCAGCATAGCACTGGGAATCCCTTCCCCCCACAGTACAGAATCCTCAAGGAAGGTCTCTGTGAGTACCCCTACTCCCCAAACACCCCCAGCTCCAACGACACACTTTAGCCAACTACTTCAAAGCCCATCCTCAGCCCCTACCCCCAACCATACATGAAACCTGCTTTTCTCCATGAACCTGTAACCCCTGTCAGGACGGAGATGAGGAGAGTCAGATGTGTCCGTCATCATTTGGTTTGAACAAGGAGAGAGAGACACACACAGGCAGATCCACTCTTCTGGTAGGACCCACATCCTATCATTTGGACCATCAAGGTCTAGGCACACAGAACAGGGTCTTCAAGGCACAACAGGACCCTGTTAGACCCTATGGGGTTCTTAACCCCACTCCTAGCAGCGGTCAGAAGCCCCAAGGGTCCCAGCAGCAACTCCTATAACATACCTTTAAAGGACACCAATTCCCCCACCATCACTCTGGAAAGTATCACCTAGAAAGCAAGCTGTGGTGGCCTGGTGAGAAAATAATGGCATGTTTTACTCGAGTCGGACATACTGCCAGGGCCTCGCTCTGTGCCAGCACACAATGCATGCCCTCTGCTCCTAAATCACGTCTCAGAACTTGACAGTTATCGATGACAATCTCTTTGAGAAGAGACAAATGTCACCTGAGCATTGCAAGACTGTCATATCTTGAGAAGATCAGCCTCTGGGGAAAGGACTCTGCTCCTTGGCATAACAAAGTCAGGACAGGACAGACCCTTCCAGATCAAGAATCCTGAGAACTAGAACAAGGGTGAGCACCTGCTGGTTTGATGGAACCCAGTATAAAGAGAACTCAGGGTGGGTCCCACTGGCCAAGGCAGAGTCAGCACCCTGACCCGTGGGCAAAGAGACTCAGTCTCTCTGGGAGGGGCAGTGTTAGGGAGGCAGCTCTAGCCCCAGGGATGAAGACAGGATGCTGTTAGCCTATGAACAAGTCTCTGCTCCCATCCACTAGATAAGTTACTCTGCCTCCCCCACAGCAACAACCGCTGTTAATGGGATTACAATGCATCTCAAATTTCCCATTACATATTTCAGTTATTTCACAAATGCTAATCAGAACTCGAAACTACAACTGTGAGCTGGCAGCAAGCCAAAACAAGTGGCCTCTCTCCCAGATGGCTACAGGATCCCTACCCCGGGACACATGTGCAAGGCAATTCCTCTAAGGCTCCAGGATTTCAGGAGCCCTCAGCACATGCCTAGGCAGCCTGGTCAAATGTGGCTTTCCTGCATCCACTGCTGCCTCTTCTTGGGAGCCCTCCTGGTGCCCACCTTCGCCATCCACTGGCAAGTCCCTTAAGACTCAATTTCAGAGTCCTCCACTTCCAGAGGCCTCAGAAGAGACAGACCAGAACCCACAAGCATTTCTCATTCACATCCCAGCTTCTGTCATTGGCCTGACTTCTCAATGTTCTCTGATGCTCACAGGGGACTCTGTGTTCCTGCTGAAGAGAAAGAATATATGTGCCAGTTCTCACCAGCCTTGCCCACCCACCAAGCCAAGTCCTGACCAGATCCCTAGACTTGAAGGCAAGAACCTGGGTCCCAGACCCAGCTCCCAAAGTCATGTAGTCACCATCCGTCCACAATCCAAAAGCCTTTACCCAAACCCTCTGGCCATGCCTGCCATTGACCTGGTCATTTGGGAACCAACCTGGTTCCCAGAGTCAGCAAAGAGCGGCACGGGAAGCCTGCTCAGTGAAGCCCTTCAGGGGGCAGCTCACAAGAGAGCCTCTCCCTGGTTGCTCCCCTCCAGCCTCCAGTCCTACTGTGTACAGCTCCTTTCAATCCCTCCCTTCGGTTTTTGGGACTATCAGGGACGCCTCTACACTGTGACAAGAGGAGCCTGTGTTGGGGGGCTTGGCTCTAGAGTCCTCAGGAACTGGAGGGCGGATGCGTCTACACTGTGACAAGAGGAGCCTGTGTTGGGGGGCTTGGCTCTAAGTCCTGAGGAACTGGAGAGCCGCACCTTTCTGTGCCTCGGTTTCCTACCTAAGCAATGGGAGTCTCTATTGCTCAGAAAGTTCTATTAGGTAATACGTGTGAAGGTAGCAGCATCCTGCAGGTCTGGAGGGGGCTGTAGGTCGACTTGCTTCCCCAAACTCCACAAATGAGTTTGCATTTCCTAGCCATGTCATAACAAATCACCACAAGGTGACTCAAAACACTGACAATTTATTCTCCGCTAGTTCCAGAGACAGAAGTCAGAAATCAAGTTCCTGCCAGGCCAGCAGCTCCAGGAGACTCGGCCAGCTTCTGGCAGCTCCTGGTGTTCCTGGCACGTGGTAACACAATGCCAGGCTCTGCCTCCATCCTCACAAGACTGCCTACTTTGTTCTTGCATGCTCTTCTCTTCCTGCGAGGCACTGGACCCTAGGGCTGACCCTAAGTCCTAGATAAACAGTCTTCAAACCCTTAAGTGACAATACCTGCAAAGACCATTGGTTCAAATAAGATGACATTACAAAACCCCCCAAAACGTGAATGGGGACAATGTATTCAATTCCCCATAGGCCCTAAGAAGGCTGACTCTAGCAAGAAGCTGGTACCAAGCTCCTGCCATGTGTCGTGTCCTGGACCTGCCACGCCCTCCTGCCACCACTCCCTACATGATGGCTCACCGTGTCACTACACTCAGGTTCCCCTCACGTCCACTGAGACACCCTGACCTTTCTAGGATTGCAGGATGCCAGCCTGGGTTCAGCCCATCCCTCAACGCCAGGTTTTGGGGCTCAAGTGCCGGCTACAACCTATGGCACCCCATCTAGAGAACACACTACACAGGCAGGAAGGAGGATCGGGGCTTCAACGTCATCTTCGGCTATACAGCAATCCAAACCATGTTAGGGTTTTGTTGTTGTTGTTAACTCAACAGAAGGGTCATATGGGAAGAGGAAACTTCATTTGAGAAAACACCCCCATCCGATCATCCTGTAAGCAAGTCTGCGATTGTATTCTTGATTAATGACAATATGGGGGGCCCTACCCACTGTGGGTGAGCCACCCCTGGGCAGGTGGTTCAGGATTCTATAAAACAACAAGCTAAGCAAGCCAGAGTTAAAGCAGCCCTCCTCCTCAGCTTCCGCTTGAGTTTCTGCCCTGGCTTCCCTCAGACGGACAATAAAGTGTGAGGTGAAATAAACTCCTTTTCCTCCCCGAAGCTGCTTTTGGCCAGTGTTGTACCACATCAATAGAAAGCAAAGTAGGACACCTGGGCTACATGAGACACTGTCAAAAACAAACAAACAAACAACCCCCCCCCAAAAAAAGAGAAAGAAAAGAAAAAACAGGAAATAACTCTTTTTGAGCCGCATATACAGACTCCACTGAACCAGGTGAGGGGCTGGGCTCTCCAAGAAACATGTTCCCGTGCACCCCTGGGGGATGCCATTTGGCACCCATCCTGAGCTGAGCCTAGGGCTTATGTTTTGAGGTAGCAAGGTTGCCAGGAACCTGTACACCTCAAGCTCCCTTGCCCTCTGACTTCCTGTCCACACATTTGTATAAAGAACAAGGTCAGCTGTGGTCCTTAAGGACACTTCCTGCCCTCATGTCACAATTCTGAAGCCCAGCTACTGAGAAAGATCTGGGTTTCTCAATAGGAGTGACCTATAGACCTGCCAGAGTTCACCAAAGGAGAACTACCCCCTCCTGGGATGCCCCTCAGAGTCCCGTATCTGGTACCCAATGTTCCACCCTGGCCTTCCTGGGATGCCCCCAAGGGATTCCAGATGTGGCCTCAGCTGACATAGCATTCTAGGGCAAGCAGGAAATCACACTGTGGCTCCCATAGGCTGATCTGAGAAGGACATTGACATTAAAACCTCCCAACTCACTGGATGCAAACACAAGTCAGTCATCCCAGCTACAAGGGAGGCTGAGATAGGAAAACTGTCTTCAGAACCTGAATCACATAGTAAGTTCAAGGCCAGACCAGGCGACTTATTTTAAGACTCTGTCTTAAAATAAAACTTAGAAAGAGCCAGATATGTGGCTCGGCGAGAGTCCTTGCCTAGCATACCCAAGACCATATTAGCATCAGTCTGGTAGCCTTGTAGACTGGCCTGAGACCTGGCAGTCACAATCAATATACTATCGTGCCTCTGGGAGAGTCGTGTTACACCTCAGCCTTACATGCCTGGACATTCCTACAGGCTCATCCTTGCCTTCAGGCCAATACCACTGTCTGGGAATGTGGGCCACAAAGCCGAGGGCTTCCGAGTTGAACTAAAAGAGCAAAGAACAGCAGGCGGAAGGGAGCTGAGGTCAGAAAAACCAGGTCCCTTCCATTCCCTTTCAAACTTAAGAGCCCCATGATCCACTTTCTCCTCTGTGATGTCAATGTGTGGCAAGAACACATGGTCCAGGGCACAGCTCTAACTACAGGGACCTGTTGTGGTGACAAATCCCTTATTACATACACATGATCACAAGGACCCCTGCGTACCTTGGAAAGGCTGTTCCTTTGTGTCCTGTTAGTAGTGACAGCCCTTATGAATCATCCATAGAAGTTTAGAACAAGGCTTCAGTCAGAGAGTAATGAGGGAACCCAGAGTCCCTAAGATCCTTCTAGAATCAGCCCTGTTCGTGGGCCTATGCACCCTACAAACTCTAATTGAAATATAGCATATGCAGAAACGCATTCCACCCCTGCGAAGAGACATAAGTGCCCCCCCCCCCCGATAGCTTGCCTAGCATGTACAAGGCCCTGGATTTAATCCCTGGTACACTCAGGGAAGTAACCTCACCACTCATCCCATCCCATCCGCCCCTTCCTGGTCACAGCACCCTTCCCTCCTCCCCTGCGGAATGATTTCCTGCCCAGCACTGCAGAGTAACCTGTGTGCCTTAGAACTTTATGTCAATGAAATCACTAAGTGTGACCCTTCCGTGTCTGGCTGCTTGCCCAAAACTGTCTGCAGGTTCAGCTATTGTAACTCCGTTTTTAGCAGGAGCCCATCTTTCTCCTGGACAATAATAGACCATTGTAAGAACATGCCAGAATTGATACACCTGACTTGTTTCCAGTTTGGGGAAATCATTTTTTTTTAAGTTCCAGCAGACAGTGTACAAGTTCTCACACATTTCTGCCAAAAACACGACTCGGCGTCAAATTACCAGAGGTGGGGTGTATGGAGAATGACAAGTGATGGCTTAAACACACCCCTTGTCCTGTCTAGTGAAGGGGGAACTAACTGGAGGGGGTAAGGATACAGAGAGCTGCCATTTGACCCCAAAGCATCTTCTCAAAATCAGCCAGGGACACAGCCTGGACAGACGTCACAGCCTCCTCTACCACACAGGGACATGACCTGGATGGATGTCACAACCCCCTCTACCACAATATTACACCTCTTGATGGTCCTGCAGGCTCATCCTTGCCTTTGGGCAAGCCACTGACTGGGAATGTGGGTCCCAAAGCCGAGGGCTCCTGGGCTGAGGCCAAGGGACACAGAGCAGCAACCAGGCAGGGAGTCAAGGCCCCAGACCCTTCTAGATCTGTTCAGTTCCCAACCTTTCCACAGAGGAGTCTCTTGTCTGCACCACACTCCTACTTCTTCTCCTGCCCCCACTTCCATTTCCTTCCACCTCCTTCCTTCTCTTACTCCTCTTCACTCACCCTTCACTTCCTCCCCTACCCCTCTGCTTTTCCCTACCCCTCACCTCCTTCCTTCCCCCTCACTTCCTCTCCTCCTTTTCCTTCCTTCTTCCCCTCAACTACCTTCCCTCCATCTCCAAGACCCCCAGGCAGCCAGGAACTGATAGAGAACTATGAACCCCCCTATAAGCCCCATCTTGGGACAAGATTACCCTACTTAAAGGAAAAACGTAGTTTCTCTCCGTCGGTTTAAATTATGTTTGGTATACTGTTAAATATGTACAAGCGTAAAGCTGGGTACATGTCCCTTATGCATAGAGCTCTCTTAGAACCATAAAGCTCAAACAAATTTATAAATGAAATAAAAAACAAACTGCAAAACCAATAAACTTCAAATTAACAACATTAATTTAATGGGACAAATGATGCTGTTTTCCTGAAACTAAATCAGGGCTCACAGCATGGCTCTGGGGCAGCCCGCTGTGGTCTCCATCTTCTCTGCAGCTTCTGTTAGTTGGGAGGGTGACCCCACTCACCCACCACTTCTCCATTCGACACCTCCAGTCCTGTAGAGCGTCCCAACCTCCTAGTGCCTCAGCTGCTCATTTGTGAAAGGGAGAAAGCAAGACAACTCGCGAGCAGCTGAGATGTGGCTCAGTAGATAGAGTGCTTACCTGGCACACACAAAGCCCTGGGTTCGATCCCCAGTTCCACATAAAACTGGACGTACTGGTGCACACCTACAGGCCCAGGAAGAGGCAGGAGGGTCATGCGTTCAAGGTCATCTTTGCTGATGTCAGTTCAGTTTCATCTTTGGCTACATAGTAAGCCTGAAGCCATGTTGAGATACATGAGACCCCATCTCAAAAGTGGGGGCAAGATGGGGAAAGGGCTCAGCCGTTAAGAGCCTGTGTTGCTCCTGCAGAGGATCCAAATTCAGTTCCCAGTATCCGTATGGTGGCTTAAAACCACCTGTACTCCAGTGCCGGGAGATCCAGCACCATCTGCTGGCCTCTATGGGTTCCTGCATATATAGGCATTTATGCATACATACACTTAAGAACTTCATACACATAAAAATGAGTGCTTTTTAAGAGTCTTGTAAGAATTCAACATTTGGTACACATACAGCTTCCTGGACTTGACCCTTTGAAAGCCAGAAAAGCACCCCCACTTCGTGATGACTCCCCTCTACTGTCAACATTTCAGAATTCTTACTAATTTTTTGAATATTTATCTTCATGAGTATGCATATTTTGCATATATGCACTATGTGTGTGCAGGGCTCACAGAGACCAGAAGAGGACATTGCATTGGATATCTTGAATAGTAGTTATAGATAGTTGTGAGCTGCCATGAAGATGCAGGGGAACCGAACCCAGGTCCTCTGGAAAAGCATCCAGTGCACTTAACTGCTGGGCCATTGGTCCAGCCCTTCTTAGTGAATTTTAACAAAGGGTCCTCTGTCTTTGTACTGCACTGAGTCATGCACCTATGTCAGAGGTCCTACGTGTAGAATAGCCGAGCACACAGTGGGTACTCAGTCCTCTTTCTAAGAGTGCTTAGTACTCCTGATACCAAGTGTAGTTTCTTTATGATGTTTTCCTCAGAGACAATTTTATCTCCCTATTGTATAATAGGGGTTAGAGAGGCCACCTCATGTGTGTAATTGCATTGAGTAATTCCTGAGGTTGCATGTGTGCTATGGAGCAAGGACTCTGTAATGAGGGAAGGAGCTAGCATACAGGGTCACATGGGCATCCTGAGCCCGTGAACCCCGCACCATCGGCTCAGCTCCAGCTCCCACGCTTCTGCCCCAATCTCCTGCCTTGATACTCAATCACTTTTATCGGGACTAGTTCAAAAATGGGGCCAGCCGAAATACTGCTTGCTATTTTCTTCAAACTGCTTAAGCCGATGGCCAGAGTTTAAGTTAGCAGGTTATGGAGCTGAAGACACCTTAATGGATTTGAAGCTCATACAGAGTTGCTAATTTAATTCCCCCTTTTTATTGCTGTTCTCTTCTAAAACAGCACGGATAGCCCTTTCTCTGAGAGTGAGGTATTAATAACCAAGGCATACTCTGAGAGCTAGGGAGGGCATTAAGATTTCTGCAAGGTCTCTCTATTTGTCCCTGACTTCTCAAGGCTCCTATGCTGGCCCAGATAGGAAACAGACCCAAAGGATTAACTAACTGTTCATTCTAGAAAATGGAAACTGTCCTTGACCGCTGTCAACAGCGCCACCTGCCCAGAGTGGATATCTGTAGTCAGCGCCATCAGCCCCTGGGCATGGTGAGGGGCTTACCAAAGAAAAGTGGGCGCTTGGGCTTCTAAGAACAAACCATTAATATCCCCTCACTATGCAGATCTCCTGGGAGAGTCTATCTTCCTTCTTAGGGCACAGTAGGGTAGAGCCCTCCCTGGGCTCAGTGAGCAGCCTCATGGCTCGTCTCCTGGTGGAGGCTCAGAGGGGACCTTCCTGGGTCAGGGGTGAAAAGATGGTATGGGATGTGCCAGCTAGCAGTCGCTTCTCCTTACCCGCAAATCTGAGTTTCCTTTACTATACCAAGGCCTGTGGACAAGGATCTGTTGTGACTAGCCCTGTTGGAGCCAATTCTTCTGGCAGCCACCTTCCTAGGCCTTCTGACTTCCTGCAGCCTTAGGGTAAGACGAGCCTCAGAGGTGATGCCTGGCCAGCATCACTTTTGTACCTCCGTGAGATCACCTCCAAGGGCAGGGCTACCAACTTCTGCAGGCTCTGAATCCAAGATGGCCCCTCCTCTATCAGGGGGTACCCTGGGCCAAGGCTGCACAGGTCCCAGGGTTCCATGACTCCAGAGAATACCTCCAGTATGGCAATTAGAGTCTAGAGATCACCCCCCAAACCCCGCATGGCCTCACAAGCTATGTGCACAGTGCAGCCAGACTGAAGTGAGGCAAGTACTAAGAGTAAAATGTGCATCTTCAAGCCTTGCATGCAAAATATGTCAAACTTATCTCATTAGATTTTATGTTGATAACATGTCAAAATGACGACACATTGACAGACTGAGCTACAGTAGATCATTGAAATGAGCACCGCTGGGTTAGTTTTTCTGTTTCCCATAGCTTCTGGGAATGGTAAAGTAAATATACAGTGTGAGTTCCATACTTCTAAGGACAGTGCTGTGTCTAGAGAAGACAGAGATGTCTCACGGGTCAACTAGATTGGAGTTGAGGATGTAACTAAATTAATAGCTTATTTGCTTAGCATACACAAAGGCTAGCTTTAATCCCTAGCATCATGCAAATCAGGCACGGGTAGTGGGTTCCTGTAATCCCAGGACTCAGTAGGTACAGGCAAGAGGGTCAGAAGGTCAAGGTCATTTTCCACCATTCAAAGCCAGTCTGGCTAAGGGACCCTGTATCAAGAGTCAACCCAATAGAATCATCACTAGGCAGAGGGCTGAACCATCTCCTAACGCGATATGGGCCCCACAGCAGGTTTTCTCCTGAGGAGCAGCTCTAGGTGGCCTCCCATGCAAACCCCTGCCGCGGAAGGAGGTGAGGATTGAGAGCCCTGGAAAGAAGCCCTCAAAGGAGGGACTTCAGGGCTGTACGGTGACAAATATTCTCAGGATCAGAAAAGCAAAGTGGCTTTTCCTGAGCACCTGAGCTTCGCAAGTGCCAACAGATGGCCTGAGTTTTCATAGTCTCTTCTGGATCTCACTCCAAAATCCAGAGACACAATCACAGACCTGTTGTCACACAGACGCGGGCAGACATTTGCCACTCGGAGTGGCTCCTTCAGTGCTAACGCAGCATGCTGGTTTACAGACTCATAAAAACGTGAGCGTTGTTATTTCTCTACACCGCAGGCATATCTGGGGTGCCCACTTAACGGCGCCCGTAGAATAAATTACTTCCGGATGACACTTTTTAATTGAATTGAACTAACAGCTTAGTAATATGTTGCAATAAGAGGAATATTAGGATGATTAAAAGATCTGAAAACTCTTACGAAATTAAATGATTAAACGTAACACTGAGTCAATGAATGAGTCTGTGTACATTAATCAGTTGTGGGCCTCGGCAAACAGTTGTGTAGCTAAGTGTTCACTGCGGCCCCACACACTCACGGCTTCCCTTTCCCTGTTTGTGGCTCTCCATCCCTCCCTCTTTACTGCCACTCGGAGAGTCAAGCAGCATCCCCCAGAGGCAAAAGAGCTGAAGTCCTTTAGCCTGGGAGTGTTACATGAATCGTGGCTTCTGGTCAAGCACTTGTTCCTATGGTTCTGGCTGCACAGATCAGCCAGGTTGTTTATTGTCAATCCTTGTTTTTAGATTAAATGAAACTTAAAGGAGCAGAAATTCACCTTCTGGCCAAATAACATACAACACCCCTGTAATTTCAGCCCTGATGGTGGCTATAGCAGAAAGATAAGTTCCAGAACAGCTTGGGCTACATAATAAGATTCTGACTCAGAAAAGAAAAAAAAATGTTAGGATTCCAGGGATTAGGGAGGTGACTCAGTAATTCCCTCCTGCTCAATTATGACAACCTGCATTTAGATGCCAGCACCCATGTAAAAGCCTGGCACAGAAGTACAAATCTGTAGCCCTAGCACTAGGGAAGGCAGAGATGGGCATGTCCCGGGAGCTCACTGGTCGGCCAGCATAGCTAAATGGATAAGTTCTGGGTTCAGTGAGAGACAGACCCTGTCACAGGAAATAAGGTAGCAATATATCACGGAAGACAACACCACCAACCTCTGGACCCCCCACCACCACACACATACACACACCTGCATGCACACTTATGCACTTGAACACAGACACACACACAAGGAATTTTAGGAGCCAGAGGGATGGCTCATTGGTGAAGAGTGATTGATGCTCTTCCAGAGAACCCAGATTTGGTTGATTCCCAGCACCAAGTCAGGTGGTTCACAACCACCTGTAACTCCAGTTCCAGGGGATCTGATAACGTCTTCTGACCTGCACAAGTACCCATATACAGGCCATAGGCACACATGGACTGTGTGTGTGTGTGTGTGGAGGGAGAGAGAGAGAGAGAGAGAGAGAGAGAGAGAGAGAAGGAGGAGGAGGAGGAAAGAGCATTCTGGCTTTTGTGTGATCATTGGAACTAAAATTTCTGATAGCCCCCCTCCTCCTTTTTGATTGTTAAGATGTCTCTCATGCCACAGAGCCCAAGTGTTTTCACACCCTTGGACTGTTGAATCTGCCAGGATGGTCTTAGAAAGTAGAGGCGGGGTGGTGTCCTATGGGAAAAGCAGCTGTGGAGAAGGTCTCAGGAAGGTGCCTTCTGTGTCCCCACCCTCTGCCACTGAGCACACCAGCTAGCCCCATGCAGGTACCTTTTGTGTGACCTAGAAAAACTAATTAACTTCCTTACACAGCTCATCCCCCACCTGCCCGGAGAAAACACAGGTCGTTTCTGATCGTATAAATCTTTCATGCCCCGTCCATAGCCATAATTAGTCACATAAAAATTCAGGTTATGATTCAGGCTGTTATTAGGGAAACATGAAAACACTGGGAAGTTGTGTTCCACTCTCTGATAGTCTCCCAAGGTCTCCATTGCAGAGCACAGAAGGGACTTTGTATCTCATTAAGGTGAAAATTCAATTCAGAGCATACTCCCATTGGCTGGACTTGATGCTGAATGTATTTCCCCAGGCACGTCTGGCAGGAAATTCAGGGCAGGTCTGCTATTGTCTGCCCCCTGGGATGCCCTGGTGACCCGTCCCCTGCCCCACCCTGCCCAAGGTGCCTTTCCAGGCTAAGGGTCTGGAGCATCCTAAAGCAGGCTGCAAAACCTTCCTCAAATGAAAATAGATAAGTTTGCAGCTCCCAAAGTGTAGGCCAGCTTTCTGTTAAGTTACAGAAACGATACTGGCCTGTCTGAGGTTGGGGTTGGAGTAGGGGCAGGACATGTGGTCAGGACCTGCTAGTGCCACTGGATTCTTCTCCCCCAACCTGGCAAGCTCAGAGCCCGAGGAAGGAATTGCATTTCCACAGTTACCCTGGAGACCAAGAGGGCTCTTGAAGGCCAGCAAATGTCGGCAGGCTGTCCATTGTGCCTCTAACTCTGGTCACGCTCACAAAGCAGCTGTAACTGGATTCTAAGTGATCAATAAAGCTCCCCGAAGACAGCCAAGGGTCTGAGTCCCAAGGACGGGCTTTGTGGCTTCCAGAGCTTCCTGTAATGAAGACCCATTTCATGCATGAAACTCACCCTCTCTAGGTCCCACAGTTCATCACACCCAAAATGCTTATTTTGGCTCATAGTATCAGAGGTGTCAACCCATGGTCTCTTGGCTCCATCACTTCAGGCCCGTGGAGGCACAGTACATCTCCATGGAAACAAGTAGCAGAAGAAACCCATTTACCCCATAGAGGTTGCAGAACGACAAATGGAAGATGCTGGGGTCTGGCGATCCCCTTCAAGGGGACCCCCCCTCCATGATCTGACTCTTCCGCTGGGCCCTGCCTCCTGTATGTTCTACCATTTCCCAACAGTGCCACGAGCTGGAGAACACATGACCCCATGGGAAACATTTCAAAATCAGGCCATAATACAGTCAATCCAAGATCCAGCAGTTAAAGGATTCTGAGCCTTTGGCAGTGAGCAGGGAGGTGCTTATAGTCTACCAGATGGAGGAGCCAGAGCGGGAATGGCCACTCCTCAAGGATTCCCATTCCCTTGTCACCCGACACGCCCTCTCAGCCTCTCACCTCAGCAGATTTCACGGCTCGCTTGTCTCCAGGACCTTCATTTGTCAAAACTCTGAAAACCACTGGCCTGAGCCAACCAGGAAAGAGGCACCCCCAGCTTTGCTGCTGGAGGATGCAGACGATCCCAGTGTCTATCGAGTTAACCCAGTATGTGCTGGGCCGTTATCATTACTACGCCCTTCACGGCCAGGCCAGTTTGGGCGTGAGCACCAATACATCCTGTGCAGAAACTCTTTATGGGAGGATGGGATCCTGGCGGCCCTTGACGGAGAGGACCAGAGCATAATGCAATGGAAGACTTTTGAAATGCTAATGTGAGCTCCCCACAACTTAATTTTATTTTATATATATGGATGACATTTCACAGCTCCGTAGCCTCGATAGCTCGAGCAGCATCGTAAAACTGACAACGCGGTGATTTAGGGAGGAGAGCCCATCCAAGTGAAGTGGATGGTGGGTCTTTAAAGGCCCCGTTTAGCGCCTCTTACCTGGGGTCAGTGTTCATTTTCAATACGTCATTAAAGCATTCTGTTAAATCACTCGCAGAGTGGCTCAGCTCTTCTCCATCTTCATGTTGGATTACAGAGCTAATGAGGCAGAACCCCGCAGGAAGGGCCAGGGTAGACTCACAGCGATTTTCCCGGGTTAGGAAGTACCAGGGAAGGCCGACTTGAATGAAAGAGCTGCCAAGGAGAAGAGGGCTGGGCGAGCAGGTGTGTGAGCACAAAGGTTTCCGTCCCCCTGACGTTGGTAGTTAGTGTCAGGTGCCATGCAATCTCAGCCCCGCCCCCTCTCTCTCTCTGCAGGCTTCACAGTGTTCACCAAACCAATATTCATAAAAACCCCAAATGCAGTCAGGTATGCAGCCAGCAGCATAGGAAGATGAAAGAGGACACACAACATGCCTTGTAGAATTTTCTAGACCTCAAAGGCAGAGGGGCTCAGCAGATCCAACAGAGCAAAGGGGCTGAAGCCTAGTCTCTAGTAGAACCCAGATTAGCATGACCCTGAAGAGCGAATCTGCTCTCCCCCTGGAGATCCCCATGAGACCCCGAGACAGTGGTGCTCCTGAGGACTCCCCTCTCCTTTCTTCTCTTTCTGGAATAAAAAATGTCATTTCATAGTAAAATGTGCCAATTTTATCCAAGTGGAAAGATAGGCTGGGAGGATGGCTCGGTCAGTGAACTGCTTGTCACTCAAGCATGAGAACCTGTGTTCAATCCCCAGAACCCACGCTTAAGGAGCTGGGCAGACTGGTGCTAGGAAGACAGGCAGGAGAATCCACAGGCTGGGAAGACTGGCAGGAGAATCCATGGGCTGGGAAGACAGGCAGGAGAATCCATGGGCTGGCCAGCCAGGGACAGGCTGCTGCCTGGTCTTGCCGTTTCTAAAGTTAGGAAACTGCCCAACAGTCCAGTCCCTCCTTCCTGTTCCAAGAAGAACAGGGAAACAGCTCAGGTTCATATTTGGATTTGCCCCAGGGGAAGCTGGGTTGCCAAGACAAAGTAAGATCTCAAGAACCTCCCATCTGAACCACAAAGGCCTCAGAACTCTCTAGGAGCTCAGATCTGCCCAGTCTCTCCAACATCCCCATACCTTACCCAAAGTATAAGGAGGTGATTGGCACTTTGGGAGTTGGCATCCAACTGCCGACCGTGCAATGTGGAGAAGCACAGCCATGCCCATTTCTGTTAAAACTTATAGCCTTGTGACCCTGGAGTGGCGGCCACAGCAGAGGAAGCCCCCAGACTCCATCTGTGGTACCCAAGGCTCCTTCTGAAGCCTGGCCGTTGGGTTTATCAGTGCTGCTCTGCCCACGTGACTGCCCACCTGATTCTCTGGCACTTTAGGACTGCTTTCCAGTTGGTTTTCTTGGGAATTATTACAGAGTGTCTAGCTTTCATCCATTGGCTTGGGCTTTTTAAATGCAAACTTTCAGTTAGAGGGCTGGCCCCAGGAAATGGTGGCTGACCATGCATGTAGCCTGTCATCCTGCTTTCTGCTCTTCTGCCTAGCCTGGGTGTGGTTCAGATACCTCAACACAGCCAGTCAGACTCAGAGATTATCTTGACCCAGCTCCTGTCCTCCATGCATCCCAGGCACAAAACATTGCCTATCAATAGGTACATGGAAGTGGCCCAGTATCACCCAAACATCTGTGTTCCTCAAATTCCATAAACCAATAATATTACCTAGGTATCCATAGAATAAAGGCACCAACTCTTTACTTGGCGCTGCTGCCGAGATATCATCCAAAGAATATATCAGAAAGGGGATGAGTTCAGTCCATAGGGATGGCTCCTAGGAAACTCTAGTGACCGCCAGACATCCTGCGCACACACCACCTGAGTGAGTGGCCATCTCACATGGAGCAGCATCACAGCACCAGCCCTCAGATGGCATGAGAGCCAGAACTATATATCAGAACCTCTGATATAAGGTGGGCTCTCCCCACACTCTGCTCTGCGAAGCTGCGGGCACCATACCCCGACAGCCATTATCCACCGTCTCTGTGGTTAGTCAGTAGAAAAAAAGGCCTGGGCCATCCCACCTATACTAGAGGTAAGCATTTGACTTCTCGGTCATGCCAGTCCTGGTCCTGGTCAGCTTGCCGAAAGCATGGGAGCTGGCAGCTGTGGAGAGGGAGGAACATAAAGAACAGGACAGTGTGACCTGTGCCGTGGTTATGAGCTTACCTACTCCTGACAGAAATAAACACAGTGCAGGCCAGGGCTTGGGGGAGAGGCCTTCTGATTAAATGCTTCAGTGTTTACGTTACTGATTTACACACATATGAGTAATTTTTTAAAATACAGGCAAAACTTCGAGGTCCATGACCTAATGTAGAATGCTAAACACCTGATTTGCCTAGAGCCTTGTACGGGGTGGGATGTGCAGCGGTGTGGAACTGAGAAAGCACGGCCACTCAATCCCAAGGCACTTGGCTCCAGGGCGTAGGGAAACTGCTCTCTGAAAACACTCGAAGCCACAATACTTTCCTTGCTTCCCCTGGGTATCCGTGGAAAGGATCCGCTCAGAGACCTAGCGCATCAATGTGGACACAGTTTCATCATCTGTGATATGGGCAGATATCCGCGACCCAGGCTCTCTGTAAGGTTGATGGGACCTCAGATGTGAAAGTGCTTTGGATAAGGAAGGGGCTGTCCTCATCCCACGCATACCTCCTCACCTAGCCTAGGGTCCTCTTACGGCAGTCTGGAAGAAGCGCCATGGTGACAGGCGGACACACAGCCTGCAGTTTTCAAAGGCTGAGCCTGCCCTGAGCTGACCTCTTCAACCTCCCCGAGCCTGATGCTACTCTCTCCTGTCTCCCACCCCCCTTACCATCTCTCTCTCCTCCTTGATTCTTCCCTGCCTTTGCTCCTCCATCTCCTTCCTCCAGCTCTTCCTGCTACCTCCCTCCTCTCCTTCCCACTGCCAGGAAAGGTGAATCTGAGAACTGGTACCTCACACACGCCAGGCAAAGAGACAAGGCACACAACGGGAGCCTAACCTGCTGGGTTGGAAGCTGGATGTTCCAACATTGTGACTTGTGGGGACCTGTTTGCTCTCTGGTTTCAATGGCAGGAGTCAGAAAGTCATAGCCCTCCTAAAGAAATGACACCTAGTGAGGATTCAGAGACAATGGACCAGTAGCTAGCTGGTACCATCCCAGGCCAACCTTTCCTGGAGCAGGGCAGCAGGGACCCTGCTGCTGTGACCCAGAGTCTGGGTCTGACCCAGAGTGACTCTCCTGACCTGCAGGGAACATGGCCAGCTCCTGGATTACCTCTGCATCTGCCTACTGAACAAGCAGAAAAAAAGGAATGGACAGCATCCTTTTGGTCTCTGTGCTAGGGACTCCCTTGACCAGGAACTGGTCACTCTTCAGTTGACAGGGCCCTAAGGGTCATGATGACCGGGGACAAGAAGAGAGGAAGATAGCCAAGTGTGGCATCAGGAGGTCCTAAAAAAGCTGACGGCTCATGTTTATTTGACGGCAAGTTTATTAAGAAACATACCACCTTATATACCGTCTTCCTGAAAGGAAAAAAAATGAGACAGTGTCAGCAAAAAACTATCATACAATGGGACAAAGTCAGCAGGAAGCTAATCAAGCAGTGCTGCACAAGGGAACATGGGATAGCTCAAGGATGGCAGAGACTGAGTGCACAACAGCCTTGGGACAGATAATTCCAGTCTCTTCGGGGGGATGACAACTTCCCAGGGACCAAAACCTTACCCCCTTCAAGGTTCTGGCCCCAGCCATAGACCAAACCTTGCCAAGTCTACCCCTGGGCAAGGACGTAGAACTAGGTTCCTTTTGTCCCGTCTTCAGGAACTCAGAAAGCCTGGCACTCAACACTCCTTTGCCTCTTGGTCAGCAAGAGTGGAGAAAGGTCAGGCAGGGCCTTAGCTCTCGGAGTGTTCACCCTTGGCTGTGATTCAGCCAGGAGATGGCTGGGGGCGGGGGAGGGCTTCCGAACCCATCATTTTATTGGTTCATTGGCACACATCACTGCTGTCTGCCCCGCCTATGGGAACTCGATTAAGTTGGTGGTGGTGTTCAGAATAACACAGAGCCCTTCTGCTCATGTCTCCATGGCTCCTCTGTAGAATCACATGAGCGAGAAGTCATTTTTATGTCCCACAGTCAGGACCCATCAGACACACAGTGTATACTTTGTGGTCTGGGCACCCTGTGTTGATACGTAGAGGTCCCCACTCTTAGGCTCTGACTTTCTGTAAGAGCAGCGACAGTCAGCCAGTATTGGGATGACTCACAGTACCCAGTGAGAGACTAATAGTATTCCTAACGTAATAGATTGGGGGACCCCTGAGCTTGGTGGCCCTAGGGTCATTATGCAGGATGGCCACGCTATACTCCTCTTTAAGGAGAGCTTAGATGCCCCATTGTGCACCGGGGGCCAGGGAGAACATGGCCAGGCTTGGTAAGGTTGCTGCCAGGTTTCAGGGATATATGTCCTGTGGAGAGTCATTCAATGTGCCCATTCCTGCAAAGGAAATATGTGACGTCCGAATCATCGACCACAGCAAAACGCCCACCCTAGTAGTGAGGCAGTAGGCTTGGACAGATCACCCCCACACAGCTGGAGCCTTGCCACTTCCCAGCTGTGTGGCTGGGAGCATGTCTTGCACCCTCTGGGGTTACCCCGAAGACTGAAGTAGTGGGCTGCTCTGCTCCTGTTGGGGCCTGTGCACAGAGACCTGGGAAGCCTCATTGCCATGGCTCATATGCCCATTCTCCTCTACCTCTGCAAGTCCAGCGTCCCAAGCTCCTGGCTGCTCTTCCACACACTTCTGCCCTCCTGCCTCTACAAAACTGTCTTTGCTCCTCTTCTTCCTCTTCCTACTTGTTCCTTACCAAGTTCTTTCCCTTTGATGCTACTGGGGTCAAGCAGAGTGCTCAGCCCTGTGTGAGGTGCAGAAAGGCAGCAGGAAGTCAGGCAGGGGCGGTTCTTGTAATGCCGAGCCCTGCCTACTCCTGTCCCTACCCCTTCACACCCAATCCAGGGCTCCCTTCTTGGTCAGTGCACCCACCTCCTGTGGGATCTCATGCATCTGATCTTCTAGAAGCCAAACCCAGAGCACTTAATGAGGCCATGACCCTGAACCAAGAAGCATGTATAATTGACAGGAAGCCCAAGAAGGCACAGGGAGAGGAACAAGGCAGGACTGAGATAGGAAGCGGGAATGGTGCCAGTTCACACCCTAGTGTCAAGGTGACCTTCCAGGACTTGGTCCTGAAGGCAGGAGGTCTTCAGAGAGACCGTGGCCTATAACTGTGCAAGTGCAAGCAAGGATGCTCTGAAGAGGATAGGAAGGAAGTGGGCAGGCCTGGGGACCACAGAACAAGAGGATGCTCTGAAGAGGATAGGAAGGAAGTGGGCAGGCCTGGGGACCACAGAACAAGAGGATGCTCTGAAGAGGATAGGAAGGAGATGGGCAGGCCTGGCGACCACAGAACAAGAGACTCTAGGAACCAGGAAGGAGAGTGAGGCTGGGCCTGGGAAAGGAAAACTGGCTGGTGGCGATGAACTGAGGGACGAGATAAGCCATCTAGGATATAGGCTCTGAGCACACAGAGACCAGAGTCCAAAAGGCACAGCAGGGACACCAGGAACGTGCCGCTGAAGGCTCGCAGGATGCCCAGGGCCTGGCCCCAGCACACACTAATTTAGCGATATGATTGCTTCCAGAACCAAGAAGTATCTTTGGAATGTGGATATAGTAACTGTCCCGCTGGTGGCACTGAGTAGCCATTGGAGCCAGTCACCAACAGTGACTTCCAGTACTTCTCAGGGACCTCTGAGCTAGGATTATGACATACAACATCTGTAGAGATGAAGACAGATGGAAGCCTCATGGGGTCATTTCCCCCAGTCCCCTGTAGACGGTAGGACTCAGTGGGGGAGGTGGAAGGGGCCAGGAAGCACCTGCCATCAACGGAGCTTCCTCGGCAGGTCTTTGTGACCCTTCTCTTCCTGACAGGTCTGGTGGGAAGACAGTGAAGGCAGGCATGGGGCCTCTGGGCACAGATGGGCTTCCGGTGGACAGGAAGGACTGCAGAGTACCCTGCCTCTTCAGGCAGCCAGGTGGAGCCTGGCCCTTGCAGGCAGGGGATAGGTGGAGTCTCTAGAAGAAGGACGGGAGAATACGCAGTCGGTGCAGGTGGAGGCATGTCTGCATGGCTTGTACATGAGATGGATTTATAAACAGCCAGAGTCACTCCTTGGAGCCCAGATGGTAACTTTACTCAAATATTAAGTCCGTTTGAACCTGTTTTCATAATGTGCGGGGGGGGGGGGGGGGGGTGCGGGAGGGAAGCAGCAGCCAAGCCCGGATTCAGCACAGAAGCCTCCATAGGTTCTAACACACATTGCTGAGGACTCGCAGGCCTTCCCACCATGGGACTCCTTTGCCAGCATGCTGACCTCTGCTCTGGCTACCCCAGGAACCCCTGCAGCATTCCTGGGCTGTGGAAACTGCTTGAGTTCAACAACAAAGGCCATGTACACCACAGCTTCCCATAGAATGTGAGAAACCTACGTCCTCCACTGCTAGGGAGGGCAAACCGTGGCAGGAACACTGGGGACAGCACCCAGTCCCAAGCTAATGAGTCTCAGAGTCCAGTGGGGAGTTTGCCTACCGCTGCTACTCTCTGGACCTCTGTGTTCCTGTCCCCCACATTGGGAACGGCTCACCAATGACATCAGACCAAGATGGCCAGCCACGCAGGGTTGTGGTCAGCCCACCTGTCAGGCATCTCTTGTGGGCCTGTGAGTCCTGGGTGTGTAGACCATGCCTCCCTTGCACGTGACAGACCGCAGACCACTCCTCTAAAGTTGCCACATGTTTTGAACTTTAGTTTTATTCTTATGTGGTAGCTGGAGTTTCTCTGATTTTGTGGGATTGGGTGGGGTGGGAGTGTAGGACTCACCCTTGGGAGCAGGACAGGGTAAGGGCAGGGCAGAGAAGAGGCTAATTCTATAATGTTCACATTGACCTTCTACCAGCTTCCCTGGTTTGAGCAGAGATGTCCCAGGCACATTTGCATATGGCTGGGCTCGCTGGTGCCAGTATGGTCAGTGAGCATGGGAAAGCCCAGGATGCATTTGGAGACCAGCCAAAAATTCAGTTTGGCTCCATCTAAGTGAGAACAGTAGGAGATGATGTGTTAGTGGACCTTAAATGCTAGGCAGGGGAGGGCAGGCATCCTAGAAGAGACTCTTGGCCAAACACTGCCATCTTCCAGAAAAACAAGGTCCTGCCTGGGAGCCACTGTGGAAGGGGTGGAGAGGAAATTGTAGATTTGGAGGGACATAGATGGTTTGTCTGTAACTGTAAAGATGAGATAGGTAGGTGGGATATGGGCCCACCTATCCATTCCTCAAATGACCCATTCGCTCAGCCAGCCAGCAGCCCTGTGTGTCTGCAACCTAAGGCAGACACCACATGGCACTGCCGCCAAGAAGTAATTTGCCGTGGGTCAAGATGTGGAGATTTCCAATCTGACAGATGGCGGAGGGGTCTTGGGAGAGGGAGCGGGAGGCGTTTTTCTTCCTGAGACTTGTCCTTGGACAAAACATACATTATAGGGTTTCCTTTCTAAAAGATAAATGAAAGGGTCTGGCCAAGACCCAGAGCGTGAGAGAGAGCCCCACACTGGGAAAGGAAATTCTGCACGTCCAACACTTGTTTAGGACTTTGCTGACATGCGTATTACCTCAGTTCAGCAGGTGTAGGTGAAGGTTCTACGGCATCTCCAAAAATGGTCGCACTGGCTCTCAGGAGGCCTCCCCTCCCCCCAGTCAGCTGCCTGCCTGGGGATCCATCCCCCACCAGGGACGGCCAGTGGGCCCGGCAGACTGGGTGCTCCAAGTGTGCAACTGTTCCTGCTAGGGACGGAAAGCCACTTCCAGCACGTTCATCTAAGTCATGATATTGATGTAGGCTGTGGCTCTCAGTAGTGCCACTCCTGATATCAGAGCCAGGCCTCTTTGTCGTGGGGACTCTCGTGTACCTTCTAAAATGCTCAGCAGCATCCCTGGCCTTCACTCAGTGGACACCAACAGGAAACTGCCTTCTCTCCTCGCCACCCACATTGAAACAACCAACACCATTTCCAGGCAGCACCAAAGGTCTCCTGGGGACCAGAATAACGGTGAGCTGAGAGCCACAGATTTAGACTCAGGGGTCCCACCTCATCTCCCCCATGCTCCATTCCACCTCCCTGTCATGTCCCACCCACCTTCTGCTCTGTTATAAAGCTCCAGGGCACACAGTGGCACAGGCCTCTTCAGGCAGGAGGATGCAGAGTTCAAGGCCAGCCTGAGGCACACTGGTGAGCACCAGTCCTCAAGCCTCCAGCCCCTGGCTCTTCTTCACATTCTCCCAGGGATCTCACTGGGTCCCATTCTAAATATCACTTGAGAATGGGTGTATTTCACGGTCTCATCCTAGCCTGAACCACCTCTCCCCTGAGCCCTAGACCGAGATCTCACTGCTCGCTCCTCGGTCCACTTTCCGGAGTTAAAAGCAGAGTCCTCTATTTCACCTTCAGTGTCTTCTCTCTCAGTCACTCAGCAAATACAGTCAGCACCTGCCCAGGATTTCAGGCTCAAAATCAGCAATCGGCTCAAATCTTTCCTTCCTATCCGTCTCCCAGTCTCATCTATCATCATTCAGTCGCTCGGCCTCTGGCAGGTGACCCAAATCATCTGCCATTCTATAGCTCAGGGCCTAGCCAAAGCCCTTGGCACCAAACACCAGCCTCCTGTCCGCTCTCTGTCCCCTCCACATAAACAACAAGCACTGTCCCTTCTTCCATTCCGAAAGAGCCTCCCCTCGACAGGCTCCCCATGCCAGCCTTCTTGCCTTAGTGGCTTTAGGAATGGCAGCATAGCATGTATGTGATAGTGAACTTTGAGGGGACATCAGTGGGGGTTTTGGAAAAAGCGTTCTTTCTTCTTTCGGCTTGTACATCCTCTCCACCAGCTCACACTGTGGGGCCCAGATCCGTGCTTATGAAAGCAGGGAGGCCGCGGGGTCCTGCGGTGGCATGCTGAGGGCACTGGAGGGACCAGTGATTCCCCAATACCAAGGGATTAACCTGCCCGGGAAACTGCTGTCAGGGTGTTTTGTTACCACAGCCGGGGATTCTCTGGCCATGCACATATTTATTTGTCTTCCGTGTCAGAGCGTCTCTGCCTCCTGCCTGAAGTCCTCCTAAAATGGAAGCCAAGCTTCTCCCTGCCACTACAGGGCCAGCCCTGCTCCGGGCCTCTCCTGTTGCTGGGGTTGCTAGGGTTCAAAGCCTGTCTCTGACAGCCCCAACAATCTAAAGACAAATGGGGGCTGGAAAGATAGTTCAGTCGGTAAAGAGCTTGCCAAACAAGCCCGAGGAGCTGAGTTCAATGCCCAGAACACAAATAAAAAGACAGGTATGGTGAATGAACCCAGGTTAAAAAAAGAAGAAGAAGTCAGGTATGACAATATGGCCCTATAATCCCATACTAGACTATTTGGTTAGTCCCAGACCAATGAGATACTCCGTCTCTATAAACAAAGTAAATGAACGGCTTCTAAAGAATACACACACACTCTCTCTCTTTTCTCTCTCTCTCTCTCTCTCTAAATAAAACAAAATTTAAAAACTAAATAAATAAATGAGGAAGTTGGCCGAAGCTCCAAGGTCCTGGAGCCTCTCAGCTGGTGGGGAGCTGGCATCAGATACAAGCGCAAACCACGCTCCAAAACAGACTGCTGATGCCTATTTACAAAATGCAGTCGTGACTGAGCATCCTCGGGAGGATAATTAACCAGAAAGCCTGTTATGATTATTCATGACTTTGTCCACCATGGCTTCTCCCATTTCATGCATGAAGCATGCCTGGGCCTTGGGGTAGAGGTCAAGTGAGAGGAGTTGGGGCCAGGGAAGGTGAGGGGAGAGGGGCCTCCTGCTGGGTAACCTGGCCCCAGGAAACATAGAGAGAGGGACTTCTTTTCTCCTAGATGGTGGCTCGCAGGAGGCCACAGTTGAGAAAGTCCTTTCAATGCTTATTTACTCAGGAAGCAAGAGAGAGGCTCTGGTCTCCATTCCGTCTGATGCTTGGAAAGGAATTGAGGACTATGAACCAAGCCAGCAGGGCCTGTGGGCTGGGGCCAGGGGCGTTCTCCATCCTGGAGTTCCCCTCCTCACCTGCCTGCCTCAAGGATCAGGTGGGGACACAGGCACCCCCTCTTGGCCCCTCATCCAAACCGATGCTGAGCCCAGTTCTGTCCCCTGAACCACTAAGGTTCTTCCTTCCTGCCTTGGTCTCTGTTTTCCCAAATCCTCTCCTCTCCCTACAAAAATGCCTTAGCCACACAACTACCAGAGTAATGTTTTGGCACATGCAAGGTCAGGCAAGGTCGCTCCCTGCTTTAAAAAACCCTCCCTCTAGGGCTGGGGAGATGACTCAGTGGTTAAAATGTTTGCTGCACAAGTGTGAAGTCAGAACTGGTGTTCCCAGATCCCCAGAATCCTGGTGAAATGCCACGTGGGAGTGGAGGCCTGCCTGTGCTTCCAGTCTCAGAAGGCGGAGAGGGGACTCCCCAGAACACGCTCTCTAGCAAGACCAGCCAAATCAGTGACCTCTGGGGTGAACTGAGAGACCCTGCCTCAGTGATTAAGATGGAAGAGCAATTGAAGGTTTGCAGCATCAACCTCAGGACTCCACGTGCATGTGATACATGTATGCACACATATACACACCACACACGTGAAAAATGGGAAAAGGGGAAAAGTTAATTCCCTGACACTTTCTATCACTTTAAAAGCTATTTAGTCCTTACCTCGACTCTGCTCCACCCAGGCACTTCCTGTCCACCTGCAATGGTGTCGCATGTCCCTGCCTTGTTCCCTGTCAGCCACACTGGTCTTCCTTAGGTCCCACAGTGATGTAGGCCCCACCCTGCCTTGAGAAGTTTGCCTGAACTCTTTCCTCTAAAGTGTCCTTCTAAAGCATAAAGATAGCTCAGCTCGTAGAGTATAAGCCTAACATGTACAAAGTCCCAAGTTTGACCCCTAGTACCGCATAAACGGGGCATCATCCTGCATGCCTGAAATCCCAGCATTGCACTGGAGTTAAAGACAGGAGGAGCAGAAGTTCAAATTCAAGGACTGGTAAGATGCATTAGTGGTTAAAGGCACTTGATGCTAAGCTGATGACCTGAGTTGGATCCCTGGTACCCACAGGGTGAAAGGAGAGAACCAAACCCCTGCAAGTTGTCCTCTGTCCACACACAAACACACATACACTAAATGTGAAAAAAATTACCAAAAAATAATAATTCAGGGCTCATTCTCAACTTCATAGCCAGTTCTCAGACAGCTTGGTATGTCTAAGATGCTCAAGACAAAAAATGCCCTTCCCCCAGTCTCCTCACCCTTCAGGTCTCAGGTCTCCGTGTAGCTCTAGTTGATCCAGACTCCTTCCACCAAGCTGGGAAGGACAAGAGACCCCCTTCTCATCTTGTTCTTTGTATCCATCACGCCTGTCACCCCATTGTCATCTGCATGTGTGTTTTCCCCTGACCCCTCCGAGATGTCCTCCATAAGCAGGGACTCCAGTGTAGGGTAAGGGAACCAGCTCCCAGTAGAGATATTCAAAGGCTAAGAACAGGAAGTGGATAATCTGAGCAGGAAGATGCTCGGAGGTTTCCTGACCTGACGCTCGCTCTCTCAGGACCCGCCCATGTCTCCCTGTTGTTCCTTCAGTAGAGGTACATTAACTTGTTTTCCTTCCTTTCTGAGGGGGTGTGATAGGTAATTACAACACCATCTGCTAGAGAAACCTCAAAATCTCAGTAGTACGTCACAGTGAGGCTGGGTTCACCACCCTCATCAAGGCCGATGGGGTTAGGCGGCTTGCCTCAAATAGGGATGAGGAGGTCATGGGCCTCACTCCCACAAATGCTTGACCTCAGCGTCCCTGCAGAAAGAGGAGGGGAAGCAGGATAATGACTTCATTAATCAGGGTTCTCCAGAGAAGCTAAACCAACAGGACATGTAGGTATCAGTGGAGACGGAGATAGCAATAGGAACAGACATAGATTCAGTAGGAGGAATTGGTCCACACTGTTTTGGAGGAAAGCTACCAATCCGCTCTGCTGGTAACAGGCTAGGGATCCAGGAGATCTAGAAGGACTGTGGTAAGTATCTTATTGTGAAAGTCAGGAGTTTCACGATCCAGGAAGGGTCAGCTCATGAATTGCTTGTCTTGTTTCTATGACGACACACCCTGGACAAAGGTGAGGGAAGGAAGGGTTACTTTGGCTCAAAGTTTCAGGGTGCAGTCCATCATGGCCACAGGAGCCAGAGTCAGCTTGTTACATTGTGTCTGCAGTGAGGAAGGATGAAGGCACCTTCGGCTTGCTCTCTCCTTTCTAGGCAACCCAAGCCCGGCCCAAGGAGTAGTGCCTCCCACACTCATACATTCCCACTTCAGTTAAACTAATCTAGACAATCCCTCAAAGATACGCCCAGAGACTGGTCTCCTAGGCGAGTCTAGGCCCTGTCTACTTGGCCAGTCAATATTAATCATCACAACCAACCTGCTACCTCCATGGTCAGGAAGAAAGAAGCTTCCCTTACTCAGCCTGTTTATCTACTGAGGCCCTTGATGCACCAGATGAGGCCCATCCACATTATAAATAGTAGCCTGCTTTACTCTGCCTGCAGATTCATATCTTTCTCTCCTCCAAACGTTTCCCCACACAGATAGAGTCATGATTGATTGAACAAATATCTAGCCATCCCATGACCTGACCAAGTGAACACACCAAATCAGCCCCCATAGTGATGCTGAGGGTGTGACCAGGCATGGGCACCCACACACAAACCCCACCCATGAATCAGATCCAATCGTATACCCTCTTGACCCCAAAAATAATGGGGTGAATACTCAGTAATTGGGAAAAGACACACAACAACCTTTCCTGGGGCATAGAAACTTTCCATTCCTCCCTCTGGGTAATCTCTCCAGAGTTCTGCATCCAGCGTGGTTTCTGAAATGCAGAGTAAGTGGCATATAATTATAGAAGATACATTTTAGTGTCCCTTTTCCCAATGTCATCAAGCAATAGGAAAGTAATGTTCTTCCTTTTGCCAAAGTCATCTTTTTGGCAGAGCTGAGGACTGCACACGGGGCCTTGCTGCCTGTATGAGGCGGGTATCCTGACCACTGAGTTACATGCCTAGTTCAGCCTTTTGCACAAATCTTGAGCAGAGTTATTTCCATCCTCCTCGGGAATAGACAAGGAAAGGCATGGAAGACATGTAGACTGAACTACCTCATTGAAGCATCCCCAAGAAAAGAGACAAATAGGGAAGGAGGGAGGGAGGGAGGGAGGGAGGGAGGGAGGGAGGGAGGGAGGGAGGGAGGGAGGGAAAATAGAAAGCAGGGCACTGAGCACATGGGGAGGGCCCAAACAGGAGGGCAGTAGGCACGGCTGGAGTCAAGGATCTCACCCTGTATCTACAGATGGCCCGGTCTGCTTCCACCCAGTTCAAGACCCATCTTCTCTGCTGAGCTGAGCTCCAGGCTGGCACTGGTCCTGTTTTGCTTGTTAGTACATTCCCACTGCATCTTGGCGGGTAGTAGGTGTTCAGGAAATAATAGCTGAATGAGCAGGAATCCTTCGCCTGCATAAAATGACTTATTCAGTCACTTCTGTGTGCCCAGCCGTGTATTAAGTGTTGAGGATACATGGGAAATAAAAACAAGTCTGGTCTCTGTCTGCGTGCATCTCATAAAGAGGTTTGTTTGCACTGGAGACCACACCTTGACAACTAAACTATAATAAAGAGTGAAGCAACGCCAACCCATGTAAGTCAACTAAAAATGTAAATTACCCATGACTCTGTGGGTAATTAACTAATAAGTTTATTGCCAGCTCCAGAATGAGGCAAGCAAGAGGGACAGGGACAATAGAAAAATTGAAACTGGTTCTGTATAAAGAAGCAGGATGCCTCGAAGTGCCCTCTTGTTTGCCTTTGGAGCAAACCACCTACACTGGCTTGCTGCACCTTGGTACTCAAAGCCTGTGTCAAGATGACATGCTCTAGAACAATCCATCCCTAACTGCATGACCGCGTGGCTGAGAGGTTCCCACAGGTGCTTGGAAACAGCCCAGCCTGACAGTTCCGTGATGGAGAGAACAGAGGGAGCAAAGGACATGCAAGCCAGGTCCTATCTCCAGTACAGTGAAAGTACACATGCAGGCACACACAGAGAGAGAGACGGACAGACAGACAGGACAAACACCACTCCTGCGCAGAGCCCAAACAGCGCCATTCTATAAACTCCTCACGAAGTCTAGGATGTCAACCATCGCGTTTGGTATGATGACCTTGGACACTCACTCAACGCGTAGTAACATCCTCACACTGCGCCCATCACAAGGGTGACCCCAGAGTTTGTCACACAGTGGCCACACCTCCTTTAGTGACACCCAGGTGTCTCTAAAGAGTGAAGAGACCAATCATCCAAGGAAAGTGCGTATGAGCAGAGGTTGCCCTACAGACCTAAGTCTTAGCATCTGGCTTCGGCTCTCCTGCAGGGAGCTGTAATCCTTCAGCAGGATCATAGTAAGCCTCGGTGCACCCTTAAAGGCTCCCAGATATTGAGGTGGGAGCTGAGGAGATGGCTCAGTGGGCCAAGCACTTGTCACTCAAGTATGAGGACCTGAGTTCAGATTCCCCAGAACCCACATAAAACCAGACATGGTGGTGTACATCAGCAATCCCAATTCTCCGATGACAAGGTGGGAGGCAGAGACCAGAGAATCCCCCAGATGCTTGTGGACCAGCCACTCCGGTGTCTGCAGCGGTGAACAACAAGAGAAACAATGTGGAAGGCGAGGACCAACACCTGAAGTCACCCACTGACCTTCACACATAGTCCACGGGATGAGTGCATGCCCACACTCACACATACCAGCATACACACACACACACACACACACACACACACACACACACACACACACACCAGGATGGAAAAGAGATGCACTGGTGTATAGGCAGGCTGAACTTCTGACAACAGCTTTTCACTGAAAGCACCCTCTGAAACATGGCATTACGTCCAGGCCAGGCCATGGGCCAGCCACTAAATGCATGTCTGATATAAGAAAACTGACACCAACCTGGTGAGAGTTAGAGAAACTTAATTTCTCTGGCTAGGGAGTGCCAGAGTCCCATTTGAGTGGGAACTGATGTGTTTGTGAGTATCTCACTGAGTTCAAACTCACAAGGAAAGGAAGTCAAGCTGAGGTGGAGACAGATTCCGTTCATCAGCAGCTAAAATCGTATGGCCCCCTGCTTTCCAGGAAGAGGGGCATTAGCCTGACATGAGGGCCTCTAGGCTCTTGCCTTCCTGAAGGAGGTAATTCAATCAAGAGACAGAAACAGCTTCAGCAGAAGTTTATTTGACTAAAATGCTCCAAAGAGAGATTGCAGGAGGAGAGATTGCCTCAAGATGTGGCAGCTGCCAAGTGGGCCTGTATTGTGAGTGTTTAAATCTTTTAAATTTTTAATTATGGGTGTAATTGTGTGTGTGTATATGTGTATACTCGTGAGTGTACACACACGCATACATGCTCACACATACATGCACCCAGAGTCCTGAAGTTTCAAATCCCCTGGACCTGTAGTTTCAGGCAGTTGTAAGTCACCTGATATAGGTGCACTCAACGGAACTCAGGTCTTCTTTGGAAGCAATAAATATTCTTAACCACTGGGCCATCTCTGTAGTCCTGTACTGTGAAATTTAAAGATACTTTAAGGAATATTTATGGAGTAGGTGGCATATTCATGGGGTAAACTGACCTTTCAAATCAATTCCCTTTGAAATCATGGTAGCCTGGATTTCCCTTTGAGGGTCTTTCCTCCTCTGATCCTCTAGAAAAGCCAGCGAAAGGGAGTGTGGTGGTTTGAATGAGGGGTCCCCTATAGTCTCAGACATTGGAACATTTGGTGCCCAATTGATGATGATGCTTGCACGGTTTAGGAGGTGTGGCCTTGTTGGAGGAAGTGTCACTGGAAGCAGGTTTTGAGGTTTCAAAGCGTCTCACCCCTCTCTGCTTTGTGTTAGCCATTCAGTATGTGAGCCCTCAGCTCCCTGCCCCTGCTATCATGTCTGCCGTTTGCCGCCCTGTCTCCCTGCCATGAAAGACTCTTCTCCCTTTGGAACTCTAAGTCCAAATAAACTCTTCCTTCTATAAATGCTGTAGTCATGGTGTTTCATCACAACAATAGGAAAGTCAGTAATACAGGCGGGATGTTAACCACCATGCAAGTGTATAATGACATAGATCTTTTGAGTATGGAGACCCTGTGTTGGTGTATGTGTAGGAAGATGCTTGTATATAGTGGGGACAGGGTAGCTATAGCTTCAACGATTTTTAACCACAGGGGGCAATTGGACCACCTCATTTACCCGGTTTCTAACCTGCTTAAGGAAGACCTCTGGGTTGCTCATGGACACCCTTCTCTCCAACATCGTGAAGGCAGGAAGGTGGAGTCAGTGCCTACAACACTGTCTGCAAAACCAAGGTCATGCTACCACTCTGGGGCAGAGGAATAGAAAAGGGTCTAGGTCTCAGCCCACCTACTGTGTGCCAGGCACCAGGCTGGTCAGCAAACAGCACCACAGCTACAGGACAAACCACCCAGCCAGTGCCCCTCGAAAGTCTATTGGAGCTGACCACCCTGGTTGCCAGGAGCTCTCTCATGTAGACATGACAGTCGTCACAGCGTATATCCTGTCTCCTCACACCAGAGGGAAGCAAGAGGAAGCCCATGTATGCCAGAAAGCCAGACCCACAGCAAGATAGATGCCCATCTATGTAGACCACCTGACTTCCTTACCCTCCTTAAAATCCTTCATCACCCAGTAACTTGCCAATGCAGTTCTTGTAGCAGCGGCATCCATGGCCCTGTGGGCACAGAGCGCTGCTCTGGCCTCCATACACACGCACATGAGTGTAAGCACCAGCACTGTTGTGTGCACATGTGCACACAATTTTAAATCCAAGGAGCAAGAACCAGCTAAAGCATAATGTCCAGGGCAGAGTGGGTACAGAATCAGGGACTCCTCTCAATCCTGCATGTTGGATCTGCGGATGATGGCAGTTGAGAGCTTTGTTCTGGAAGGGAAGGATTTACGGGAGCAAGGGGCTTTGGTTACATTAGAGATGTATTAGCTGCTCTTCTCAATACCGTGATGAAATGCCTGACAGGAAACTTATGAGAGGAAGTGTTTATTATGACTCACAAGCCACGGGGATCATTCCATCACGACGGGGAAGGTATGGCTTCAGGCAGGGAAGTTATAGTGGCAGAAGCTGAAAGTCAGCTGAAGATAGCAGAGTTAACAGGAAGTGGGGCTGGGCGATGAAGCCTGAAGGCCCTCTCTGGTAACCCGCTTTCTCCAGCAAGGCTCCACCTCCAAAAGCCTACGGGAAGCAATGGGGAACATTTCACATCAAAACCACAGTAAGATAGGACCATGTAGTAGCCAGTGAACAAGAGGAGAGGAGTCTTGAGGGACGTTCTTGTAAGGTACAGTAACCCCTGGTGCTTCTGCTTGAGACAGAGACAGGTAGCAATGGGACAAGGCAAGCACAGCAAGCACCACCTGAAAGATGGAGGGGTTCTGCAGGCACACCCACCCAGAATTATCTACTCAGAGCTGTAGAATCTAACAGTCTAGGGGTGACGGCTAACCTCCATTGTCCACTTGACTGGTTTCAAACACACCTCTGAGTACATCTGTGGGAATGGTTCCAGAGAGGGTTAGCTGAGGAGGGATGTATTAGTTATGTCTTGTATTAGTTAGCTGAGGAAGGATGTATTAGTTATGTCTGTGTTAGTTAGCTGAGGAGGGATGTATTAGTTATGTCTGTGTTGCTATGATAAAGCACCATGACCAAAACCCAAAGCAGCTTATAGAAGAAAGAGTTTATTTTGGCCTATGGGGTTCCAGGGGGATATGAATCCATCATGGCGGGGAGGAACGATAGTGAGCTGAGAGCTCTCCTCTTCAAACACAAGCATAAAGTAGAGAGAGAGCAAACTGAAAGCGAGAACAGCTGTATGATCTTAAATCCCATTCCAGCAATGGACCCCCAGCAAGGCTACACCCTCTAAAATTCCTCCAAACAGTACCACCAACTGAGAACCAATTATTCAAACACCCTAGCCCAGAGAAGACAGTTCCCATTCAATCTAGCACACGGGAAGAGCCACTCTGTCTGTGGGACCTACCTTCCCATAGATTGGGGTCCCAGCATGAGTGAAAGGAAGAGAGGAAACTGAGGACCAGCATTTGTCTGTCTGTCCTGCTTCCAGATGTCATGTGTCCACCAGCCTCATTCCCCTGCTACCATGCTCTCCCCAGCATGATGATCTATACCCCTTCTTAAGCCCCAAGCCAGAATAAACCCTTCCACTGCAGGCAGTTTCTGGTCAAGTAGTTAACTAAATAATGCGGGTCCCTTGGGCTCCTAGCCACATCGTTCATTTTATTGACATCTACATTGAGGTCTAAGGAAAGAAAGGGACCTGCCCAAGGCCACTCCACTGTTCAGAAGTTGAGCCAGGTTCAGAGGTAAGGGTCCTATCTTGTCCAGTTGACCCCCAGCCAGAATTCACCCCAGAAACCTAGCTTGCCTGGTCCTCCCACTTAGCCTAGAAGCAGGGATTGCCAGGGAAAGCTTGCTGAACAGTAAATAAAGAAACAAGGGTGGGAGAAGAAGGCTCAGTAACCATAAATCTCTTTAGAATTTTAAAAGGAGCTGGGGAATATTGACACGAATTAAATCCAATAAAACATTCATTTAATTAAACTTTAAATGATCCAAATATTTGCTGTTTGCTTAATATTTGTGTAGCTGACAGGAGCGGAATTACGATGGTTCTGCGGGTACTCACGCATTCTAATTTTGCATGGGTTTTTCCTGCACCAAGTATATGTCTTCATACATACAAATGATGGCTAATTCAACCGAAGAAGCCACCCAGGCCAGGAGGGCAGCAGAAGGCTCCCACTGCCTTGACCCTAGGATGTTTGCCTTGTTTGTATTGGCCCTATGTTCCAGCCTCCAGAAGACCTTCTGTGAAAATTGTGACCTTGGGGGTCCCATGGAGGAGGGGCTCCTGCCACCCATGTTGGTACCCTAGCCTCCATGAAAGCCAGTACTTGCAGCCCAGAACTCTAATCCATCAAATTGCCTGTCTTTCATCCTCTACTTTGCACTGTCAGATTCCCAGGCCCCTCCTATCTTAGAAGGCAGGGATCCCCAAGCCCCACAGAAGCTTCTAGGATGCTTATGTACTCACAGGAGTCTGCAGCAGCCCAAGCAGAGAGAAAGCACTGTGTGCTAATCACCTAGGGTTGCGATTCAGGTAACTAGGGAAATCACAGCAGAGAACCAGAGCTTTAGAGCCCAGGGGAAGCCCTGTCTCCTGCAAGGACCACTCAATGCTGATTGCTTGGCCTGTCTATCTGGTCTTGATGGAAGTCGGATGCAGAGAAAGTGATGATCCCTTTTTTACCTAGCCTCACTTCTCCCGGGACACTGAGAAAGTGGCAACCGAGCATCCCCTCCATTGGTAAGCCTGATCCACACTGATGATTCCACAGTCCATAGGCATGAATGTTCTGGGTATGAACGGAGATGCTCTGTGCAACTTCATCCCAGCCGCCCTCCAGACTGGCTGCCTCTCTCTGCTGCCTAGTACCACCCAGCAGGACCTCTAGGCTGCTCGGGCCAGCCCTGCCACCCACCAATGCCTCGCCCAGCTTGTCCCCACCATTAGCACCTCTTCAGGCTCTGATGTGACTCACAGGATGTGGGGAGGGTACAGCATCTCTCAGAGCCCCTAGAGATCCTTCCCTCTACACACCTGAGAGGCTCCCTTCTTATTCCCATGGTCCCTGGGGCAAGAGGGGCAGTCCACTCATCTTCCAGAGCACAATGGTCATTCAATGAGGAAGAGCCCCAGAGTTCAGTGAGAACTAAGCAATTTCAGCAAATTCTCTCCCTCTCCCTCTCCCTCTCTCCCTCTCACACACCCTCCCAACATACCCCCCTCCCTTTCCTCTGAGTCTCCAAAACCTGGTTCTTGGTCTTGCTCCACAGTCCAGAGCTCTTCTTCCCACCCTGAGCAATAACGGTCCTGGCCCAGAGGTGGGAGGGCAGCAGGCCGACCGTGATTTAAGAGGGAACTTGAAATGCACCGCTATAATGTTTGTGAAATATTGCGCCAACCGCGTCCACATCCATCACCCGGTGCTTATCTTTCCTCACGCTGGCTCCTTCACGCGAGTCACATTTTTCCTCTGTGTGACTGCCCCTCCCCACCGGCCTCTTGGCTCTTGGGCTCCTTTATTTTCATTTTCTCCGTTGTTCATCTATCCATCCAACGAGCACTGAGGAAATGCCTCACGTACAGCTTGTTCATCGTCACAAGCCCGGGGCAGGGCCACTACATGGCAAGAAAGGGACTTGGCTGCTGCAGATCTGACCTTAAGCACATGCTTCCAGCTCACACCCTGCAGTGCTGCACCTGCGGCCTCTCTTAGCTCCTGTTCCCCTCCCCCACACTCTGGCGGTGGCCACTCCAGCTTCCAGCATTGCAGCATCCCAAGGAGCTCAGCTCCCAGCATCCCAGCATCCCAGCATCCCAGCATCCCAGCATCCCAGCATGGATCTGAACTCTCCCAGCATCCCAGAATGGATCTGAACTCTCCCAGCATACCACAGAGCTCAGCTCCCAATATCCCAGCATCCTGTGGAGCTTAGCTCCCAGCTCCCAGCATCCCAGCTCCCAGCTAGATGCTTTGCTTCAGACTCTTTGGAAGACATACCCGTCAGGACCACCTATGCTCAATACAACAGCATAGTAAGATAGCATAGCACCGAGCTGTTTCCACAGCACCTTAGACTACACACAGGCACCCCCACACCTGAAGCCAACCCTCCTCCCCAGCCCCTGAGTGGACATAAAGGAAGAGCAAGGGGCCACCCATCCCCCTCCCCTCCACTCCAGCCCAGTCCCATGTTTGCACTGAACAGCCTGGGTTTGATTAATTTTTCATAAATCATGAGGATTTCAGGGAGCCTGGGGGTGGTGTGGAAATATTTTAGATCCATCTATGTTTGCCTAAAGAATGACCAGTCTCCGTGCCAGTTAGCAAGTGAAATGGCAAGGATTTATAATTTGGCCAGCCTGAAGTATACTTCAAAAAAAAAAAAAATACTACTACTAATGAAAGGCCACAGTGCATGGTCACAGAACAGAAATCCAAATCCAAGCTCAGTGAATCTTCAGACAGAGACAGACCTTCAAAGGTCAGCCAGTTCCTGCTCCAGACCACAGACAGCTCAACCTTTAAGCTACCCCCAGATGGACGGCATACCTGTCGGCTCACCAGCGGACCTTGACCGCACTCAGCAAGTTCCAACTTCATTAACCAGAGCGCTCCAAGCAGCGTACCCCACAGCTGGCTCCGTGGTCTCTCTGCTGGGTGGGGCTCATGGGCCCTGACAACTGGGGCTCTCAACTCTACTCCCAAACCCATGGCCCAGTGTTTTCCCTCGCCTTAGCCATGGCTCCTCCTGACTGGTTTTGACCCATAGAGCCTTTCAGACATTCAACACCACGGTAACCCATCACCCAGCAAAGGTGTCTACTTATGCATTTAGTTGGCATTATAAAGCATTTCCGGGGCCCCAAAGCCCCTCCTTGGCCCTGCCCTCGAGTGAATCCATGTCTATTCACCAAGAGCTGAGATCTGGCCCCTTAGTTCCCTTCTGACGGCTCTCTCTTCTCCCTCTGCAGAGGTGATTCAGCTGAGCCTCGCCCCTGAGGACGAGGTCAGTGTGACCACAGTGACGGTGGGGTTGAGCACGGTGCTGACCTGCGCTATTCATGGAGACCTGAGGCCGCCAATCATCTGGAAGCGCAACGGGCTCACTCTGAGCTTCCTGGGCCTGGAAGACATCAATGTAAGTCAGAATGAGTGCAAGGTGTCCTGGGAATGCCAGCATGCATGACACCGTGTGGCAGCCATGGCAGAGGGCTTCCATTTAACAGGTCCACCCTCATCCTGACAGCTTTAGAGGATCCAAGTTCGTGCCTGTACAGAGGGCAAGATGGGTGATAGTCATCAGTCTGATAGTTACATCCAGTCAGAGGAGAGGGGCTACCGACCAGGAGGCACATGACCAGGCCAGGTGACACCTGGCCAGGACCCTGTTTTAGCAAAGGCCTAATACAGGCCCTACGCCTGGGATCTGGAAAGGACCAGGCTGTGTGCGCCCAGTCTCATCCCTCAGAGGGATGACACAGGGATGAGCCACAAGCTGCCAGAGAGCACAGCCAGGCTGAGAGAAAAGCTGGCCAGGAGCTCTGTAGCTAGGGAGAGTATGGGCAGATGGGTTGTCCTTGCAGAAGGCGACATGAGCAAGATGACTGGTTGGATGGCGAATAAGTGACAGGTGAGGAGGTGGAACAGCCGAGGAAGGCCAGAGGAGGCCTGCTTTAAGGACCTTCTTTCTTGGGTAAAGAGATGAAGATTCAAAGAATTTCAGGCCACCTCCCTCCACAGATAGACACAGAGGTTTTTTTCAGTCACAAGTGGTCCTGGCTTAGTATGGAACCAACCACAGTGTCCAAAGGGAGTTTACAAACTGATACCAACCATGAGAGCTTCTGTACATACAAGCCCACACACCCAACACCACACACACACACACACACACACACACACACGTACACTCCTCATCAGAAGAGAGTAGGTCACATGGGTGACTTCACACAGCCTCATGTGACCAACAGGGGGTATTTCTGGACCCTGAGGAACCTGACGGCTGCTTCTATAGCATCTTTGGGATTTTGGTTAATCCCTTGGCCTGCTGATCCCTGGTAAATTCATCTCTAAGGAAGCGACCTGGGCTGCCCCCTCCCTTCCACTGAACTGTAATAAGACATGGACTATTTCAAGTATACCAATTGGTCTAGCTTTGGCAAAGGGTAGACATGGTTGCTCAGACATCTCTTGGAGAAGTCAGCAATGCCACCCACGTTAGTGAGATACTGGGGCACTGTGGGTCTTGGGGTTAAAATAATAGGAACAGAGTTTTCAAGCGGAGGAGACTATCCTGGTGTCCTTGGCTCCAGACAGAGCAGTAGGTCCGCAATGAGATGCCTGCATCAGAGAAGATTCATGGGATGAATGGTCAGGTCCTGACCGTCTGTAAGGAGGTGGAGTACGGGGTGGGGTGGAGGGTGATGATCTGACATGTGACCACACAGGAGACCGATCTGAGCTCCTTAGGTAGGACACGGCTGTGGCACTGAGCCTGCCTCATAGTAGATTGAGTCTCCCATCATCCCTAGGGACATGCAAGCAGAAGCGGGGACCGTGGGCAGCCATGCTGCAGCCTCAAGATGGCAGCTAAACCCATGCTCTGAAGCTGCTGCCAGGGCTGAGACTACCGTGGTGTAAGTAGCCCAGCCCAAACTACAGGCACCATCAGAGTGGAGGTTCAAGACTCTAGGCCCCTTGGAGTGAAGCCTGCAGGTCACAGGAGAAACAGCTAGGAAAAGTGGCCACTCTGCAGCGTCTAACCTGAGATTTCCCCCTTGTGGTATGGACAGCCAGTATCCTCCCCCATCCATCTTTGAGTGTCAGTGAGGCACCGCCCAGGTTGGTACCTGATAGTACTTCTCGAGCAAACTCCTTCACCCTCTAGACCTGAGATGGGCAGGCCTTAACCGGAGCAAGAAATTTCAGTGTCAGAGTGTGTGTGTTAAGAGTGAGTGTGTATATGTATTTGTGTGTGTACATGTGTGTGTTGAGTGTGAGCGTGTGTACATGTGCATGTGTGCAGGTTGTGTATGTGGGGTTGTGAATGCAGAGCCTCTCGTAATTGGCATCCAGTGGCACATGCCTTTGGCTGCTGTGATTGGCTCCTCGCTAGGCCAGGGCCACTGTGACTGACTAACCTCCTAGCAATTCTTGCTGTTCCATTTAAACACATCAGAAGTAAAAGCAGAAGCACACTCTCCTCAGTGCACTTGCCATCAGTTAATTAAATTACTCCAACATGCCTCCCAGCACCAACTCGATTGCATTTCTCCTTTTCAAATCAGGTTAGCAATTTGGATAATTGTGGGTGCAACCAGAGATTAATGGCCCCTCGTTACCTCCCCGGAAACACTTGCTCATGGTTGAACCAGTAGCCTGCAAACAGGCAGGGTCAGGTCTGTGCTGCTCAGAAGCTGCAGATACAGGTGCAGGGCAGCACCTCCTCCACAAGGGTCCTCCCTGCATGTAAGCACACACATAGCATGCAATGCCCATGCCTGCCTCCTTCACATCAGGGAGAGAAAACAAAACCTGTTGATGAAGAACATAGGCTGTGGGTTCAGAGGGTCCTAGGTTCAAGTCTCAGCTCTACCACTTAGTTGAGAAACCTTAGAAAGGACCCTTGATCTTTGAAAGTCTAAATTTTCTTCGTCTATGGAATGGGCTAAATGAGAGAGAAAACATTTGCCTTATAGATTTACAGTGAAGAGATGCGTGTAACAACCTTGGCATAGACTAGTCTATGAATGCCATTATCATCTTCATTATTATTATTCATTATTATTACTGAATGAAAAAAATAAAAAGGAGAGGACATGGCTGCTCCTAGGTATGGTGAAGGAGAAAGCTTATTGTAGATAAAAGGGAAAAGATAGCCAGAGGCAGAGACATCTGGGAGAATCCAGAGTGAATATGACCCTGAGCTATGTGAGGAGGGGCTAGGAGGAGAGGGGAGAGAGCAGCCAGGCAGCCCAAAGAGGACAGGTAACCAAAGTGATCATGTGTGGGAGATGCCCAGCTCAGTGTGGGACATCCAGAGGGTTTGCCAGAGCATTCTCACCCCCTCCCAGGACATCAGGGAGGGCACTTCTGGGAGTTAGTCAGGCTAAAGAGGGCAATAGCTGGGTCCTCAGAAGGCCCCGGGCATTTATAAAGCAAGAATTGGCCGGGAGAAAAGAGCCCAGGAGGAGTAAAGATCTGAGGGTTTCCAGAGCCTCTTGGCCATCTCAGCACCCCTCACCCCACCACCGTGAGTGCTGAAATATAATCAGCAAAGCTATAATTAATGCCTGGTACCCAAACATGGCTTCCAACCGGGGAAGCAGACCAGCCTTCCAAACCCGAGGCAGGGAGATCAGAAAACACCAAAAGGTGTGGGTCTCCTTTCTTTGTCATTTGTATGAGACATCTTGATTGGCAAGAAAATATTAATCACTTTTCTCTACTCTCTTAATGAGCCGCTTTCATGGGCAACAAAATATTAATTTGTCTTGTCTTATCTGTTAAGAATTCTGTTAATGAATTCAGTCACAGAGCTATTAGAGAATGCCATTCTAATGACACATGTAATTAAACTTTTCTGACTTGCAAACATCAAAGATGCCTTGCGCATCAGAATAATATTTGATCAGAAAGCCAATGTTCCCCTCTAGCCCTGAGGCAAGCAAGGAGCCGCCTGCGGTCTACAGAGAGCAACGGCTTCTGTCAGAGGCACCGAGCTTGCCAGTCATCGTTTTTGCATTGATTTGCTTACTAAGTGCCACAAACGCTCCACGCTGGGGCCCAGAGCAAAGATGCTGCCCCCAGAACACAGGGAGGGGCAAAACGTCCACAAACGCCTGCAGGAAGGTCTACAGAAAGGAGCTGCCCTGGTGGGGGCTGCCTGTGACTAGGACAAGCAGGAGAGAGCAGTGGAAAGGCCCTGATTGGGGACAGACCCCCAAAGCTCTCTGAATATTAATGGTAACAGCCTTTGCTGTCCCTCATAGGCTCAGGGGAACTACTGGGTTTCGATCAGGAAGCAATGTGGTCAAATGCGGCTGTTAACAGGGCCAGAGACCCTCCCAACCTAAAGTTGAATGTGTCTCCAAGAAGAGTCCCGAGTAACATGGGCCCCAGAAGAAAAGGAGGTGCGCGGCTACCCTTGAGCCGTCCCCCTCTCTGAGATGATCTGGAGCACACTCAGATTGGCCACAGTGGCTCCGGACCAAAGCTCCCTCCACATAGCTAGGGCACCATTCACACTGCTTGCTCCTTGTCAGAGAGTCTAACCCGGACCTTCCAGAGCCTCCTAGGGATGCCCACACCAGTACTTCACATGCATGTGGCTTCAGTTCCACCCCCACCAGCTTGTAACAGCAGAACTCCCCCCAAGGAAGATCCCCACTCCCAGAAGAGGCAGCCGGGCAGGGTGCTAGCCACAGGGTCCCTTGCAGAGGCTCCTGAGTTATAAGGTGCCTCCTTCTGTCAGCTTGAAGAGAAATCGATGGCTTCCGCTCCAATTCAGGGCCCCTGAAGCCAATAACATGCAGCCTGTAATTGAGTTACTTCCTGGCCACCTATTGGTTTCTTTACTGAGGCAGCCGTTGTTCTCAGTGTGCTTGGATCCAACCCTAGGCTCCACTCACCTCAGCCCTCGGAGAACTATGGCCAGGGTCACTGACCCAGAGGCTGTCTTCTTCAGTCGGGCTGCCCTTAGGAGTGTGTTCACACTAGTGTTGTTCACTAGAAGAAGAGACCTTGGTCTCCAGGTCTATGCCATGATGCCCCCACAGGCCATCCCCACTGTGGGCACCAGAAGTCAGCAGTCAGCTCTCCCTGGCTCTGCTTTGCCCAGGTGGCAAAGGCTATGTGGGTAAGAGGCAAATGCTGTCACTCACGAAATGCCCGTACCAGCCAGGTGTCTCCCAGCAGCCAGAGCCCATGCTCATTCTGAAGGAGGTAGCTCTGCCCAGACACCACGCTTTCTTAGGAAGCAGAAAGATGTCTACCACTATAGGTGCCCCATCGGAAAGGGGACAGGTTAAGCTCTGAAGGCTCTCCCAACCCTGAGGTCACACAGCTCAGTGGTCAGGAAGCTACTTTGGACTCTGTGGGATTTTTGAGTCCTGCACAGAAGCCAAGAAAGCATCTTGCTTCCTTCCTTGCCTGGACCACAACACAAAGAAGAACCATGTCTCACCTTTTCCTGGCTAGCTCCTCCTGCATGCGCACACACACACACACACACACACACACACACACACACACACACATCTCTTAGAGGCTCAGCACCAGGCTTTGGGGTCTAAGCTGGGGCCCGTGTCAAAGACAGACATATAAGCTACTCCCAGCCCCACACTGGGCATTCTGGGGTGGAGGTGGAATGCTGTCTCGCTTTCTATACAAACAAACATGCAGACCCACTCTGAACCACAGTCTTCTGGTTCTCTAACCACTCCAGGCTCTGCAGCAGCCATTCAAAGCAGAGTGAGGGACGCCTCCAAACCCAGACTGTGTGCCCTTGCCTTGACTTGTCCTCTACCACGACTCCTTCACTCTCCCTGTCATCCACGGGTCATGGCATCTGCCCCAGGAGGGGACAGAAACAGGGGCAGGGCATCCCAGAAGCCACAAATGATGGCAGATCAGCCGAATCACTGAGTATTGGTGCTGGGTTCTTTTCCTATGGATTCGCAGCTACTCCTGCCTGGGGTAGCAGGTACCAAGCTGGTCTCTTCCCAGCAACCACATCCCTTCCCATTACTGCATAAAATGGGTGGGGTCAGAGGTGTGGAAGCGCTTTCTGGGGGCCTGCAGCCAGCCTGCCACCCAGTGGCACTCCCGGGGTTTCTTGATAACGGGACATAATAATACTTAGTGCCTGGCATTACCATGCCCTGCGGCTGCCTCGCCTACCTCCTGAGATCCCACAGCTGTGTCCACTTGGATATGAGGTCAGGTATGAGGTGCTGGCACATTAACCACTTCCTTCTGGCCCCACTGAGGACCTTCTGGGGAGGGAAGTGTGTGTGTGTGTGTGTGTGTGTGTGTGTGTGTGTGTGTGTGTGTGACCAGGAACAAACCCAGCACCTTGTGCATGCTAAGCAAACACTGTACCACTAAACCCTATCCCCATTCTCTCTTCTATTCTTCTCTTTAAAACGGAGGTGAGGAGATGGGGGCAGGGAAGACAGTAAGATGACTCAGTGTGGAAGAAAGGTGCTTGCTGCCAAGCATGGTGGGTCACCAGTCCCACATTATAGGAGAGAACAAAATCCCTCAAGTTGTCCTCTGACCTCCACAGTTGCACACATACATGCATGCCCATACGCACACACACACATACACACAAATAAATAAATAAATAAATAAGTAAATGTAATAAAAAAAATTAAGAAGGGGAAGGAAAAAGGCAGCAATGGCTCAGTGACTAGAAGCACTTGCCACGTACCCTGACGTACTCCACATCTGTGCTATGAACACATGCCTGCATACACACATGTGCACAGAAACTCAGTGTTTTTTAAAGGTTTTAAAGACCCACCACACACTCAGCATATCTCAAGTAACTTGAAAGAGCCACTCTTTATTTGGTTGTAGGTTTGAGGTTTCTGTGGGTTTTCTTTTTTCTTTTTCTTTTTCTTTTAACTGAAGCTCACTATTTGGGGCTTTCAAATGTTGGCAGGCAGAGTACAGTGATAAAAGCAGCCACACAAAGCCCACTGGAAGAAAGTATCTGTGCCATTGTTTGAAGGGCCTGTTAAAAGGCTCCCTTTCCCCCATGGCTAAATGGGGGGAAACAGAGAACAAATATTTCTAATGAAGCATGTGCATCTCTCTCCAAATGTTTCTTTGGAAGTGAGTTCTTTTTTTTTTTTTTTAAGAGACCAAAAAGAAAATGATTTAGGAGCTCATGACTCATTTAATTTTTATTGTCTTTGTATGAACTGGTCGTGAATCCATTGTGGAGTGATGAGAGGCGTTTGATTAGCATGGAGAGCTGTTTGCCACACGGCAGACAGTAGCTGTCATTCTGCATTAAGATCGTCTCATTAAATGCCTGGGTACATTTTGTTTTAAACTCTTGGAAAACACAGTACTTGAAGCTGGGGCCAGTTCTTTCCAGCTTGGGTGGAAGACCCTGGTGATAACTAAACCTCTCCTGCCTTTTTAATCCATGGGTGGATTCAAACTGATGAATGCATTATCCAGAATGGTCCAGGGGCTGGGAACGTGGGTCAGTGGATAGAGCGCTTGTCTTGTATGCACAATCCTTGGATTCCATCCCCAGCAATGCATAGCAGGGCGTGGTGACACACGCCCACAACCCTAGCATGTAGGTGGTAGAGGCAGGAAGATCAGAAGTTCAAACTCTTCTGTTGCCTCCAAAGCAAGTCATATGCCCACCTGTGCCACGTGAGACCCTGTATTGAAAAGAAAAGGAAAAAAAAGGCACTCTAGGGATGGTCCCAGGTCTGTGGTGTGCCAACTTGCTGGTCAGCTGTCTCCGGTGCCTCCTCTGGCGTTGGCTTTCTAGGCAGCTTTCCCTAACTGATCTCTTTCCCCTCTTAGTGCTGCCTTCAGTGCCTAACTAGACCCTGAGCACAGAGCCTATGGACCCCTCAGAGACTCATTACCCAGTCAGTGCAGGAGGCTGACCAGGGTTCCTCTTGGCCACTGCCGGTTGGAGCCCAGCCCTCCAAAGGATGCTCTCCAGAGCCTGCAGTCCCAGCCTCCCACCCCCACCCCAGAGCAGCTACCCCACCCAGTGTGCCTCCACTTGTCGTCTGTCACTTTGGGTCAGCCTTGTCCACTGTCCCCTGTGATGCAGCCCTCATCCAGACAGACACACAGTTCTTATATCTGATCAAGTCGGTAGTGGAAGGGGACAACGTTCAGTTTAGAGGGGGTTGATTGGTTTGTTTTGAAACAGGCTGTCCTGTAGCTCAGGCTAGCCTTGGTCCCCCAGTGTAGCTGAGGTTGCCCTCCTGCCTCCTTCCACTTTCTGATTGCTAGGATTATCGGCAAGCCCCACTACACTCGGTTTAAGGAAAGGATCAAATTCAGGACTTTGTGCATGCTAGGCAAGCACTCCACCAACTAAACCAGACCCTCTCCCTGACATTTTCAGCTTGGAGACAGATTACTAAATCTTTTTCCAAAAGGTGTACTGGTTCGTACCCCTTCCAACAATGTATAAGGGTTTTAAGCACCAGGTCAATGGGAATATCCTCATCAAAAATCTCTTGGTCTCTACAAGGACATGTTATCAAAAATCCTCTGGGAATGTTCTAGTGACAGTAGTTGGCTCTCACGGAACAGGTTGGAACCAGGGGCTATCACTCCATTAAGCCTTTTCAACCTTGGGACATGTGACCCAAGAGGAAGAGGGACGCCAGCCTCCCAGTTAAAAACAATTGGTTAAAGGGGGTCTGGAACCTCATTTGATACGATCATACACAGTCTGCTGCCTGAGTCCCTTCATATCCCCTGCACACACTGGCAATTATCCATAGACCCAAAGTGCCATTCAGGGACTCAGGCACCTGGTCATAGGACCCAACAGCTGACACTCCACCCAGATGAATGCTGTCTGCCCTCTGAGAGTAAGCAAACTCAGCTCTCAGAGCAACATCTCTGGTATGAGCCTCCAGGGGCAGGGACCTAGGTGCATGTGTACACCCAGATGCTTACACATGTCCCCTCAGTATGGCACCCCAGAACCCATGCAACTGCACGAGAACCTCTTGTGTGAGTTTTGTACCAACTATGAAGTTAAAGTAGTACACACACACGTGCACACACACTCTTCTAAAATCATCATAACTCTGGGGTTCCCAAACCAGTCTCCGAGTCGGTGATTTGCTGAGAGGACTCACAGAACCCACCGGAGGCCATGAGCCTCACAGTTGACAGCTTCCAGCAGAGAAATTGCAGGAGAAAATCAATCAGGAGACATCAGCAAAATCCAGGGGGTTCTAAGCAAGACACCTCCCACCCCGGTGAAGCCACAGAAATGCTTTCAACCATCCGCGTATGACAGTCACCCTAAGTGTGCCAGTCCTTAGTGTCCAGGGATCTTTCTGGAGCCTCATCACAGCCTGTGAATGACCTTTAGCCTGCACAACCACTCAGGAGGCAGGACGGACCCCACATAGCCTGAAGATCCCACATAAACAAAGATTCCAATGAAACATGAGATCCTGGTGGCTTAGAAACCACCTTCCTACAGAACGAGCAGTGTCTTGAATGGCAGCAAATTTTGATGCCCTTCCTTTCCAGCATATGCCATAAGGAAGAACATCCTAATTTACATGTCTCCATGCAGTCAGCCATCATACCTGAGTTCATTATGTGACATGAACCATGTGACCCACAGGCGATGACACAGGGATGGAGAACTATGGGAGACCTCCTTTGCGGGTCACAGACATGAGGGGAGAGACTGACTCCCACAAGCCAGTAGTCCCCCAAGTCATCCAGTGACCACCCATGCCCCCAAGGTCTCGAAGAAGCTGGGAGCTTTCCTTACAGTGCCTTCTCATGGTCTTTCGCCTGAAGTAGGCAAGCCGGTCCCAGCCTAGGATGCCTAGACCTGCATAGCTGCTCTTTTCGGGCTTCAGTGGCCACCCAGGATGGTGCTGCAATATCCTTAATAAAAAGATCTGGAGCAGGAGGACAGGCTTGGCAGGTCCCTGCAGAACGCCACATCTGTTCTAGGAGGAGCTCGGAAGATTAAGGCAGCGCAGAACCCCCGACATAAGTGGTCAGCTATAAAGACCTGGCGACCTGGCAGCTTGGGTGGGTGGGTGGGTGGGCGCACACGCACGTACTTTCTCATACTCCATACGTGTCTGTGTGGATGCTGTGTGTTTGCCAGCGCATGCGTGGGGACCCCATTTGGTCTGGATGCTGAACGTGATTCAAATGTCTCTGAGTATTGGCTACCGTCAGGCTGCGAGCTGTCACTCAGTGTAGGGCCACACTGTCTGACTGTGGAGGCAAAATATAAGGATGAGTGACAGCTTAGGGGCTAGAATCAGGCCATGGACGCCTGATGACACCCTCTTACCCAGAGAGAGCCCGGAGTGCTCCTTCGGTTGGTTTGTTGGGTTTGCGTGTTCATGTTTTGTCTGCATGTATATGCGTGCACCGTGTGGGTGCAGCAGACCAGAAGAGTGTCAGATCGCCTGAAACTGGAGTTAGAGATGGTGGGGAGCCGCCATGTGGGTGCTGGGACTTGAACCCGGGTTCCCTGGAAGAGCAGCCAGTGCTCTTAACCACTGAGCCACCTCTCCAGCCCCCCCAGTGATGCTTCTTGAGAGAGCAGAGGTGGAAAGTTCTGGATAAATGCCTCCGAACTGAGCTTCAGCTTGTAACTTTGACAATATGGTTAAGCTGAACTTTGGTGTCACCTGGAGTCCTTCTGTTTAACGCTGAGTCACCAAAGAGTCAGCCTTGGTGGCTCATTGTGACATTACTTATTCCTGACTCTCGTGTGTCACTGCGGAGGCATCCCCCACCTCCTCCCTGCTTAACTACTGTTTAATACTGAAGGCTCATCTAATTACTTTCTTTAATAAGGGCAAATACTTAGAAAATCGCTTTTTAATAGACAAACATCGTGTCTTTGAGTAAAATTGTCTCCTTCCCAAAAAATGGATGTGCGCCCATACAAAGAATGGCCTAATCTGGCATCTGTTTATTTCTGGAAGGAACTTTGATTTTGCTAATATATTTCTATGTATCAGAGGGAAAAAGCTATCCATAAAAAAACAATTACAGAGATGCAATCAAGCATTGATAGCAGTGTTCAGACACATCTCAGGAAGTATTCGGAGGAAAAAAGATTGCAGGCTTAGTTTTATGCAGCTTCTTATAAATCAATGTTTAAAGTAATTCTCTCACATCCAATGAGGTAATTTGATTTCTGAAGTCAGTATTCATATCCAGAAAACAATATGCATTTCGTGCTGTAATTATATGATGTCTATTGTTTTAGCCTAGAGAGATTATTTTATTTATTACAGAGGCGGGCCCTCCCTGAGCTGACACCACAGGCGGTGATGTGCTCCACACTTACCAGGAAAGCTGTAAGCATCTGCCTGGCTCTCGGGCCCTCTCAAGGCTGGTGCAGCCCTTCCCACGGGCCCACTACCCCAGGGGTGTATTCTGACACAGGGAGCAAGGACTTATTCTTGAGAGACAAGAGAAGCAGGCAGAGGTTAAAAGACTCTTTTAAGGGTGAAAGTTAACAGTTCGGGGACTTTGTACAAGGACATTTCTATCTGCTATTGCCCTGAGCTAAACCTTACGTCCATCCTAGATGCCCTGGCCTGAAGGATGCGAAAGAATAGAATCTCTCAGAGAGCTAAAGTAAAGAGTAGGAAAGAAATTGACAGGAGTGGAAACAATGAGACCAGACCTGGGTAGGTGGCTCAGTCAGCAGAGCACCTAAGGTTGTTGAGGACCTAAGTTCAAACCCCGGAACCCATGGGGAAAAGGCAAGTGTGGTGGTGTGCTTTGTAACCCCAGCACTGGAGAGGCAGAGACAGAAGGATCCCTGGGACTCCCTGGCCACCTAGCACATTCACATCAGCAAGCTCTGGGCCAAGGAAGAGATCTCGGGGAAAAAAATCAAAGTGGGTAGCACCAGTGCTAACCTCTTGCTCCGACATGCACCTTCATACATAAATGCACATACACATGAATACTTGGAACCAATCCTTTGCCATTCTGCCAGCCATTTGTTATATCCACTCCCATGTTTTGGCCTTTCATGGCTAATCAATACTTGATCGATTATGAAGGCAGGAGGTGGACACCCCGATTTTCATACCAAAGAACCAGACCAGAACTGTATCCCTGCAGAAAAGCTCACTCAGTGGCTTACTGCGCTCCCTCGAATACCACCAACGTGAAGTGCTGCGCTCAGCTCCAGGGACACAGCAGTGACCAGAGTTCAAGCATCCACCCCCCCATGGAGCTCAAGTCTAGTGTGTTTCACAGATGATGACCGCAGTAACGCAAAGAGAGGGAGGATGGAGCCGTGGGGTGGAAGTCAGATGAGACGGGAGCACCCCTGAAGGAGACAGAGATAGATAGCAGCCGCCGAGGAGGAGGGACCGCGAGTGAAAAGTTCTCAGAAGCAGCGGGAATCAGGGCTGGGTACAGGGAAGGGAAGAGTGGAAAGAGCTGGCTGGGGCTCGGGCAGTGCAGCCACTCTCAGCCAGGTCTGGGTGAGGATGGGCGCCATCTGGTGTTTGCTTGAAAAAGCCTGTTCTGTGGAAAGCTATGTGGGTGAGCAGGCTGCAGGGGGACAAAGGTAGGAGGTCTCTGCTCCCCAGATGAGACCATGGTGGCTGGATTCAGGGTGTCCTGATAAAGAGGGTAAAATAAATCAAATATTTTCAAATAGATCCTACCGACTCACCCCATGGGACTAAGTGTCTGTTTTATGTTTGATTCCCCTCCCCCAGAGAATAAAACAAAGTGATGGAAACCTGGAGCTGTTCAAGCCCTTTGTATAAAATGGCATAGCATTTGCATGCCTATGCATACCCTCCCCTAAACCATCTCTACATAATGTGTATAGTGTCACATGATATAGATGCTACACAGACCGTTACTCTGTTGCCCGCTTCAAGGAGTTGACAAGAAGAAAGTCTGCAGAGGCACCGTTTTTTTTTCTGACAATTTTCTCCCCTGGTGTGTTGAATCTCTAGATATAGAACAGTGGCCATCGGGAAGGACTAGCCACATGTTAGGTTCCGACACAAGTAACCTCTTGAACTCTGTGTGCTGATGCTAATGGGGTACCACTCTCAGGTGACTCCCCTGGGAGTTTGACTTTGCACAGCCACCTCATCTGTGCTGTGACCCAGGTGATTAGCAATACTGAGAAGGTGGGGACACAAGGGAGGAGGGGCCCCAGGAGTCTGAGGTTACCTTCAAGGACTCTAACAGGGCTGTGGTGTGAAGGGTCAAGAAAAATTCAAATGACCTCACATTAGACTCCCAATAAGCAGCTCTGGTTCTGCACTTTGAGATGCAGTTTGCCTGGATCTGACCATGTGGAGCATTGGGTTTCTCTCCCTATTAGCATCCCCATAAGGATGAGCTACAAGTCCCCCAACACACACACGGGGTGGGTGCTTATTCCGTTCTCCCAGACGTCTTTCAGAGGCCTGCAATCCTACTACTGGACTCCAAGAAAAACATATTTTTCTCAACACATAGTCTGACTCAGGACACAGCTGAGACAGAATGTCATCCCAGCATTGACCAGCCATTAATTTTTCATCAGCAACTCACGTGTGAGCCCTTATGGCTCTATTATAACACAGAATAAGTCAGCTATCTGCTGTGTTCTTTTATTACTGAGACTTCCACAGAATGGTAGAGATGTACTCTCTTAAGCAATGAGATGTTTCACAGTCAGTGTGCAGGGTTACAGAACCTTCCTTAAGAGGAGAGCATGGTGGGCTGCTTTCTTGGTTTTTTGTTTGTTTGTTTTGCAGTTGTTGTTGTTGGTTTTACTAATATTGAAAGCAGGCACTATGTTCACTATCAACCTTCCTGACATTGCTCTGTGCCTTTCTCTCATCCTTCATTGGGCTAAGTTAACCCAAAAGCATCTTTTTGTTGTTGTTGTTCTCCTCTGAAATATGAGCTCATGTATCCCAGACTGGCCTCGAATGCACCAGATAGCTGACAATGACCTTGAACCTGATCCTCCCACCTCCACCTCTTGCCTGCTGGGATTACAGGTGTGTACCATCACACCTATGTGTGCGCTAGGCACCAGCCTCAGGCTCTGTGCACACTAGGCAAGCACTCTACCCAGACCCCCCCACCCAAACATCTTTAAAGGGACTCCTGTGGTTGTGATCAGGTCCTGGGGGTATGAGCAGGGGAGAGAGTCATTGCTGCCCGGGCAGACGCAGTGCATTAAGGAGTGACCCCCAGAGCAGCTCAGACATCTTGTGCATGGTAGCTGGTGGCCGTAAGTCCTGCCACCACAGTGCCACTGCAGACAAAGGAAGCTCTCTTCATGTCTCCAACGTACAACCCTGGGCAGCCCCCTTTTTCTTACACTTAAGCTGAGGCCTTCAAGGTCTCAACAGTGCCAAGTCCCTCATCCTTGGAGATGTCTGGTAGCTAAAGCCAAACCTACTGAGGGATTTCCATAGAGAACTAAGAAATCGTGAGCCCTGACTTGTCGGCAGCTGGTGCCTGGAAGGACCCAGCTTCATGGACAGCTCTATAAGAAAGAATACAGCTAACCAGAGAGGTGCCAGTGCCCTGTGTTCATTGGACCCCTCCATATATTCCGGCCCAGGAAGAGCCATCCCAGGAGGCTGCAAGGACCACTGAGCCAAGACCTACTGGGTTACTTCCTGTAGAAATCCTGGGAAGGGCCCTTCTGTCTCTCTCATGTCCCTGCCTTGTTTTGGTTTGTCCCATATTCCCATTTGTTCTGTCTCTCTTTCCTTGGATGACTACGATCCTATACCAGGAGGGACTCGTCCTTGGAAACCCCAGCACTATTCCCTAGGTCCTCATCCCACCCTTCTGCAGGAAGACAAGAAGCAGACTGCCAGGTTGGACTGAGGAGGGTTGGCCAGTCTGGGCTACTCTGGGGTCCTATAGGCTGTCTTGGTCTCCTCAGCATTTTGCCTATATTCAGTTGGAGATCTGATTCCACCAAACACAACCACACTCATTCAAATGCATATCAAACTGGCTATTGTCCGGCTATCCTGGCAGAGCCAAGGAGCTGACAAAAACCAGAAGACTCTGGAGGCTGAAATAGTCACCATCTAGCCCTTTAACAGAGTTTTCACTTTTTGCTCTCAGTAAGATCATCCCTCCGGAATCAAGCCTTCCACCAGGTGAGCGCGAGCCCTGTGAAACAAGCCAGCGTCCCCAGGAGCTGGAGGGAATTTGATTGCAGAGTAGGAGAGGTCGGGAAGGCGGAGGCACCAGGGAGGGGGATGTTTTGCCTGGAAAACTCGCTCACCAGCTGTCCAGTCTGCTCAACAGAAGCGGATCTCACCGTCGTTCTTTTGCCCACAGGACTTCGGAGAGGATGACTCCCTTTACATCACCAAGGTGACCACAATCCACATGGGCAACTACACCTGCCACGCCCTGGGCCACGAGCAGCTGTTCCAGACCCACGTCCTGCAGGTGAATGGTTAGTAAATGGCTCCGTGCATGCTGTCCCCTCCATGCTGCTCCGAGAAAACCGTACTCTCTCTTGCATTTTGTCTTGTTAAAGACATAAGCAGCCCATCTGTTGTGATAAAGGGAATGGCTTAGGAAGTGCTGGATTCGGTTTACCCAAGGCTTCCATGGATGAAATGAATCCAAATGTGGGGGGGAGGGGGCTTGGGGATGAGCCATGCAGGCAAGTCACCCCGGGCTGCTGAACTTCCAGTGGCCACCGTGAAGTATGGGGCAGGTGTGGCCCACGGGCAACATGATACTGTGATCTCTGGATCTAGCAATGACAGAACCTGTGTCCAAGCCACCACTGCTCTTACAGGTGACATGACACCATATCATTGTGCCATCTAGAAGGCACGGTATCCTTCAGCAGCCCTTCCCCCACAGGGCCCCATGACCCTCCTCTCAGCCGGTGAGGATGGGTATGTTTGGAGGGGTTGTTTTCACTGTTCAAGTCCAGACGTTACCAGTCATCTTGAAGGCAAGGAGGAACTGCCCCCTCCTGGCTACCTTCCCTCCCCCACCTAGCAGTTTTCCAAGCCAGAGTCCATGATCGCATTTGTAGCCAGTCCTGATTAAGCACTGTGCAGAGACTCCCAAGTGTTGTCACCCACTCAATGGGTGGCTTTAAAGGAAAATCACTTACTGTCTGGGGCCATTGTGGAAGTAGAGCCCACCTCCATATCACACTGCTTGCCTTCTCCGTCTAGTTCCATCTACCACCAAAACGAGCCCCGGTCTCCCTGAAGTCCCATCCTGAGCCATCATGTCCAGGGAATTAACCTCATCCCACTAAGCCCAACTGTCATTGATCAGACTTGGAGTAGGCACTAGGGTCAGGGAACTGTGAGGCAATTCAGCTCTCAGATCCTCTGTGACAACTGGTGATTGGGACTTCTTCCAGGAGAAAGAGAGTGAGGTGTCAGGAATGATGACATCATGAGATTCACCTTGATTGACCTCAAGGATCCAGAGTGAGAGGCAAGCCGTTTAAGGGGTGACTGGGCATCTTCAGCTTACCCTGTGTTTACCTCGACGGAGTGTCTATGGGATTTTTATATTTATGCATGTCTAAGTATTATCTTATTAGAATTTCCCTCAAGCTGAGATGTACCTTTGGAACTTCATATCTGTGTGTCCAGATTAAGTATCAGGGATTCTAGTTGGCAATTTAACTCAGCTGGTAGAGTGCCTAGCACATGCAAAGTCCTGGGTTTGGTCTCCAGCATTCCACAAACTGAGAAGGTAGAGTCAGGAGGATCAGACATTCAAGGGCATCCTTAACTATATAATAATGAGCTTGGGGCCAGCCTGGGCTACATGATACTCTGCCTATTTTAATAAAAGAAATGTATCTGAATTTCATCACGCTTAAGTGCTCCTACTTACTATACCCCAACAGGGACTAACCAGAGATTTAAGGATTATTTGGGAACTAGCCGTCTATGCAGCAGACAGGCAGTAGGGGGCGCTCCTAGCAGGGACTGGTTCAAGTAGAACATGTGCTGTGCAGAGGTCACTATTTGACTCTGGCAAGTGATGACCAGAGGCTGAAGGTGCTTTGACTATTCAGTTGCAAAACACCCCCGCTTTCTGTTCCAGCCCCTCAGATCCTCAGGCAGGCTGCAGAAGTACACTCATCTGGTATCACACACAGGCCTTCCATCCAGTCCTACTCCTCAGAGCCCCAGGCACAGGGCTGGAGAGTTGGCTCAGTGGTTGAGAATGCTCCCTGCTCTTCCAGAGGATACAAGCTCCCTTCTCAGCAACCATATCTGGTGGCTCACAACTACCTACAGCTCCAGAGGATCTAGCGCCCTCTTCTGACCTCCACAGCTATCTATACTCACATTCACATACCCTCATACAAATGCACACACACACACAAATAAATCTTAAAATTTAAAGAGTCTAAAGCAAAAGAAAAAAGCTGGGGCTTGTTGTGGCCTTTCTCTCCTCTAAGACAAACGTGAAGAGGGGGAATTCCTGCACAGCAACTTGAGAACCTCCTGGATGTCTCCTCTACTGGAGGAGGCTCTAAAGTCTCCAGCTCCTTCATAAATGAGGTAGCAGGCCCCTGTGTTGAGGCCCCTGGGGACTTGGAAGGCTAAGCATGGGCTGATGGTATGAATGGATTCAAGAGCGAGATCCCAGCACCACGGGCATTCCTGGGCTTAGACCGTCTCTGAAGGTGGGAAATGGACTGCTGGCCTACTGTCTTGGCTTCTTCTCTTACCGCTGTGGCAAACTGCCTGATGAGAAAGTAGCTCAAGGTATGAAAGTGATATCTGGGCTCAGAGTCTGAGGATGCATTCTCTATTACAGAGAGGAGGGCATGGTTGTGGAATGTGAGGCGGCTGGTCCCAGTCAGAAAGCAGTAAGAGAGATGGATGGCGGGGCTCAGCTTACTTTCTCCTTTGTACTCTGACTAGGACCCCGACCACAGGATGATTCTAGGCACAGTTAGGGTGGGTCTTCCCACCTCAGGTTTTCTCTGATAGCATCCTTATGAGTGAGCGAAGACATGTCTCATTGTCGAGCTGACAATGAAAATGAACTATTAAACTATTCAGAAGGCCTAGAGAGCCTTCTGAAGAAGAGATTCAGAGATCCATGCCCTAACTGTTGAGAGATTCAAGACTTCACTACTAGCCAAAGGAAGAGTCATTGATACGGTGAGGAGAGTACGCTGGGAGCTGGATATCTTGTGATCAGTTTCCTCCTTCATTGTGTGACCTGCTAGACAGCTGGGCTGGTCCTGTCAGGTGCTATATATAGCTCCTGGCACTCATGAAGGCAGTTGATGTGGCCTACAGCACCCTCATGGGACCACCTCTAAAGTAGGCGCTGTGATTATCTCCCACGGATACAACATAATGATCTGCTGACCCCAGAAAAAGGCAGGAAGTTTTCAAAGTGCTACAGGACTTAAACTTCTGTCAGCCTTAGAATGAATCAATGTGCATCTGTGTGGAAAGAAATGGAAATTAGGATGTCCTGAAACCATAATTACATTAGTAACATTTACTGGATACCTACCACGTGCCTTCCCTATCTTACAGCTTCCCTATCTTACAGGCAAGGTCACTGGGACTCTGAGAACTGGGGTGACATACCCTTACATCAGACATACACATAGCTAATAGCTACAGACAGACCTTGACAACACCCTGGGCCAATGCCTACCCGGCTATGATGCCATGAAACAGCCCTTAGAGATCCTGGATATGAGGTATAGGGCAGGCAGTTGTCAGGCCTGTGTTGTGGTTATCCGGACTGCACACTCTGGAGAAACAGAAGATAGCTGACTCGCTAAAGGGTCTCCTGAGAAAGGAGGAGACATGGGTAGTGACATGAACCTATTCTTTACACCATCCACCCCATACTTGAGGATATGAAAGATGGCCCTGAGCAGCTTGGGTAGAGTTTGGCCAGTCACCTACTGTGCTACTGGAGGTCTACTTTGGTCCCTTCCTGGCTTGGCAGGAAGATGTTTGGGAAATACATGCGATAAAGGAGGGGCAGCCTTAGGGGAGGCTTTGGATTGATCTTAAGCCACAGTTAGTCATAGTTGGTACATACTGATAATCAAAGCTGGCCGTTTGCAGGGCCTCCAACCCATTATACAGATATGGGAAAATAAAGGCCCAGAAAAGATGATCATCCAAAATATAGATTGCTTCTCTCTAGGGCCACGCTACTCTCATGCTATCTGGTAGCAGAGTTGGGATCCCATACACGGACTGGGCTACCACCATCTTCTGAGATTTCCCCGTTTCCATGGCTGCCTTCACCCAGCTGCTTACAGGACCCCTTCCAGGAAGCTACACTACCTCACACAGATTATCAGTATAGCTTACCCTACCCACAGCCCAGGCTGCCAGAGATGAGGCCCAAACCCTGATATGATTTATAGCTCTCTGCAAAGCCCCTACATTGCTTTCATGGGAAGGAGCGAGAACGTCAGACATCCATGATTAATCCATTAAATTAAAAATACCTTCGACCTCCCCACAGTTCAGACAAGTAGTGATTCATCCCCAAAACACAATAATCATCTTCAAATCTGCTTATTACTCCAGCTTGGTACTTTTGTGACTTCTTACTTAAGAACACGTTTATGCCGCCTAAACCTTGGCAATGAGAGATGATTCCCAAAGAAAATGGACCTTTGTGTTGGGGATCCAAATGGGGCGTGGGCGGGTATATGGGAGCATGTGTGTACACCTGCACGTGGAGGCCAGAGCTCAACTTCAGGATCATTCTTGCAGAGCCACCCACCTTGTTATTTTTTAGACAGAGTCTCTCACTGGCCTGGAATTCAGCAAGTAGGCTAGGCTAGGCTGGCTGGCCAGGGAACCCCAAGGGACAGCCTACCTCCCTCCTCCTCCTGGCTTACTGGGATTCTAAGCACACACCACCACACCCAGCCTTTCTTATTGGGCTCTATGGATGGAACTCAGATCTTTATGCTGGCAAGGCAAGTACTCTCCCAACTGAGCTGTCTTCCCACCCCCTCGTGTAATTGTGTGAAGGCTTTGCAAATCTAAAAGAAAATATGTTTGTCTAGGAGCCCTTAGTTTCACCTTCTTTTTAATATGCAAAAAAATGGGAGGAGGGGTTAGGTCTTGGGAGACGCGTGGCCTGGGACACAGGAGAAACAGTTGTATCCTTCCCATGCTACTGAGAGCTGGCATCTTTGTCTGGCTCTGCCGGGGACCCACATAGATGCCTCACAGCCCAGGGCTCTCCTCAGGACTTCTCCATTCCTACAGGCTCTACAGAGCTGGCACTGGGTATGGCCAAAGTGTGTGACTGTGGGGATCAGGGCTGGGTGGGTGTAGGTCCGGTGCTCACTCAGAGCCTGGGCCTCGCCCACTGGAGAACCTGTTCGTTTTTTATAGGCAGTCGTTGAGTGCCCACCCAACTGACCTATGATTTTTTTTAATTCCTCATGCCAGCTTCACCCCCAGCAAATGGTCAGATTTAAGCAAGGCAGCTTCTTGGGAAAAGCTGCTCAGTGCCAGGCTCTGCCTTCCATTTGCAGCCCAGGATAGAACAGGAGCTGAAGAGACCAAGAGACCTCGGATCCTGCCACCACCCAGATGCCCAGGATGGCCCACAGGGTCCATTTTCCCCGTCCCCCAAAGCTGATGACCTGACTGGGCACTGTCATTCAGTTCTACACCAGCTACTCCAGGGAAATGCTGAGGGGACCTGACCCGCTAGCTCATGGAGGATCAAGGCAGCTAACTGTTCCCATGACCCCAAATTCCTGAATGCAATACATAGCCCTGCTTGCAGGTACATACATAATGTACATCCATAGACCAGAGCCCTGTGGTCCAGCCAGCGGTTCTCTGAGCTTCATCTCTGCAATACCCCCCTCATGCCAGTTCTATCAGCTCCTCAGTTTCCCTCACAGAGTTACCCGCTTGCCTTCCTGCCGTGGACTTGTTCCATTTGTTCTTCCATGGTCTTCTCCCCACCCCCTTACTTATTATACACCCCCATCAGTGCATTCAACAATCTCCTCGCCCCCTTACTTACTATACACCCCCCTCAGTGCGTTCAACAGATCAGCATGCTTTGGCCTGCCACATCCTCATGGGTGGCAATGGGCAAAAGTGCTAAGGAAGAAATACGTGGTTTACATAGGATGGCAGGACAAAGAGATGGAGAGGGGTAGTATTGATGAAAGGTGGTGGGGAGGTCAAAGGTGAACCCCAGTGTTCTGACAAGGGGAATCTGCCCTTTCCTGAAACGATAGAGTTTGCTTTAAGGGCAAGGTCTGAGCTAGCGGGGTGCATTTCAGAGGTGTCAGCAGACGGGCATCTAGTCCATGGATGAGTTAGGTTAGCCAAGGAGACCTGCATGAACTCCAGCATCCAAAACCCAGGGCTGTGAGGAAAAGCCAGCTGAGCAGCTGAGAGAAGCCAGTGGGAACTGGGAGGGATGCCTGGGGCCAGGTGGAGATAGTGCTTTACAGAAATGACTCAGCTGCGTGGTGCAGTACAGACTGACCAGGGCAACAGTGAGGGCGAGGGTGGCTGGGCCAGGGCAGGCATGTGGAAACAGTTCCCACAAAGTGACAGTTTCGTGTGACTGGAACTGGCTGAGGGAGAACCGAGGGATGAAGGAGGAAGAAAGGGGGTGAGGTAGGGAAAAGGGTCAGAGGGAAAAAGAGCCTCTGTTCTGGGGTGCTTTCGAATTTAGAATTCTTTAATCGAGGAGAGAATGAACAGATTGTAGGAGCTGAAGGGAGAAGGTTCTGAGTGAGGGGCATTAGAGGCAAATCCTGGAAGAGGAGGGGCGAGATCTAGGGCTTGAGATAAGCAGAGCAAAACGGGACAGCGGTCTCAAAGCCCCGCACTGTTGTGTGGAAGGGAACAAGAACGACCAGGAAGTGAGAGGGTCATTCGTTGGGGAGCCTTGGGGAACAGATCCTTCCAGCCTGGGGAGAGGAAGGAAAGCCTTAATTAAACACAGGCCCATAGTCCCAGCTATTCAGGAACTGAGGCAGGAGGATCACAAGTTAAAGACCCGCCTGGGCTATGGAATACAGTCAAGGGCAAGCTGGGTAGCAGTGAGACCCTATCCGCCCTCCCCAAAAGAAGACAGCTGAGGCTCTAGGTCAGCGGTACAGCACTTGCTTGGCGTGTGAGCATCACACATGCACAGAATTAATTCCAACTAATTAAGTAGGGGGCTAAGTACAGGTTGCCCCTAGGAAGCTGCAAGAGAAGTGGTGTCCTCAGAAAGCCAGGTGTCCGGGGAGAGGAACACACAGATAAAGGAAGCTCACTGCAGACTTGGTAGGTGAGAATACAAATTCCAGGTGGCAGAGGGAAGACGTCAGAGGGTGGGCCCAGTAGGACAACATGACATGATGTCATTACAGGGGACGAAGGACAAGAAAAGAGCCTGGTGAACCCCACTCAGGTTTGAAGCAAGCTGGGGAGAAAGGGGCATTAGATGTGGGGTCAGCAAGTCCCCTCTTCAGTCCTTCTCAGATTCTCCTCAGGGAAACCTCCAGACCATCAGAGGGCATGTGTGTGTGTCCCGTCCATCCACCTCCCGCTACCCCACCTCCCCCTCCCCCACGCCCCGCCTATGGAGAACCAGTGCCTTGAATTTAGGCACGTATTTCTGTTGAGTGACTCATCCTACGCCCTTGACTTTCAGTCAGGCGTCCTTTGGTTCTAGAACACTGTCACATATTTTAGTTTAAATTGAGTCCCAAATTGGTCTGAAAAAGCTCCCATCTCGGAGCAGGTCACGCAGGCACTCGGGGGGGTCAGGGGAAGGAATGGGGTGTGCATTACATGTGGTCGGACAGATGATACCTGCTCAAGTGTGAAAACGGCTCAGTCTGTCCACGCATTCCTGTCAGAGAGCAGAGCAGAGGCCAAGCGCAGTCTCCAGAGCTGGTACCGACCACCGCAGGAGCCAGTCCCGTTCCTAGCGTCTCCAGTGCCCTGGACAAATTCTGCGCCAATAAACAGCCAGTACCACAGACATCTGGAGGGCAAGTCTCCCCCGGAGGAAGAGGAGAGTGAAGCCTGCTAGGATCTGTTCCCCAAGGTTCCCCAAGGAATGACCCTTACATTTGCAAAGTTGTTCCGCCATCTTGTCCACACAGAAAGCTCCATTATGCAGCAAGGAACCAGAGTTCTTAGCACTGCGGGCATCAAGCCCGACACCTGGCTGGTATTCCATAGCTGTCAGCTGCCCGATAAGGGATTGACAGAGGCTTGTAAAAATCAATCAAGGTCCTTAGTCAGGTGCTAAGCTCAAAGAGGAGGAGCCCCTCAGCCCCCCCAATCAGTGGTCTAACGCTCTGTGATATCTTGGTTTAGCAAAATGACAAAGAACAATGTCATTTCTCAGATTCCTCGGCCATGCATTGAATTTTTTTCCCTACTAGATAAACTCAGAATTACTTTGTCAAGCCCCAGTGGGCTGGTTTTAATTGAAATTAGATTCAGTCCCTGGGTTAATTTGTCAGATCTTGTTTGTGACAATGGGAAATCTTCCTAATCAATGACCTCCCTCAAATTGTTACTTTCTTATACTGTCAGGGGTTTTATCATGTGGGTCCAGTCTGTTGTCTGTCTGGTCTGCACTGATCTCTGAGTAAACCATTCACTTTGTCTGCTTTGGTCCTAGCTCTTTATTGTATTATGTAATCATTATCTTTTTTTGTTGTTGTTGTTTGTGTCCCAGAGTACAGCTACCTAAAACATCATTGTTCTCTATTACATGGTTACGATCTTACATGTCCCTCTAAGAGAGGGAAGAGATGGTTCAGCAGTTAAGAGTACTTATCTAAGGACCAAGATTCCGGGACACACAGCGCGTGGCTCACAACATCCCGTAATTCCAGTTCCCAGTGACCTGATGCCCTCTTCTGGTATCTGAGGGTGCCACATGCACATGGCACACGTGCAGACAAGCAGACACATACATTTAAGTAAATATAAATTTAAATCTTTTTCATTTTAAAATGCCCCCATGGGTATTTTAAGCATTTGGTCCTTGGTTTGTGGCGTTATTTTGAAGGCTGGAGAACCCTTCGGAGATGGGTCTCAGCTAGTGGAAATAGGTCCCACTGTTCAAGGCTTTGACTTTGGTCCTCACCTTTGAGGGACCACCTTCTCTGCTTCCTGGTTGGTCTCAAGACAAAGAGCCTCAGTTGCACCAGAGAGAGCCCTCCCACCGCCATGCCTCCCCACCAAGGTGAGCAGAGATTCCATAAGTTATCTCTGCTGAGTGTTTGGTCACAGGGGCTGAACCCGCCTCCTTCCTTTAATATGGCTGGCTCTGTGTCTTGCTTCCTTAACCACACCAGCGAGCTTCAAAGTTAATGTTGCTTCCTTTACTTTCCCCTTTTTCTTTTTCCTGAAAGGAACAGTACTGTCCCTTCCTTTTATGGACATACTCATTGTAGGAAGAAAATATCATTTTGTTCCTATTTTATTGAGACTCACACACCAAGAAATGGGGTTTGGATCTCTTTCAAAGGCTCTTTTGGTGCCTAGTAAAAAAAATCAAATGATTTTCTTTTTGGTCGCCTTTGGCTTTGAATTATAGATTTCCTAACAACCACTGAAACAAACTGTACTCAGAGTAAGCTCTGCTAATTTTTATGTATGTGTGTCTGCATGTTCATATGTGAGCATGGATGTGCACATGCCTCAGCACACGTGTAGAGGTCAGAGGACAACCTCGGATTTTATTCCTTCCAGTCCATCTTGCTGGAGGCAGGCCTCTTGTTCACTGATGCTGACCCATGAACATTGGGGATTCTCCTGTCTCTGCCTCCACCTCACCTTAGGAAAGCGGGATTCCAGATGCATGCTACCGGGTCCAGCTTTTGTACACGGATCTTTGGAACCTGAACCCAGGTCCTCACACTTGCACAGCACAGTCTCTGTCCACGAAGACATCTCTCTAGGCGCCCCTGAAATGCCTAGACTTCAGCAGTCCACAGTGTGTTTATGATTCTCATTTACACAGGATCGTCGTGGTTTAAATGAGAACAGCCCCCATAGGCTCAGATATTTGATTACTGGGTCCCAGTTGGTGGAACTGTTTGGGAAGGACACGAAGTATGGCCTGGTAGGAAAGAGGTGTGTCACTTGGGGATGGGTTTTGAGATTTCAAAAAGCCCATATCATTCTCAGCACTCTTTCCCTCTGCCTCCAACTCTCGGATAAGAAAGACATAAACTCCACGGCCACACCCCTCTGCCTGCTGCCATGCTCACTGTAAACCTTAAATAAACTCTTTGTTCTGTAAGTTTTCTTGGTCATGGTTCTCATCATAGCAATAGAAAAGTAATTAAAATAAGGACCAGATGAGATAAACTCACGGCTTATTCATGCATGCACATACACACATATATGAGCCGATTCTACAGCCCCTAAAGGTTCCTTTTAAATGATTCATTTCCTTGAGGTTTTTGTTTTTATTGCCTATAATACTGCATCTTCACATCCTTAAGCCCCTTGGTATTCTTTCTCTAGTTTATCATTGTAAGCATGCTCTGCTTGCAACCAGACAGAGCAAAGACTTCCTCATTGGTCTTCGCTTGGCTTTTGAGTCGAGTCCTCCATTTCACTTCTACTTTCTCTGGGTTTGCTTGCGGTTGCCAGGCAGGCTGCTATGTGTAGATGGAGATCCTGCCTGCGGTTGCCAGGCAGGCTGCTATGCTCAGTGATGAGCTCACTGATGATGCCCTGGACAGTTTTCAACAAGAACCCTGGTTTTCTCTAGAGATGTCTCAAACCACCCATCAGCCTCAGTTCTCTGGGCCTCCAAGCTCCAGCTCTGTGCTCTAAGGCTATAGCTTCGGTACTCAAATTCTGTGCACTCCGCTTGGGCCCCATTCCTCCCTCCTTCCCTCCCTCCCTCTCTGCCCACTGGAAGGTGTGAGGAAGGTTCTTTCCTATATGAACCAAGTGTGTCAGATAAAAGAGGCTCACACCTGTGCTCTTAAAACTAACCTCACCCACATCTCAGCTGGCCGCACTTCCCTCCTCCATCCTTGATGCTTGATCTGGGACAAGGTCACTCTTCTATAGCTTAGGACTTTGAGCAAAGAGGACCAAGGGGAGAGATGGCACAGACATCTTGCTCTTGGGGCTCGCTGAGCTTAGTTTGGGTTCCCCTCTTTCCCCCCAACTTCACCCCTTGATCTTGGGGCTAAGCTTAGTTTGGATTGCCCCCAACTTCACCCCAGAGGTCACCCAGGGCAAGCCTTGACACTCTAGCTGAGTTGGTAGATGCTAAACAGACCCCTGAAGAATCTCTGTAGAAACTGCAGATCATTGTTCCTAATGAGCCTAGAGTTTCTCTGTTGTCCTCTGTCCTCTGAACATAGATCACCAGAATGCTGCTAACTCAGACTCCATTGTCAATGCCATTGGCCCCTCCTATGTGTGTATCAGGTGCTCTCAGCTAGTCCAGAGAAAATTCTCTAATCTCAAAGACCAGGAGTCCTACTTTTAATGGACAAAGGAGCTTCCAGATAGTAGTAAGAAGACAGTTATCCACTTCAGAGGAATCCATCCCCCACTTTCCAAGAGGGGCATGATTTAATACTCAAGTCTGCTTACACATGCTCTCAAGCCTTGGCTTTAAAGTGTGTAGAGTAAAATGTATAAACATAAGCCCTCACAAAGGTGGGAAATGATAAAGCTTTGATGTCCAGGAGCGGGACTCTCCCTCACCAGGCTCCACTTCTCCAAGAGCCTTTACCCTCAGCCTGCCCTTGTAAGAAGAGCCAATCCACTGTGGAACGTGCCAGAGCCTTACCCACCCGCGCTCATCTAGCCAGTGAGTCAGATTGCATGCTCAAGCTGAAACTGGACTACCAGGGCCAGAGCCGAGCCGTTCCATGACCAAGGAGCACACGTCCTTCTTTCATGGAGGTTCCAGGGCTTAGCGAGAGAAGAAATAAAAACGACCCACTGGAAAATCGATGGGCTTCCCCACAGCCGTGATGTAATTAGCAGCCCTGCCAGTCAGTGCCTATAAGTGCTTCGTGAAGCATTTCCTGCAAGAAATTAAGGCCCCGTCCAGGGGCTTTCCGATAACAGGAATAATGCATCTGAATTTCATTCATTCAGAGATAAGTTTCAGTGGCTGTTGCTCTTTACGTGCAGCGGCTGAACAGCTTTAAATATTTGGACGTCTTTCTGATCATATTTAGAACAAGCGTGGAAGCCATGAATTACAGGGTACCACGCCGGATGTGTTTATTGCCCGTGATCCATTTTACAGCCTTGTCCCTTGACGCTTGGGATGCTAAAGACATCATTGTAAGCTGGTTCAGAGACCTCCAGAGGGGCCTCTCAGGTTCACCCTCTGGAGCAGGGGTCTCGGGGTTTGGCCGGGTGTGGATTTTCTCTCACCAACACCATTCTCACCCACAGTGCCACCGGTCATCCGCGTCTATCCAGAGACCCAGGCACAGGAGCCTGGAGTGGCGGCCAGCCTGCGATGCCATGCTGAGGGCATTCCCATGCCCAGAATCATTTGGTTGAAAAATGGCATGGATGTCTCAGCCCAGATGTCCAAACAGCTCTCCCTCTTGGGTAAGAACTGGACATGAATCCCAGGACAGGAAATGGAAGGTAGGATCATGGCTGAGCCTGGCACATGAAGAGGAAACAGAGGTCCCCTGATGACTGGCACACAGGTCTCATGGACATGTGAGAAGCTGTTGGCCAGATTCCAGGGCACCCTCTGTATTTTCGCAGTGCCAGCCTGTCCTGAGCCCAATCCCAAGAATGTTGGCTGTCTCTGGCCACACCCAAAGACTGCGTGTTTAGCCCGACACTCTTCAGAGATCCTTAGAAGGTGGTGGGGAGGGCACATGAAAGGGTGTTCCCCTGAGAGCACCACCCTGAGCCACTGTCCCTTCTACAGCCAATGGAACTGAACTCCACATTGGCAGCGTTCGCTATGAAGACACGGGGGCATATACGTGCATTGCCAAGAATGAAGTGGGCGTGGATGAAGATATCTCCTCCCTCTTCATTGAGGACTCAGCTAGGAAGACCTGTGAGTCCACTATTGTCTCTGAGACCCTCACTGAGCTGTTTGAGAATGTTATGGGGACAAAGGGGATGTATTAACTCTCATGGCCATAGTCACCAACTGGAAGCCTCTGAAGCTGGGGCAAATCTATTTCCGCTGTGCACAAAGTTAGGTACAGATGGTGACCTTCTCAGGCAACCTAGACAGCTCTGGAAATATAAATGATTGGAGTCTCTGGTCTGGATACAGAGCCCAGGGCCACAAAGAGGCTCAGATAGCCCAGCTGTGCCCCTGCCTCCTCTATGATGAATGACTGGAAACTTGGTCCCAGAAGCCTTCATGCCACCAGGTGCTCCATCCCAGTGGTCCCCTCTCATCTGTGGTTTTTCTTCCTTTAAATCCAGAAATGAACCCTTTAAAGTTTTTTTTTTTAATGCGTGCTTTGGTGCACATGTTCCCAGAGGCCAGAAGAGGGTGCCAGATCCCTTGAAGCTGAAGTTACAGATGGTTATAAACTGCCTGATGTGGGTGCTGGGAACTGAACTCTGGTCCTCTGGAGGAGCAGCATATGCTCTTAGCCAATAGCCATGTCTCCAGCCCCTTTAGTAGCTTTTCATCACAGTGTGTTGGAATCGTCCTATTGTATTGGTAGCTAATTTTGTACTGCCTGATTTATAAATTGAACTTTATCATAGGCGCATATGCAGAGAGGAAACAAGCATGAGTGGGGTTTAGCACTGTCTGGTACGGGGGCTACTGGAGAGTACACAGCTGGGAGTGGCCCCTGCTCTAGGAATCATACCTCTTCATGGGTCAAGTGTACTCCTGGTAGCCTCTGCTCCCCAGGTGATTCTGCAGGCAGAATTCACGGCATGGATGCCATTCAGTTCCTTTCCCTCAGCCAGACTCCTAACTAAGCCTTTGTCATTGAAACAATATTCTTCCTTCAAGACTGAAAATCAACTTTCCTGGAAGTGACCTAGGAAATCAGGGAGAGATGCTATGCACTCCTTATTGTCCACAGAGTCAGGGAGTGGGGATTAGCTGCTGGGACTGAGTTTTAAAGATCTGTTTTGAAAGTAAAACCATCCTGAGACCCAGAAGTATCTGCCTGGGTCTTCATCATGACTGAGAGCATTGGTCCAGGGTAGTGAGCTGATACTGTTGCAAGGCCCATGAGTGATGCAGAGTCTTTCAGTGATGAGTTGGTACAAGAAAGTTTCTCAATGTACTGAACCAAGAAACCCCAGCAGCAAAGGTCTGACATTGTCTTTTTTCTTTCTCTTCCGGCTGTCATGTTGCTGCTCTCCTAATTCTCGCTGCTGCAGTAGCAAACATCTTGTGGCGGGAAGAAGGTACTGAGTGTGATTGTCTTGGGTCATGTGTTCTTGGTTCCACAGTGGGCTACCTTTCCCTTACTCATCAACCTTGCAGAGCCTATGTACTGGTGGGGGAGGGGAGGTCATAGTCAAACTCACATGGCACACACGTGGGCAGATCCAGTCCAGTTTCCTGAGCACTGGGCACTGAGCCTGACACAGTACGTGTGAGGGGCGGGTGCCAACAGCAGCATTGCTGGCTGTGACCCTTAGTGCGCTGTCTGGCTGCCATGTGCACTCAGCTTGTGCCCCGTGCCTTTTAAGCAATGGTTTACTGCTAGGCTGAGGTTACTGCAGAGGGACTCGGGTTTGCACAGTGGAGACTTGTTAGTCTTCCTGGGATCACTATACATTTTAGTTACCTAAGTCACATTAAAGCCACCTTAGAGTATAGGACTGGTAGGGGCTGCATTCCGATTAAATGAAGCATTGCACAAACCCCATCTCACCTTGGTGGCTGTATGCTATGCCCTTCTCTGCTGATATTCAAATCCTAGAGGGGGGAATACAGAAGCCAAGAGGAAGGGCCCACAGGCCTCAGGGCACCCTCAAATCATAATCAGAGAAAGATGAGACCAAACAGCAGCAGCAAAGGAAGCTGGGAGCCCTTTGGAGCCCCATAGCAGAAACTAGATTTCAACAGAACCTTCTGGGGGTGGGGGGAGACGGATCAGGAGGCTGGTCTCCTGCGAGGTTGATTGTGTGTTGAATGAGTATTGACTCTCACATTCCCACACACTGAGAGCACTGCACTCAGCCAGAAACGTAGCTGTGTCTACAAGCCCCATGTGGGCTACATTAAGCTGTCAATCTTATGTTGGTTTTTCTGGTGACTGGCTTTCAAAGCAGCCCCAGGAGGCTGTGCCCAGACTTGATGTTTCAGTCTAAGATTTCCAGGTAGGCCATTCATGACAGAGGTGTTTTGGCATGGTGCCTCAGACAGAGATGCTGTGGGGCAGCAAGCAGGCACGTGTACATAGCTAGCCTCCTAGAATCCTGGAGGGACACCCAGGATCGACTCCTGAGATTGCTGTCAGGCGCTCCCCAGACTGAACATCTTTTAGGGATGGGGTTCCAGATGCACAGCAGCAGGGATACCGCAGAGCTGCCATGGGCTATACTGGTTCCCAGTCTTGGGGACACTTTTTTACGTGGTCCTGACTACCATCAAGAAGTATTGTGGATGGACTGTCTTCCCTTCTCCACCAGGATAGTGTATGTTCTCTTGCCACACCACTGTGCCTTGTGTGACCCTACCAGTGGCTAGAAGTTCATGACCACACAGTGTTCACTCTTCCCAGGCCTCAGCGTGGGAAACGTGTTCTATGTCTTCTCCGACGACGGCATCGCTGTCATCCACCCTGTGGACTGTGAAGTCCAGAGACGCCTGAAGCCTGCAGAGAAGATCTTCATGAGTTATGTGAGTTTCTACGGCTGAGGCAGCTTCTGCATCATGAATGATCAAAATCCAAAAGTCATGTCCCACATGTGCATGCATGTATGAGAGACTGGGTTTCTTCGGTTCTGCTCATTACATGTGAGTGTTGAGTCCAGGCTCAACATAAGGGAAAAGCATAAGGCAGGGAATCTTCACTCTCCCTCCTCCATCCGGCAGCTGTGAGGGTCAGGGTCCACTGGGTTTCTGGCCCCTAGAGTTCATAGTCAAATAGAGGCAGCAAAGTGAACAGACAGCATCTAGACAGGTATTCTTGCGGTAGACTTTGGCATGGACACACACGAATGAATGCCCAGAGTTACAGAGGTGCTACAAATGAAACATGAAACCAAGTATGAAGTGACGGGGGCAAGGATGGGGCAGCAGTAGAGGTAACCCCTGGGGGTAGATCCAGGGCAGCCCTCCCCACTGCCATTCTCCTGGGTTTCTCTGTTCCGTGGATCCCTCAGCCTGCCTATCCTTGAGCTGTAGCACTCTGACTGTTGGGCGTCAGGTCACAGTCCCGTTCTCCAGAACTTTGTAGCATGCTGTGATACCGAGGAGGGGAGACACTAGCAAGGGAGGCCAGGTGTGGGAGGCAGAGTGCTCGGCACACTATGGAGTTTGGAGGCCTGTGAAGAAACCAAAGGGGCTGGAGGGATGGGATGCGTCTGAGCTGAGGACGCAGATCTGGGCACCACCTGCGTGTGAGTGTTGTCAAAAGCTGAGGAATGGATAGGGGCATGTGCAGTTGGCATGAGAGGGACATCCAACAGAGTCCTGACCTGTCCACAGCTCAGGGGCGGGCGGGCGGGCTAAAAGAAACCAAAGAACAGGAGCACAGAGTGATAGAGAAACCCAAGAGAACAGGTATCACAGAAGACAGGGAAAACAATGCTCCCATCTTTAAAAACACAAAACAAAAGGACCAGGAGGAAAGCAACAAGCTCCTAGTTTTGTATAGAATGAATGAGCAAGACTGGAGAAAAAAGAATGAAAGGTTGATTTTAGACATGCAGGTTTGAGATGCATGTTGGTCACCATAGTAGACAAGAGACCTGAAGACAGAAACTTGGTAAAGCACTTTGCCTGCAAGCATGAGGACCCGAGTTAGTGATCCTTGAACTCGCATTAAAAGGGGACGCGGCTGGAGAAATGGCTCGGTGGTTAAGAGCACTTGTTGCTCTTGCAGGGGACCCAGCACTCACATGGTTCACAACCATCTGAAACTCCAGTTCCAGGAGATCTGATGCCCGCTACTGGCCTCCAGAGGCATCAGGCACACATGTGGTACACATGTAAACATGCAAGCAAATCTTTTTTTTTTAATGTTTGTAATCCCAGTCTGGGGAAACAGAGCCAAGCAGATTGTCGGGTTCATTGGCTAACTAGCCTAACCTATTTGGCAAACTCCAAGACACTTAGAAACCCTATCTCAAAAATAGTAATAGAAGAATAAGGTGGAGAGCCTTGGGGGGATAACATGGACTCCACAGGCACTGTGCAAACTTGTCCATATATGAACACACATACACATACAAATCTGGGAGTAGTAAATGTCCGGACAGTACATAAAGTCATAGGTCTCAATGAGATAAGCAAGGGCTTCAGAGAAGAAATCCAGGAATGCTCCCTGGGCCATTCCGCACAGAAAGATCTGCAAACTGAGCACATGGTGACGCAGTGTTGACCTTGGTGAGGAAGGTGAGGATCAGGTGATAATTAGTGACGTGGCAGGGCTTGCCTGCCATTTTCATGTATGAATCCCAAGGAGTTTGGGAAGGAGGGTTAAGGGACAGGGACCCCAGAGATGTTGGAGAGGGGTGGAAGAACAGGTACATGGCTGTCTGCTTCCTTACAGGAAGAAATCTGCCCTCACAGAGAAGGAGATGCCACCCAGCCTTGCCAGTGGGCGTCTGCTGTCAATGTCAGGAACCGGTACATCTACGTGGCCCAGCCAGCACTGAACAGAGTCCTTGTAGTTGATGTTCAAGCCCAGAAAGTCTTACAGGTAATAGCTTTTGGAAGAAGTGGGAAAGACTTGGAATCCTGGGTCAACCCCTGCTGCGTGCACACTCCCCAGTTCCTGTGAGAAGGGCTTAACCTGGAAAGAGACTCCTGTGTTAACAGTCTTTCAAATACAGATTTCTGTGTACCCAGCACTGTTGTAAATGAAAAAAAAAAATAGCCGTGAATGATTGCACTGGAGTCCCTGGCACACAATTTTAGTCAGGGAGGCAGAATGCAAAGCAAAGTTTCAGGGCACTGTAAGAGCTGTGGAAATCCAGGGTTAATGAGACAACAGGACTGTAAGGCTGTTGTCTTACAGCTGCACAGAAGCGGAGATCTGAATATCACCTAAGACCCAGACCATGAAGCCGTGTGCAGTGATGAGGGCCAGAGTGGAGACAGCGAGCTTTGGGGTAAACAGAAGCCAGTCCCTCAAGGGTCCTGGGGGCCAGCTAGGCTGTAGAATAAGATCAAGGCAGAAGAAAAAGCCATGAAAAGGTTTCTGAGCATCAGTACAACTGCTACTTTAAGAATGGCAAGAAGACAGATCAGGGATGGGTGGAACTTGTTCCAGACACAAGATGGTGGCAGCAGCAGCAGGCCATGATGAGAAAATACCAGACTCACTTTGTTGTTTTTAGCTCTGTGTGTATGCATGTAAGCGCCAGCTGCTCTGTTGCTGGAGTTACAGGCAGTTTTGAGCCTACTGCAGTACTGGGAACCTAGCTTCAGTCTTCTGGAAAAGCAGCAAGCACTCTTAACTCCTGAACCATCTCTCCAGCCCCCCTAAAATTCTTTCTGATGGGTGAACTGTAAAGCTTTAGAGGGGACAAAGACAAAAGAAAAAAACCATTATGTGGTTCTTTTGTTAGCTTGAGCGTAGAATGGTTATATCATTTATAACATTTGATAGGTTAAATAATGGCCCTCAGGACATTCCATCCCAGAAAACCGAATGTTTCCTTATATAGCATAGGTATGGCTAAGGATTTTTCAAGTCAGGAGATCCTGAAAGATTCAGGTGGACCCTGACTGCAATCACAGGTATTTGTGTAAGGGGGTGGCAGAGGAAAATTTGACCACAGGTAAAGTCATAGATGCAAGGATTAAAGCAAGAAGCATTTCAAGGCAGAGAGCAGAGCATGGAGCAGATGAAAGGGAGATAAAATACAAAATGGTGTCAGATGTTTAAGCATCCATGTCAGGTAAACAGATCTAAGGTCAAAAGAAAGATGGAGGCTGGCGCTATCAATCTGAGCATCATTGCCCTGTGGCCTGATTAAATCTAGAAAACTGGTTGAGATCACCCAGGAAAGAGATCAACACAAGCAGCTGTATAGAGGGATTTCAATACAAAACTAAGAGTATAAAAATGAGGAAGGGGTGCCAAAGAAATGTTTTCAAGGAAGTGTTATCCCAGAGTGTGTATGCTAATTGGAATATCTTTTTCCACACTCCTCCACGCATATCATAGTAGATGATTATAGTGGACTCCAGTGCACACAGATAGGGACACCAGCCTTAGACAAGAAAATATTCCTCCACTAGGTACAATTCAGGGGCCGTAGGTAGACTACTGTCTTTTGAATACTTTTTTTCTGTAAAACAGAAGGAAGATTATCACCAGGGCTGGAAGTTTGAGGGAAAGGTGGAAGCTAAGTGTGAGGCTGGATTGATCAGGTACTGGTGCAGGGAATGCTGGGCAATAGTGATTACCTACTGAAGGACTGTGGCTAGAAACTTAACCCGAAATCAACCAGCAGAGTGGTCTCTGCCCTGCCCCTGTGAAATATCATGTGTTAAGAACATTTGATATAGCCAGCGCTGTGGTTTGTCCTGGTATATGCAACAGGTTTTCAGTTTGATTCCCATAAACAGAAAACACTGAGTAATTTTTATCTTTTCAAGTATACTAAAGCTTATTTTAAAACAGAGCTCATGATAAACTTTGATAAATGTTTTGTGTTTACTTTACAAGAACATGTATTCTGGTATTAGATGAGCTATTTAATATGTGTCAGTTTTGTCAAGTTGATTCATTGTGCTGTTCAGATTGCCTTTCTCAGGTGATTCGTTTTGTCTGTCTGGTCTATCAACTGCTGAGGTTTGTTTTCAAAATCCACTATGGCTGTAGAGTTTCTGCTTCTGCTTCAAAGAGTTCTATCCATTCTCACTTTATCTCTGGTAATGCTGTAAATCAGTTTTATTTTTTAAAAAATAATGTTAGGATAGCTAAATCATATTCATATATATACATGTTTTTCAAGACAGGGTTTCTCTGTGTAACAGACCTGGCTTCCTGTAATTTGCTTTGTACACCAGGTTGGCCTCGAACTCACTGAGATCCCGCTGCCTCTGCCTCCCAAGTGTTGGGATTAAAGGTGTGCACCACCACTGCGAGGCTGCTAAATCATATTTTAATTACTATTCTCATGCTACAATTTTTTCATCCTTTTACTTTTCAACCTCTCTACGCCTTATATTTAGATCTTCTTTCATAGTGTTTAAGTTTTTAATCTAGTTTAACAATCTTAGTCTTTTACTTAAAATAGTTGATCCATTTATATTTAATATAATTTGTATAGTTGAGTGTTTCTATCATGGTTCTTACCTTTAATTTAGACTGTTTATGTTGCTTTATTTTGGCTTTGCCAAAGAGTTTTATCCTACTTTTTCCCCCTCTATTTATTGAAGAGGTACTCATTAGTATCATGGAGACTACAACACATATCCTTACATTGATACTATCACATGCAAATTGTTACTTCGTGTCTTGGCTTCCTTTCTTGCTTCTGTGCTAACATACCCTGACAAAAATACTTAAGGGAGAAAGAGTGTAATTCTGATTACAGTCCATTGTTGTAAGGAATCAGGTAGGAAGCTGATGTCCCCAGTCACATTACATTGATGGTAAAGAGCAGAGAACAGGGCTGGAGAGATGGCTCAGTACTGGCTGTGCTTTCAGAGAACCTGGGTTCAATTCCTTGTACTGACATAGAAGCTCACCACTGTCTGTGATTCAAGTAAGCTCCAGGAGTTCTGACACCTTCACAGAGAGACACATGCACATAAAATAAAGATTTTTTTTAAAAAAAAAAGTTTAAAAAGAGCAGAAAACAGAAAATTAGTAAAGGCATGCTAGTGCTTAGCTTATTTTATCCACTCTTAATCCAGAATCCCCTGCCTAGAGAATAGTGCAACCCACAGTGGGAGGGACATCCTGCTTCACATACCATAATCAAGATAATCTGACATAGACATGCCCAGCAGCCCCTCTCCCAGATGATTCTAACTTACATCAAGTATAAAGTGTAGAAGGACTTTCGTTTGGGTCACCAGCTCCCAAATAATGATTTATTAATTATTAAAGCTTGACCTTAGCTTAGATTTGTCCCCCTAGGTCTTATACTTTAAATTAACCCATATTTTTAAGTCTGTGCTCTACAACGTGGCTTTTACCTCTCTCCCATTCTGTGTGTCCGACTTGTTCCACATCTCCATAGCATCTCCTGTGGGTCTCAATCATCCTCTTCCTCTCTCTGCCCGGAAGTCCTGCCTATCTTTCCTGCCTAGCTATAAGTTGTTTCGTTTTCTATTATACCGATCACAGCAATACTTCTTCACAGTGTACAAATATCCTACAATAACAAAGTTTAACACTAACCATCACACTTCATTTCCTCAATAATGGTAAAATACTAACTCCTTTAACCTTCTTCCTGCCTTTTGTATTACTATATATTATTATTGCATATAAATATATATGCATACATATATCCAGGCAATCACTGATATTTACCCAGATATTTACTTTCTAGTCCACTTTATTACTGAGGTAGGTGGTAGTTGTTCTGACAATGTGTCACTCCATAGCCAAGGCTAGCCTTAAACTCAAAATACTCCTGCCTCCGCCTCCAAAGTCCTGGAATGAGGCCATTTTTAAGAGTTCTTCTGCTGGCAAACAGATCTCAATTTTGTTTGACGTGAAAACATTTTCTCTTTATGTCTGAATAATTCTAGCTGACAGTTACTTTCCTTCAGCATTTTAAGATACTATCCATATCTTCCTTTGTTGCTGGACCAACTGTATTTTCCCTCTCTTCTCCTCCGAGTTCCTCTCTGGTTAGTACTCTAACTGCAATGTTTCTCATATGGAGATCTTTGTATTTATTCTGATTCGAGGTCTCCAGAGGCTCTTGAGTTTGTGGACTGAACATTTAACAGATGGGAAAATTCTCAGCAATTATGTCTTTAAATATTCTGCTGTCCCGTGCTCACTTTCTTCCTGAGGAGCCTCTCTTTAAAGTGTTTGCCTTTCCATTGTACCCACATCTTCTCCTCTTTCAGTTTTGTATGTCCTACAGTGTGTCTTTCAGTTTGCTAATTGTACCTTCTCCTTCATCTAAGGTGGGGTTTTTCTGTTTATTGTTATATCAGAAATTCATTTTTAGCTTCAAATTTTCTATTTAATTCCCAAATTCTTTTTTGTGTTGTTTGTGCTTTTGCTCTTTTGAGACAGGGTTTCTCTGTGTAACAGCTCTGGCTGTCCTGGAACTTGCTTTGTAGACCAGACTGACCTCAAACTCGCAGAGACCAGCCTGCCTTCAGAGTGTTAGGATTAAAGTCACATGCCACCACCCAACCCACCCCTGGCTGCATATAAATTCTTAACTGCCTTCTTGTGGCCCTTCACATTATGATTTTGAATAGCAAAAAAGACATCTGCCTCTTGAAATGCCTAGCAATTTTTTTAATCCAAACATTCTACGTATTTTAAAATTGTAAAGTGTTTAAATGGCTGTCATCCATTGGAAAGGGTTTACCCTTTCGTCTGCTAGGCAGAAAGAGTAGCGAGTTGATCATTTTAAAATTTCTCGAGGGCCAAGTCTGCTCAGTGCATCCCCTAATCCTGGGGCTTTTAACTCAGGCTCTGGTTCCTGCCAGACTCCAGCGGCTCAGCATAGCGAGACTATGGGAAATCCTGTGCTGAGTTTAATCAATGTCTGGCTTAGTCTTCAGCTCCCTCTTCCACAGCACTGAGTAGGAGCTAGGGACAGGAAGAGAAGACAGTGGCTACTGTCTAACACTGGGAAATTCTGCAGTGAAGAGGGCAGAGAAGTGGGATGAGTGGAGAGAGATCTGTTTTTTTTTAATTTATTTATGATGTATACAACATTCCTTCCATATATGCTTGCATGCCAGAAGAGGGCACCAGATCTCATTATAGATGGCTGTGAGCCACCATATGGTTGCTGGGAATTGAACTCAGGACCTCTGGAAGAGCAGTCAGTGCTCTTAACCTCTGAGCCATCTTTCCAGCCCATGGAGAGAGAGCGAGATCTTTAACGAGAAAGCTGAAGGACTGGAAGGTGGCTCAGCCGCTAACTTCCTCAGATGATAGCGTTACCGTGGCACGGAAAGCTCCGAGAAGGATTACGGCAGCGCTAGGTGCCAAAGCCTTCGGTAAATGTACCAGTTACTTGTCTTGTTGCTGTGACCGAATGCCTGACACGAAGCAGTGGAAGGGAGAGGGTCCAGTCCAACCCAGCAGCAAGGGTCTCCAGTGGGAAGTGTGGGCCATCTTGGGCCCACAGTCAAGAAGGCGAGAGATGGATGCTGGTGCTCAGAACGCCTTCTCCTGCTTCCCTTTCCAGTCAGCCTCGGGCCCAGGCTGTGGAAGGCACAGCCCACATCCTCCTCTCTGAAACACTCTCACAAGCATAGCTCAAGGTGTGTCTCCTGGAGGATTTCCAAAACCAGTCCAGAGGAGAACGAACACTGACCACCACAATAAGTGGAAGCGGGGAGACATGCAGGGCTCACAGGAGACTACATCACCCTTGAGGGTCCCGTCAAGGCTAGTAATTAGAGACTCTCCTTGGGACTCGGCTGGGTGTTACCAGAAGCGAGACTTTAGGGGCAGTGGGGATAGAAGAAGGAACACATTTCAGCAGCAGGGAGCGAAATCACAAGTCCAGTTCTGCACACGTGGGTGAGATCCTCAACAGAGAAGACCTGGGACAGAGCAGCTCTTGGTCGGGAGGAAGTGAAGAAGCAGCTCTAAAAGGCAGTTGTGAACATATAACGTCCTGCAATGCTAAGAGCAGGATCATGAAGTGACCAGTGAACTTTAGAGGAGGCCTGGGACACCTCACCACAGGGATGGAAGCAGAAAATGAGAAGTGGGCAGGGGGCTCCAAAGACAGCTATTTAGCAGTTTGTGTGGACAAAGGTGGTCTTCCCCCCGCCATGGACTAACAAGGCTAGAATATGGATGAAAGTGAAATTTCAGAAATTCTGTTGATGAGGTATAAGCTATGGTGGTGAAGGAAGTGGAGGAAAAGCCATTGAAACCATGGAGAAAGAAGGATTTAGGGACATGTGCTGGCTAGTTTTATATCAATGACACAAACTATAGCCGTCTGAGAGGAGAAGGCGTCAATTGAGAAAATGTCTCCATGAGATGGTGCTGTAGGCAAGCTGCCTGTCAGTTATTTTCTTAATATATGGTGATCAATGGGGGAAATCCCAGTGCATCGTGGGTGGGGACACACCTGGGCTGTTTATCCTGGGTTCTATAAGAAAGCAGGCTGAGCAAGTCATGAGGAACAAGTCAGTAAGCAGCACCCCTCCATGGCCTCTGCATCAGTGCCTGCCTTCAGGCTCCTGCCTGGTTTGAGTTCCTGTCCCAACTTTCTTCTGTGATGAACAGTGGTATGGAAGCATGTAGTAATAAGGAACGGTGGGCTGCATTCCCACCCGGATCCCGGCTAGCTTACCCCGAAATAATTACATGGAAACTGTATTCCTTTAAACACTGCCTGGCCCATTATCTGTAGCCTCTTATTGGCTAACTCTCACATCTTGCTTTAACCCATATTTAGTAATCTGTGTAGCACCACAAGGTGGGTGGCTTACCAGGAAGATTCTAACCTGCATCCATCTCGGAGAGGAGAGCTATGGTGTCTGCCTCACTGCCTTCTTCCTCCCAGCATTCTGTTATGTTTACTCCACCTACCTAATTTTCTGTCCTATCAAAGGGCCAAGGCAGTTTATTAACCAATGAAAGTAACACAATAGACAGATGACCCTCCTCCATCAGAAGCATAAGCCAAGTCAGCCCTTTCCTCCCCTGGGTTGCTTTGGTCATGGTGTTCCATCACAGCAACAGCAACCCTAAGGTAGGGCTCACCCATATGAATTTGAAGGCATCAAATTTGGTGGCCAACTGGGCAGAAAAGATGGCTGAGAATCTATATCAGCCTCTTCATTTAGCATTGGGGGTTATGAAAAAAGCTGGTGGTTCATAGTCCATTATTAAAGATCATTAAAGAAGAGTTCTGTAGCATAAAAGCTGCACTGTGGGGAAGGAGAGATGGCTCGGTGGTTAAGAGTACTTGTTGATCTTGCACAGGAGTTGAGCTTAGTTCCCACCACCCACAGGTGGTGACTCACAACCACCTGTAACTCCAGTTCCAGGGGTCCAAAGCTCTCTTTCTGACCTCCTCAAGCACCTGAACTCACAAGCAACATACACAGAATTTTTTTTAAAGATCTACATTCTAAAAGGAAAAGAACATTCTTGTGTCAGGGTCTTGGGACAAGGGTCAGCAGGTAGCAGACTTTCCGCTGCTTCCGTGATGCGGGAGAATTGTCTGTATTCTGTCAATCATATTTTAATAAAACGCTGATTGGCCAGGCAGGCAGTATAGGTGGGAAAACCAGACAGGAAGTAGAGGTGATGCAATGAGAACAGGAGAGTTCTGGGAAGCAGGGAGGTTCCTCTGCCATTCCTGTGCAGACCACCGAAGAGGCAGCATGTAACCCGCCCAGCTGAAAAAGGTACTGAGCTATATGGCTAACATAGATAAGGATAATGGGGTAATATATGTTATAAGAGCTAATAAGTAGCCAGAGCTAAGGGCCAATCAGTTTATAACCTAATGTAGACTCCGTGTGATTTTCCTTGGGACTTGCTGGCTTGTGGGGTACCGGGCGGGACAGAAACCCCAACAAGCCGGCCCCATCATACTACATATGTTACACTTCCGTTTGAAAGGGAGCATGTGCCTGCCTGATGCTGTAGTCTTGAGTCCAGAGCCTTCAACTGCTGGATGTGTGACAAAGAGGCTGCACGGGGTGGGACAAAGGTCAGAGCTGGGTAGCAGGAGGTGGTCTCAAAATCTACCTCAGATGATCCTGGGAAAGGACCAACCCACCAGAACCCGAGTGGATGCTGAGGGTCCGAGAGGTCCCTAAGGCTCTAGGAAGACTAAAAAGAGTCCCCGGAACTGTTCTTGAGTGGAAGTCTTAGAGCCTCCGTGCTCAGTCTCTGACCAAGTTGGACCTAGGATACTTTAGGTGAGATACAAGCAAGAGACGAAGTTCTTCAAAGAGACAACTCATTGAGTTGCTTGTCCTCTGAGGACAAAGCCTATGGGACTATGTCTACACTGGGTTTCCAAGCAGCATAATGGGCAAGGGTTCGAAGCCAGCTTCCCAACTCCCCTAGTGAGATAACCACATATGTAAACGTCAAGAATGAGCATCGTGTCAGCCTCAGCAATGACCAACTTGTCACTATTTCTTTTCAAGTCCATAGGTGTGGACCCTCTGCCAGCTAAGCTGTCCTACGACAAGTCGCATGACCAGGTGTGGGTCCTGAGCTGGGGGGACGTGCACAAGTCCCAGCCAAGCCTGCAGGTACGTGGAGCATGTTGAAGCTGACACGCAGCCTCTAGCAGGATTCTGTTGCAATAAAATCATTATCTTGTGCTTCCCTGGGTGGCCATCTATCCAAATTATTAACACAAAGCCTTGAGAAGGAAGCAGCAAACAGTATTAGTAAGCTTTACCTGCCCATCTAAGAAGAAACTCTCAGTTGAGAAACTGTCTAGAGCAGAGTGGCCCATAGGCATGCCCATGGGTGAATAGTCTTAATTGAAGGAGGAGGATCCAGTCCACTGTGAGAGGCACCATCCCCTATACAGGTGGCTCTAGGCTGTGTAAGAAGACTAGCCAAGTATGGGCCTGTACCCAGACCAGCAAGCAGCGGCCTCCAGGCTCCTGCTTAAGTTCTAGCCTTGACTTCCCTCAAAGAGGAACTGTGACTCGGAAATCTTTTCCTTCTTAAATTTCTTTAAGTCAGAATATTTTATCATGCCAATAGAAGGAAGCCAGAAACCACCTCCAAACAATGCTTCCATCAGGCAATTCGCAGGGTATCTTCACCCAGGACTGCAGCTGAAAAGAATGTAAAATGATCAAATTCTAACTTCACGACAGCCCAATCCCTACCCAGCTGCATCACACCTGCTTCTCTAGCTCTTAGGGACAGATGGGATGTCTCTGGAGTCCAGACAGCGAAGAGGAAGACAGGATTTTCTTCTCCTTGGAATGAGCAGACCATCTAGAGAACCATGTTAAGTCATAAATGTTTTTTCCATTTGTTCTCTGTTTTATCTGAGACCAAGCAGCTCTATCTGACCGGCGTCTGGCAAGAGGGGCAGCAATGCCACCCACCGTCATGGTGGACATGTAGAAGAGGGAAGCAGATGGATGAGGAAGGGGCACAGGTGCCAGCGGGTGAAGAGAGAGGCATGATGCTCCCATTTTGTGAGAATTCACCCATCCTAGAGGGCTGCACTAATACCTTCAGGAGAAGAGAGAGCCATCAACTGATAGAGACCAAGAAGGTCCCACCGCCTCTCAACGGCACAGCATTGGCGGCCACGGCCCAACATGAGTTCGGTGGAGACACACTCTATTGGAACTATGGTTCTAACCAATACACAGGGGCAGCAGCCCGGGTGCTTAAACCCACAGAGAAAGCACACAGACTACGTGCTCACAGTGTGCTAGGCCACAGAGAGTTAAGTCATTTGCCCATGGTCCTGGCCCACTCAGCCTGGCTCTGAAGCCCCGACATTGGGCCTCCTGCCTCCTGAGAAGAGGCTAGGCTCTGCTGAAATGTAGAAATCCTCCCCACACAGCTAGGGAAGTCTGACACCACCTGGCCCTGCCTCTCTCCCCAGGGATCCACTACACCCTATGAAAAAGTCACTTGATGGTCAACTTTGTTCTAAAAAGCAGTACACAGAACCATCTGCATATAGGGAGGAGTTAACCCATTGCATGCACATGAATGATTTGGGCCACTGGGGTTGACTGTCTTTAGAACCCATAGAAGTAAATGGAGATAGCTCGGCCCTGTTCTCCTCCCAGCCTTTGCTGGACCCAAAGGGGAGGGAGATACCAGTTCCAGTGAACCTGTCGACGTAAAGAGCTTGCTTACCAAAGGTCCTGGGAGCCGAAATAAAGGTCGCTGAGAACAGAAAATGAGCTGGAAGAACTGCGGGAGACTACTTTACTCCTTTTTCTCTGTCGCCAAATGCTCTGAACTGCTTGCGGGCACAGACTATCACAGCAGGGAAGGCCCAGCAACAGGAACGCCTCCCAGGTGTGGCAGTGGGAAGGGACAGCTACCTGCTCACATCTCAGTGGCTAGGATGTGGACAGGGTACCATAAAGAGCGTCAGGCTGTACTCATTAAGAGGTCCTCCCTCCCTCCAGCAGTCTGCTTTCTCCAGTGATGTGTCATCTCCCAACAAAGCGTCTTCAGACAAAGACCAAGTGTTCAAAACCTTAAGTGTGGGAAGGACATGGCACAATCAAACCACAGCAGGGACAGATTTCCCGAGAATGCTAAGAATGAAATCCAAGGAGGGGTCACCAGAAAATTGGTCTTATTTCAACTAAAAATGAATGAAACCAGCTTCCAAGTTTAAAACTGAAGTGATTTAGAAAGGAAAAAAAATGTATCCTTATGAAGTAGCCTGAAAGAAAAAGGAAATCTTCCTGCAGAGAAAAACCTATGAAGGTTTGGAGATGTGGGACAGGATCCTGTAACACCCAGAGAAAAGGGTCACAGTTAGAATAGAATCAAACATTAAATTGCTAGGCATGATACTATTCACCTGTAATCCCAGTACATGGGACTCTGAGGCAGAAAGATGCCCATGAGTTCCAGGACAACCAGGGTGGCGTAGTGAGACTATCAAAAAAGAAACTGAACAAGTTTGGAACATAATTGTTGAGTCAAAGAGCTGTAGTGATGCTGGGTAGTGGTGGTGCACGCTGGATCTGAGTTGGAGGACAGCCTGGGCTACAAAGTGAGTTCCAAAAATGCCAGGGCTACACAGAAAAATCATAAAATCTTGAAAAACAAACTATAATCATGTGGGTTCAACAAGATCTAGGACTGGAGAGAGGGCTCAGAGAGTAAGGGTGCTTGTCACACAAGCCTAAGGGCCCGGGTTCAAATCCCCAGAAGCTGTGTAAATGTGAAAAAGGATAACTGAATCCACAGAATTGTCCTCTGGCCCCCACACATGCACCACGGTGTGTGCATGTGTACACACACTCATTCTCAACGAGAGGGCTCTACACATCCCAGTCCAGAGTGATGAGAAGCAATATATCTCTTGTTAATTCTTAGTAAAATTCTGGAACTCCAAGAAAGAAACTCTGACAAGGGAAGCCCTTTGGGGTTGGAAAACAAATCACCCACAAAAGACAGACAACCGGGTTGACATTAGATGTCCACACCCCCTGTACAGTAGCTGAAAAGCACAAGTTACATCTATGTGGTTGGAAGCGCAAAGAGCTGAGCATTCAAAGTCCTGTCCCAGCAAAGACCCCACTTGCCCGGGAAGACAAGAGGGTGTGTGAGCACCCAGGGTCTCAGCACTAAAGAAACATGAGGGGACATCAAGGGAAGATATAAAGCAAGTATCGGATGAGCCAGACCAGAGACATTATCACAGTGGAGAGAGAGAACGGAGGCACAGCACTGGGGGCTAAGGAAGGAAACACCTGGAAATGTATGTGCTAAGTAAAGCCAGAGACTTGGAGAATGAGAAAAATGAAACTATATACAAAATGTCACTTATTGTAATCACGAATGGGTGGAGGCAGGGCAGAGTGAAAATGTAAGTCTCGCTTTGTCGGGATAAGAAGGGTAGAGAAAATGCTGGAGCATGAATATCCATTTTTCCAACTATCTCTTTTTAGTTTTGGCTTGGTTTGGTATTTTGAGGCTGGGTTTCTCTGTGTAATAGTCCGAGCTGTCCTGGAACTCACTCTGTAAACCAGGCAGGCCTCAAACTCACAGATATCTGCCTGCCTCTGCCTCCCAAATGCTGGGATTAAAGGCGTGTGCCACTACCACCTGGCTAGACTTCTTTAATGACTTTTTTATGTGCATTGTTGTTTTGCCTGTTTGAGGGTATCAGACATCCTAGAACTGAAATCACAGACAGCTGTGAGCAGCCACGTGGGTGCTGGGAATTGAACTCAGGACCTCCAGAAGAACAGCCAGTGCTTTTAACCCCTGAGCCATCTCTCCAGCCTGCTTTATTTTTTAAAGGCAAAGATGTGCCAGGAGTGTAGGGTGTGACTATAGGTGATGCACTTCTCTGACAAGCACAAAACCCCGATTCCCTCCTCAGAACTATAGAAAACCGTCCATGGCGGTGTATGTCTGTAACCTCAGAACTTGGGAAGTAGAGACACGAAGATCAGAAGTCCAAGGTCAGCCTCCACCCCACAGTGAATTGGAGACTAACCTGGGCTACTTGAGAGAGATCCTGTCATTCATAAATAAATAAATAGAATGGTTTGATTGGGTTTTAAGAAGAAAAAATTTGATATAATTTGTTTTTGAGAACTCTAAAGCCACTTTGTTGACACTGGCCTATAACCACAGCTCCTCAGGAGGTCAAGGAGAAAGGGTCACGAATTCAAGGCCTGCTTGGGCAGTAAAATGAGTTCAAAGCCAGCCTAGGCAACTTAGCCCTTCCCTCAAAAAAGAACAAGAAGTGGGGCAAAGCGATAGCTCAGTCAGGAAAGCGCTGTGTTGCCAACACTGGGACCTGACCCCCAGCCCATAGGGCAAAAAACGAATATGGTGCCAGCAGGACGGCTAAGTGAGGAGGACACCGGCCACATAAGCCCCAGCAGTTCCGTCCCTAGAACTCACAACGGAGGGAGAGAAACTGACCCCCACATTCATTCCCGCAGGCTCACGCACAAAACCAAGCTGGAGGCTCTGGGAGACAGGATGATTCCTAGGACTCTCTAGCCAGCCAGCCCAGTCCGCATAGCAAATCAGGTCAATTCAAGAAACTGCCTCAAAAATAAATAAGGGAGATCTATAGCTACAGAGGTTGCTCAGTGGTTAAAGAACTGGCTGCTCTGACAAAAGACCTGGATCTGGTCCCCAGCAGCATGGTAGCTCACAACTATCCGGACCTCCAGTTCCAGAGGTCTGATACCCTCTTTTGACCTCCGCAAGCACAGGGCATGCACATGGTACACACCCACGTGAGCAGGCAAAAACGCCGTGTATGTAAAATAAATATCTAAAATATATTTTAATTTTTCAAAGGAGGGTGTAAGAACACTCAAGGCTGGTCTCTGGCCTGCACATGTGCATGTGTGCATTTCCTAGTTAAAGGGACTAGAATGCAGCTCCCTGCTAGAATATTTTCTTGGCACATACAAGGTCCTAGGTTTAGTCCCCATTACCAAAAGGGGCGGGAGACATGAAAGAAACGAAGAAATACAGTAGAAGTTATAAAAGGAGAGGCCTCAAGACTTGAAACAGTGATCACAGTTGATCAAAGGGATGCTCGGGAGAGAGTATGCGAGCACCGGGTGAGGTGGCTTTGAATTGAAAAGCTGTGGACAGCAGAAGAGACTTTCATGATGATGAAGAGTTATGTGCCCGCCAGTGTAACTAAACGCATAAAGCAGTGATTAAATATAATGTAGCTTGATCAAAGATAGGCCTAAATCGTCCATACCACGTAGAGAAAATAACACAGGAGGAAAATCCAACACAGACAAGGAGCTGAATTTAATATATAGGACACAGTTCACCTAGTAGAATTCTTGCACATGCATATAGATACAAAAGTATTTCATTAGTCGCAGGAAAATGCCAAAGGTTTTGTAAAATTAGATGTTGTGGGCTGTGCTATCTGATAACCAGAAAGCAGCCCGGGTGCTGGAGGGAGGGCTCAGCAGTTGGGTCCTTGCCACTGTTGCAGAGGACCTGAATTTGGTTCCCAGTACCCTCATCAGGAGACCCACAGCCACCTATAGCCTGAGCTCCAGGAGACCTGACACCCTCTTCTGCCCTAGGCATGCACGCGCGCGCGCACACACACACACACACACACACACACACACATTTTTTAAGTAACTTAAAATAATTGTGCCTAGATACAGATGAAAAGCTGTACATGGCCATGCACACCTATGGCACTGAAACTCTGGATGCTGAGACAGAGAGATTGGGAGTTCAAGGCCAGCCTGGGATAGATAGGGAGACCCTGTACCCCAAATCTAAAACACAAGCAATGCAAAAGGCTGCAGGGGTGGGTAAAGATCGGGTTGTTGATACTTGAAAAGCAGTAGAAGCATACTCTACCGTTCCTTCTAAATAGTCATTATTCGGGTATTTGCTAGGTTTTGCCCTGGCTGTGTGGAAGTGAGTCCATGCATGAAGCCCATCCCCACGCTCTCCTCCTAAGGCATCATCACTAATTCTACCCAGTTGTTCTTACCCCAGGCCCAGCTTTTAGTGGCCTCTAGCTTGTCCCCTAGATGTTACTTCTCAGCAGGCACTGTTCACCCACCTAAGAGATGCTCAGCATTTTGTCATCGCCCTTCTATCCAGATAGCCTCTCATGCTACTATGCCATCTGTGACTCTCTCCTGAGCTGAGCCCACAGAACTAGGAGATCTTCAGAATTATCTTTGTGGCATCTGGGAGCTCAACTATGTGCCAGGACCCAAGGCCAGGGCAAGAGAACCGCAGGGCTCGGAGAAATAAGGTTGACATACTGTGTCGGCTCAATGGTCCATGGGGCTGTGTCTGATGAAGCCACCTCTGAATATAGGGTGTCAGGGTGGTGAGGCGTGAATGACACTGACCGATGACAGCCTGTAATTTTCCATCTCTATTATAAGCTGAAATGACAGGCCTGGCATCAAGCAGCGATTGCACGCTGCCTTGGAATGCTCAGCCACATTTCCCAGAGACACTCTTAAACCCAGTGTCTAATCCTTGTATTTTCTTAATGCCCAGTTCGATGAGCTTTTCTCCCGTGAACTTGTCAAGAAAGCATCATGCTGCCATTTGTTAAATAGAAAAATCACTTGAAAACATGCTCCTTGCAACTTCCAAAGCACTTGGAGACTAGAAATCACAGCATGCACCCCTCTGCTCCAGCACCGTGCCTGCTGCCATCCCTCACCCCCAAGGCGAGCATGGAGGTACACAAAGATTCCAGCCTCAAACCTGCCTGAACAGGCCAGCCAGCTGCTGTTTGCTCTGTCATGAAAGTGACAGCCAGAAGGCAGACCCTGTCCTACAAGGCAAAAGTGCTCGGTGCTGCAAGCCGTGTGCTCAGCAGGACCCACCTGCGACTGCCCTTGTCCTGCAGGCTGGCAGTGGGCTGCAAAAAAACCTGGGTCCTTTCTACTACTGCCGTGGCCACAATATGATCAAGAAAAAAAAAAAAAAAGACGTGTCCTTTGTTGGTTGAGAGTTGAAGGTCAGCTTCCTGTCCCTAGTGCCCTTGAGCTAAAATTGCCTGTGAGCTAGTCAAATCCATGCTGTAGTGTAGATCTGCCTTTCTAGGCAATGGCCTAAAACCTATAGGTCGATGACCCTGTACAGAAGGTGGGGGGTCATGGGCTGCCCTTAACCAAGTGACTTCCCACAGGGCACCCAGTTTTGACTCACCCTTAGTCTAACCCCTTGGATTAACCTCTCCCACCACCAAGTTATCCTTGCCCCGACTCAACATACCAGGGACACACACCAGGGATTAGACCTGCTTGCTTTCTGCCAAGTCCACAGGGCAAAAGCATTGCCTGTGGGAAAACAGAGGCAACCATGATCCAGGTTGTGCAAAGCGTGGGACTTGAGTTCCAATCCCCAGAGCCCACATTTAAAAAAAAAAAAAAAAAAAAAAAGCTAGGCATGGTGATACGCACTTATAATCCTGTGCTGAGAAGGTAGAAACTGGAAGGTCCCTGGGGCTTACTACCCAGCCAACTTAGCCTATGTGATGAGTTACATGTCATTGGCTCAAACACACCAAGTAGACAGCACATGAGAAATGATACCCGTCGTTGACCTATGGCCCCCATTAGCATATGCACACCTGTGCACACACTCGTGCTTGCCCCACGCAAACACACAGAAACACTAAATGTGTTCAATAATTTCATAGTGCATCAGTCCATTGTTCATTTTCTCCCCCCTTTTCCTGGGGTTGAGCAGAGATACAAACGCTAGAAGCACCTGGCAGCAAAGGAGCTGTCTCTGAATATATCAGCTTACTAGGGAGGGACTCTTCCTTGGAAACCCCAGCACTATTCCCTAGGTCCTGACCCAACCCTCCTGCAGGAAGACAAGAAGCAGACTGCCAGGTTGGACTGAGAAGGGGTGGCCAGTCTGGGCCTTACTTCCTCCCCCAGGAAGGACAGCTGCCTGATCTCCACCTTCCCAAACAGCTCCCACTTGGCTCCTGTCTCTTTCCTGAGACTAGGGTTTATCCACCATGTATCCCACCATCTGTGGGGTCTACCGTTGAACATGCACATGTCCAGCCCTCTGGCCCGCTCCTCAGTGGACCCCCACAATATCCCCTCTCTACGTTACAGGTGATCACGGAAGCCAGCGCTGGCCAGGGCCAGCACCTCATCCGAACGCCGTTTGCAGGAGTGGATGACTTCTTCATACCCCCAACCAATCTCATCATCAACCACGTCAGGTAGGACTGGTCTGCCCCGCCCCTGCAGACCATGTTCAGCCCCCATCTGCCTGGGCAATCATGCACCCCTCGCTCCCTCCCAACACATCCTGATCTGCCTCCCTCTCTGGCACAGCAGACCCAGAGCCTGGTCGCCCTGCTAAGCATCCCTTCTAGTTAAAGAGAGTTCACAGTCCCCAGAGTCTTTAGGGATTGGCCCCTCTCCTTCCTCTCTCATTTCCTAGAGCTTCCACAAGCTCTGCAAATGTCCCCTGCTGTGTCATCAAGTCCCCAAAGACCTCACTTTGTATGCCTCTGTGAACTGACATCAGACTCAATCTTCAAGAAGAAATGACTCATTTTTGCACGCTAATGCTGGGGACCTTAAGAGAACAATAGCCTCCCTCAGAACCCAGTCCCTGCAGAGCCTCGGGGCTTGAATGCACACATGAGACCCCCACCAGGACTCCAGCCAGGAGCGGTGAGGTGCAGATGCTCCTGAGTAGCTCTTAAGTTCCTCTTAAGAGCATCGTCTTCTCCCTCCGCTTCTTTAAGGATGCTTTAAAGTCAACGTCTGGGACTTTGTGCCCACTCTAGAAATGCCTTTTTTTTTGCAAAAGGAAATTATAGAAACAGATTCTCCTATTCTTTTAGGTGCATGCAGTCAGTACCGAAGGCCTTTGTGAGCCAGACACTAGGTGCAGATCTCTGGGGACGTCCCACCTGGAGTCAGACTCTCCTATACCTGCAGTCAGTTTCCGACAGAATTCCAGAAAGCCAGATGAGCTCGAGTCCCACCTGCTTGAGCTCCCTCTCGGATCTGATCTTCCCGACTGCCCTGGGAAGAGACCGCGCTCTTTAGAGTCCCTGAGGCTCGGAGAGGCAAGGTCCTGGGCTCTGCAACCAAAGGGCATCCCAGCAGCACCAGGCCAAGTGACCTCTAGGGCAAAAATTGCCCTGGGGTTCTTCTTGCCCACATTATGGATGCCAGAGAGAAGACCACACTATGAATTCCTCCCCCAGCATCAGGACAATAAATCGGAACTCTGTCCTTGCTTAGCTGTGTCTTCGAATTCTGCCTTTCCAGACAGCTCAGGAGCAGGTGAATTGACAAGGGTCCTCGTGACAGGAGCGCAAGAGTCAGTCTTTTCCTGCAAACCCAGATCCCCACCCCAGCTAACCAAGCTAGGGAAGTGGTCCAGAGGCACCTCCAGAGAGAAGCCACTGAGGGCCGTTCCCCTGCCCTTCAAAAGCGTTTTTCCAAGGATGAGTGAGTTTTGCAAACATGCAAATCCACAAACATTATACTCAACTGTACGTGACTGAAGAGTATAGATAGCTGGCTCAGAGGCATCCCCTGCAGAATGACAGATCTTATTAATAGGCTATTAGATGACTGAAGGGTTAGGATGTTATCATTTAAAACAAATGACAGATCCCCTGCCCCCAACAGCGGCCTCTGACGCATGACTCTCTGACCTCTACTGCTCTCCTTCCAGGTTTGGCTTCATCTTCAACAGGTCTGACCCTGCTGTCCACAAAGTTGACCTGGAGACTCTGATGCCCCTCAAGACCATCAGCCTGAAGCACCATAGCTGCACGCCTCAAGCCATGGCCCACACCCACCTGGGCGGCTACTTCTTCGTGCAGTGCCGACAGGACACCCCTACCTCCACCAGCCCACAGCTGCTCATTGACAGCGTCACAGACTCGGTGCTGGGCCCTAACACTGACGTCACAGGCACCCCCCACGTGTCCCCTGATGGACGCTTCATCGTCAGTGTCTCCAACAAGGGCCCCTGGCTGCACGTGCAGGAGGTCACAGTGCGGGGGGAAATCCAGACCCTGTATGACCTCAAAATAAACCCGGGAGTCTCAGACTTGGCTTTTCAGCATTCCTTCACGGAAGGCAATCAGTACAACGCCTACGCCACTCTCGACAAGGAACCAGACCTGCTGCTCCTCGAGCTGTCCACCGGGAAGATGGGGAGGCTGAAGAACTTAAAGGAGCCACCCACCGGGCCAGCTCCACCCTGGGGTGGACCCCGCAGAATCCTGAGGGACAGCGGGCTCTTTGGACAGTACCTCCTCACACCCGCTCAAGAGTCGCTGTTCCTGATCAATGGGAGACGAAACGCCCTGAGATGCGAGGTGTCGGGCGCAAAGGGTGCTGCCGCAGTGGTGTGGGTCGGGGAGGTATGAAAGGGTCCAGTAAGGAACCAAGCTCGGGTCCAGGAGTACCACCTTAGTCCTGACACCACAGCCCCAACCAGGCGCACTGTACATTTTCACAGACAAAAAAAGCCAAACCCCGTACTTCGCTTTGTGGTTCAACACTGATCTCCTTGCAAGTTCCCTAGTAGAAGGTACGCACAGCAACCAAGATCCGGGGGTTTCCATTCAGAAGTATGATGTAATGCCTTGAGCCGTGGCGAGAACACATGCTGCTGTGTGCAAGGAAATCATCTCTGTTCCTGGCTGCACTCCACGTCGCCTGGGGACATCACAGAAGCGAGGGATCCTGATGCCCAGGCCGACACTTCTGTCCGTTGCCTTCACATAGTCATTATCCTAACCCACCAGCCCCAGCCAGTGCCCTGCAGGAGTGGCCCGGGCAGCAGGGTTGAGCGGGGCTGTCCCTCTTAGCGGGCTAGCCTCCTACTCCTGCTGGGGACCTCACATGCTCCATCCTGGACGCTGCTTGCTTGCTTTTCCAGCCGAGTGCTATACCCCTGAGGGAGAGCCTCTGAAACTTACTACACCTTGGGGGATGGGAAATCACTTGCTTTATTTTGGAATTTTTTGATTAAAACTAATTTTTTTATAATCTCAAATGTGAGGACGCAGAAAGATGTTCTCCAGGGTCCAGCTGTGTTCTTCCCTGCCTTAGGCCAAGTCTCCGAGGGGAGAGGGTCCCAGCTGTACATCCCATGTGCAGAAAAAATAGATACCCAAGAAATAGCAGCCCTGTGCACCATTGTGTTGGCCCAAGTGCAGCCCATAATCACCATGTTAAAATCCACGCTGGGACCCCAAGAGACCAAGCTGAGCCCCATGTGCCTGCTCTTCACCACAGAAAGGCAACATGTTATTAAGGATGCCTAATGCACCAGCAGAAGTACAGACCCAGGGCAAGCCAGGCTTTCCTGGTGAGGTATAGGCAGCCTCTGGGTTCCATCCAGAAGCCATGAGTGCCATCCATCCAGAGCCCTAAGGCTGTGTTTCTGCAGGAGCAGTGGGCACTGATGCCTCAGCCCCTGTCACCACACTGCAAGAGAGCCCTTTTCCCTAGTGTTTTCATTCACATCCCCTGATCTACACCCTCTCCATAATGCAGACTCTCAGAGTGAGGGCTGTGTCAGCCCCTCCGGTCTCTGCCTGCAATAGGAAGAGGCCAAACCCAGTCAGCCCTAGGGGACCACCTGTGTCAGACTCAACAAGAAAGAGAACCCCCCCCCCAGGTTTCTCAGAACATTCCTGTCCTCTCCCACCTCCGTTGCCAAAACATACTGGCTTTCGAGTTCGAATGATTATTCTGCAAACCCCACAGTGTTGAGACAGTGGGTTCGCCCCAGTCCAGCTAACTTAGCCACTTTCACCGACCAGCAATGGCCATGACTTTGAAGACACAGATTGCACCTTTCTCCCACTTCCTGCATGAGTGCTTGACCCCCACTGTTCATGCCAGCTTCTTGCTGCTAGTCTGGTCTCTCCCGCAGTTCCTCTCCTAGTCCACTAAACACCGTCTGTCCCTGACGGTCCAAGGCAGTTCCCCGTACATGTGCTATCATGTTTGAGGTGTGGGTAAGAGGCTGAAGATGTTGCCCTCAGAGGCAAGCTTCACAACTGGGTTAGGTGGCAATGATACATCTTACCCTGTCTTATCTGCCTCAGAGCCTGATATGATTCTGGGGTCCCATGCTTTCATTAAAATCTTCCAATGGTCACATATTTCTCCTTTTGGAACAATAGTGTCTGCCTCGGGCAGATTCCCTGAGCCTCAAAGAGGTGGAGCATCGTTTCCCCCAAGCCCACCAAGGTCAGGTTACGCACCCTCTTTGGATGCAAAAGTCAAAGACCAACACAGTCCAGCAAACCAGAAGAAAGCAGGATTGCTACTTGGTCACTGCCCTGCTTCTCTGCACATTCCTAGAAGGTACCCGCAAAGTTCTCAAGTACTAGAGATAGCCAACCTATATCCAGTGACCTGGGTGCAAGACATGTTAATGGATAAACTCAGAACCCTGAAACCTAGTCCAGATGTCAGTAGCTCAGCCCAGGCTGCAGTCACAAAAGCAGAATGGCTTCCTGGCAATGAGATCAGTAGAGGAAGGCAGAGGACTGTGGGAAAATCTTGCCTGCCTTCCCCCTCTTCACTCTGAGACCAGAAGAGACTCGTGAGTCAAGTTTAAAACCCACTGGCAACAACAGTGAGTGGACCTCCTGCAACAAGCCCAGCCCGTGGGGGTTCTGAAGAACACAAGAAATTGACAGCTAACAGTTTACTCAGAAAGGACTGGTTTAACTAAGAAAACCACCAGGAAAGCGATTTACATAAACCCCATCCATAATTCTTAACATTCAACTGATGATGCAAACATTCAATTGTTCTTTCTTTTTTTTTCCCAGAAAACCAGCACAAATTCTGTGCATATGTAGCTACTGGTTCTCCTTCTGCCCCAAAGTCCTTGCTCTCAACATCCTATCCAGCAACCCCAGACCTGCATGGAAGAGAGCCTTCCTGCTTCTGACTGAGTATATAACCCTCTTGTCCAAACAAGCCTAAGGGTGGGCCACCCTCCAATGTGGTACATGGATCTCTTTGGTCCCCAAGCCACATAAATATCCTGCAGCCTTCCTGGATCATGGGAAGAGGCTGGAAAAGATCTGAAGTCAAGAATCTAAAGGGATTCTTTATCAGAATCTAAGGCCAAGCTGCAAGTTCTCTGATGGAAAGAGCGGGCGTCACCAAGAAACGGGGTTCAGTTCCTCCGCTCTGTACTCCCCCTCACCTACTCTCTGTTCAGGAAAGGGCTCCCAGCTAAAGGAAAGCACCCCAGGAAGGCTGCTTGCTACCCCAGACAGAGCCAAGGGCAGCAGCTTGCTGCAAAGAGCCTGGGAACTTCCGAGTCTTCACCCAGCGAAGCGCGAGTTGGCTTTGTCCAGTCGCATCTTCTCGTTCGTCTGATGACCGATAACCTGTGAACTAAGGGAGCCTCTCAGAATGGAGATGTGAAACAGACTCGCTCTGGATATATTTTTGTACCGCGGGCTAAAGTGTAGTTGCTTCATTTTCTCGTGCGTTTCGAAAAACCACTGATGCAGAACCATCTTCACTAACACACCCCCCAGCCCTCTCTCCAACCCTCCCGTCCGAAAGCAAGTCTCCTGGGGATCTGTCACCATTCTTCTCCCTCCAGCACACCCACCAATCTACCTCACATCTTCCTTCCATGTACCCAGCACCCCCAGAATGCCCCCCAGGAGGCCAGAGATGAGGCAAGACTCCTGGAGATTGATTCAGAAGTCCTCTATCAGCCCTGCCCCAGGCCCATTCCATGTGTCAGAACCACAGACAGCACCTGCTGTCCAGGATCACAGCCCAAACCCTAGCTCTCGGTCCCAGGGAGTTAGAAGCCGAGGACCAGAGAAAGCACCATCAGGGCGGTCAGAAAGAGGGAGAGAGCTGGTGAGATTTCATTTCAGCCCAGTCTCATGTGAGGCAGTTCACCCTCTCCATCTTCTCCCACTTCATTCCCTTTCTTCCTGGCTCCCTTCCTGTATCCCATGCCCCCTGCTCCTAAGTTCCCCCGTGACGGCCCTCATCCTTCAAGGAGCAACAACTCTCCACACACCAGCTTCATGTGCCCTTTGCCCACACGCTCCTTGCTCTGAGGGTTCAAATGAGAAGTCCCTCACAGACCAGATGCTGCCTTTTTGCTCCCAAGCCACCACAGAGGCAACGTGGTCTTGTTCAAAAGCATCGCTAACTGCCTAGGTTTGGTTTCTCTCCATAACCACAAAGATGCTAAGTGGGATACTTAAAAGATTCAATGGGGGCAGGGCACTCAGGATGTGAGCGCAAGGTGCCAAGTGGGCGGTGGAAGGCAAGCCACTTCCTGCTCACTGCACTGGCTTGAGGATCTGGGTGTCGTGGCTGGGTCCGTGGGCTTGGGCGTCTACTCCCCAGCAGATACCTAGAGGTGATGATCAAGCATCTCTTAGGCCTCCACAGTCTCCTCTGACTCTCTGGGCGTCTAGCTGGGAAGTGTAATCTAACCAAACACAATGGATGAAATTATGAGATATGTAAGGAGAGAAGAAACGGACTTCCGGAATTCACAGTGAGGCTTCTTCAGCCGGCACCAGCGCCTTTAGGACGTTTTGGCTTTTGACCCAAAGACACAGCTTGTGCGCCTTTCTTTCCAACTTAATGACCAGTCCCTTTCCCACGACAGCTCCCACCATTCACGGAGCATCCGTTTCCCACCATTCAGGCATCATGTGACCCCTTGCCATGACGCCTTACTACTTTAGCGTTCCAATGAAAAGTCGCCTGTGGCCTAGAAAACATGGCCCTACCCTAGACAACTCTAGCGAACCCTGCCTACATCCCACAGAGCCTTGCGTAGGGACTGGCCCCCTACACCACGCCTTGGTGACATGTTGCTCTCCACAGTTCACCTTCTGGATAAAGGGAGGCCAGCATCGGCTGGTCGTGTGATCCAGAGGCTGTCTAAACTCTAAATCCTCGTCCGCTGTCTAGCATGCATCTCCAGAGATGGGAGAGAAACAAGCCTGCAGGCCACCAGACCCAGACCCACTGTGCCCCCTGGTGGTAGCACCCCCACATTCACACCCTCCCCGCCTGCCTCCAGGGCTCCCCACATCCCCCCAGTGCTGCTGCCCTGCTTCCTGAAGGCTGTATAAAATGACCCAAAGTGAAACTGGGCATGAAGTTTTGCTCGAGTGGTCGCACACCATTTCGCGCTACCGCGTCGCCGAATGACCTTCACGTTGTGGAACCCCACACACGCCATCCCGAGAGTCATCCTTTCCCCACCTCAGAAAAACCCTTGGATTGCTTACATCGAGGCAGGCTACGTTCTTTTGAGCAGTTGTGTAGACTCCAAAATATATTTTCTGTAATCAGTATCTCTCAAAAGGCCGCCTGTAATTATTATACACATGTGAATTTTTTCCTTATTTATAAGATATATATAAATTATTTTTAATACATCAACTTTAGTAGAAATTTGTACCAACACAGTAACAGTATGTGACATTTGAAATAAGTTTGTGTTTATTTTGATGTATGACACAGTATTGAACACATGATGTATTTACTGTACCACTTGACAAAAAAAGAAAAGACTCACAGATTACCATAAAGTATGGTCATTGTCGATGCTTTTTTTCTGAGGATTTTACAATAAAACTTGAGAAAGAATCCTTTCTGGATCGAGTATGTCAGTGGCTGTGAAAGTGAGAACTGACAGATGCAAGACTCAAGGTTTTGTTCAGTTTGGTTTGGTTCTGGTTTTTTTCCAGCACGATTTTTTTCTGTGTAGCCCTGGCTGTAGACCACTCTAGACTCACTCTGTAGACCATGCTGGCCTTGAACTCATAGATCCACCTTCCTCTGCCTCCCTGAGTGTTGGGATTAAAGGTGTGCAGCACCACCCCATTTCAATGGAAGCAGGGGCTCAGAACAAAAGAACGAACTGACTCCAATTCAAGTCTATAGCCAAAGAATGCTGGTCCCTGTGATCTATCCACATACAAAGCCTGAGCCTCAGTTCCCCTGGCCTCTGCTTTCTAGATCTGCCTCATTAACATTTGCGGGAGGATGGGGGTCCAGCAGTTTCCTGTGTGGTGGGTGGACACTGAGCCAAATGCAATCATGCAGTAAGAAGCAAAGCACAGTGACAAACTGCCCACTGCTCCCTGTCTTCAGCCCCACCCAAGTCTGCTCATCACCACATGGGGCAGTTCACTCCAAGACCTGCCTGTAATGGGGCAGGAGCTTGTGGCTCACCTGACATCCTAAATGTTAATCCTACCCCAGCCAAGGAGGACACTCAGAGAAAAAGCCAGCCCCATGTGCCCAGGTTATCTGCCCATAAGGAGAGTTGACCTCTTGGTTCCTCCTATTGCCAGGACACTTTTGCAATCCCATCTATTCTCTCTGTTCAGCCATTGTTTTCCAAAACACATCCCTGTATCCAGGCTTAGCTTGCATGGAGCTCGGAGTCTAAAGGTATGAAACCTAAGAAGAACTACGAGAGCCCAGGCTCAACAGTGCACACAGGGATGCTCACTTGGGAATAATTTTTGGATGAGATGATCGGAAGTTAAATGAAAATGCCTGATTGAAGAACAGCGTGGGTCACAACCGCTCTACCAATAAGAGAGGCAAAGCAATGGGTTTACATGAGAACAGCCCGAATGCTGGCCCCATAGACATGATGGTCGGATGAGATCTCTGCACACGAAGGCTGAGGCTAGATGAACTGTGGGGTAGAGTGCCATACTGTTATAAAAACCAGTGGCCGGCCTCTGACTCTGCAGGTGAAGCATCTTCCCTGCCAGGTGGCACAGGTGTCTGGATTGAAAGGAAGGAAAGGGAGACACTTCCAAGAGCATGCCTATGTCTCCTGTATTCATGCCCCAGATTGCACAGAGCTTGGTCAACTACCTATGCACAGCCTGAAGTCATTCTGTTCAGGGGAAACGCTCCTGGGGAGCCACAAGGGTTCTCTGGGGAAAGAATCAAGAGAGGGAGCATTCCCAGAACCTGTACGCAGAGGCTGTAAGGGGGTCATGACAGGGAGTCTGTCCTATAAACACAGAGGACTGGAACACCACTGAGTGCTTCTATAGGGGGCTTTAGAGTCAGGATACAGGTGGGAAAGGACTGTGATAGGTGACCTGAGGAGAGGGAAGAGGTCGTGGGGATATCCAGGCAAGGACAGACAAAAGGATGTCTCTGTTGAGGGAGTGCACAGGCTCCGGAAAAGCTGAAGTGTGGTGAGCCCGCAAGTGTTATACAGCAAATGTGCAGCTGGCAGATCTACTGGACTAGCCACAGGAGTATGCGCGCACGCCACCTGGAGAACTCGTTTTTGCAGAACTGCAGGCACACCTGTCCTTTGGGTAAATCACTGTAAATACTGTAGAAATCTTGTGAAATCATGGCATTTCTCCTTCTATAATATCCCAGCAGTGTATAAGCCTGACTTTTCCCGCAGGGCAACTGGCTACCTCCTGCCACACCATGAAGCCATGGTATGGAAAGGATTCGGTCAAATCCTTGCTCTCATGGTTCCACAGCTCCCCACACACTTTTATTGACAGTGTTCACTGGCAAGAAAGGAGCCTCATAAAGGAGGTAATATGTCTGCTCTAACGACAGACTCAGGAAGGTGCAATCTACTGGTCTTCTGCTCTGACCTAACAGGCTACTAATATTCTGTGTTTACCCATTACCTTGGTTTTAACTAACATAGGATCATAACCCAAGAAATTAACTGTTTACACAGGGAAAATGCCTGAATCACTAAAACTAGCTTCAGAGAGAACACTTCTCACCTGGGCACCCTGCTACAGTCAGAAGCAGGGTCCCTGGAAGAGATTCCTTTTAACTCAACCAGCAAGAGGCTAATGCAAATCAAGTCCACAGGTTAGTATAACTACCAAGGCTGTGTTCCCAGTGCAGCCGCAGGGAAGCGTCACAGTCACGCCCCCTCTGAGATGTAAAGCCAGGTCCACTGGTTCTTGTGACTCTGAAAATGCATGCTTGATGCTATTGTTACCGCCTATGGGATTGTTAACTTGTCTGTATGCCTGTGTAAACTGAAAGCTTTGTGAAGATCACCCCCTTTTCTTAGCCTTATGCCTTATTCCTTACTCTTATGCCCTTACCCTTATGCATTGCCCTATCCCTTATGCCGTAGGCTTCTTTTTCTCCCTTCTTTCATCTTCCTCCAAGGAATAAAGAAACATGCAGGTAAAATGTGCACAAGGCAGTTTGTTCTATCCATCAGATTCGCTTCCAAGCCAGTTTTCACTTATCCTAGAAGCCCAGTTCTGAACCCTGACAGAGTGTTGAGGTGGGTACTCGGTAGCTCCCGATACTGAGAGAACTTACAGAGAGCTGTGTCCCAAGTTTTCCAAACTGCAGAAGGCTAGGGAGCCACTTTTTTGTTCTTGTTCATTTATTTGTTTTGAGACAGAGTCTCACCATGTAGCCCTAGCTAACCTGGGATTCACAATTATCCCAGTACTCAAGGGATAGAGGAACAACCTGGTAGGTCTCTGTGAGTTGTCTATCTACATAGTAAAATTCCAGACCAGCCAGGGAAGAGTCTGTCTTAAAAAAGAAAGAGAGAGAGAGAGAGAGAGAGAGAGAGAGAGAGAGAAAACTAAGACAAACTAAAGCTTTTTAATGCAGTAGTGGTCCTTCATGTCCAGATGGGCATCAAATGTCTGTGCAAAGAACCCTAGTGGTCACTTACCTGCCACTCCTCCAAAGCCGCTAGTCACATCCTCATCATGTTCAGAATTCATCCTTTCCAGGCAGGGTTTCCCACAAAAAATGAAATCCAGTTACCAGTGTGGGTCACTGGTGACCAATGAGACCAGGCAGTCCTGAGTGGTTCAAACGATGGGGTACGAACTGATCAGTCACAGACCCTGCACTGTGCAACCGTAGACTGTTCCCCAACAGAAGACACTCTAGGCGTCTCTAGGGCACTAATAAGAAAATACAGTGTACAGAGACCCTGATTAGCTGGAAAGAGAGCCTCAGTCCTGGGTGCACACTGATCAGGCATCCGGGAAAGTCCCGCTCTCCTCAGGGCTCAGTAATGTTCCACTTGGCAACCACACTCATTGTGCCAGAGTGTGAGAAATATATGCCGTGTGTTCCGTTCTCACTTTGTAAAGGCATAAGCCACTATATAAAGCACGGAGTTGTAGGATTATTGCATGGGGGCACAGGATCTCACTGTGTTAAGTATAAAACTGCAAGTGAATCTACAGTTTAAAAAATTTTAAAAACACAGGGGGAAGCCCAGTGATCCCTTAAACATTAATGGAAGCTACAAAACCAATTTTTTTTAACACGGATCCTTTCAACATACACGAAAGGGAGGAAAAATCCCTCCCCATTTTGTGATGCCGTAAGTACTCCTTTATCCTGAAAGCCACTAAAATCCAACAAAAGCATCCCAGGAAAGGGGCAATCACAAGTCTGTTTTATACTCCTAACATACATGACAAAATTCTTTTTAGGGGGTTTCAAGACAGGGTTTCTCTATGTTACAGTCCTAACTGCCCTGAAACTAGCTCTTGTAGACCAGGTTGGCCTTGAACTCACAGAGATCTGCCTGTTTCTGCCTCCCGATTGTTGGGTTTAAAGGCATGGCGCCACCACTGCCCAGCCCCTTTACAAAATACCAACAAACTGAATCCAGCAATTTAGGGGAAAGGACAATACATCATGACTAAGTCAGATTAATCTAAGAATGGTAAAATATTTAATGAAGAAATTACTTATATTGTTCTATTATTAAATAAAACTCCAGAGTTCAATACTGAGGTAAAAACCTGATCAGAGAAGTGGCAGGGAAGGGACTAATGAACTTCTTTTCTCTCTTCTTCCTCCATCCAAATGGGCCTGTGAATCTTTATAACCCCTCCCTACTACTTCCTGTGTCTCTCTTTATGTCCTGGGTCCTCCAAAACTTTTATGGCTAATTCTAGTCAACTAGTAGCTAATTCCACCCCCTGACTCAAGGTAAACTTTGTCAGTCTCAGGAATGTCAAGAGTCCGATCAAAATATCCCACAGCGATTTAATATTAGGGGGAAAGGATGTGATTTACCACGTTATCAGATAAAAGGAGGAAAAGCATATGAGCATCTCAAGAGAGTCAGAAAAACTGTTGACAAAATCCTAAAGTCACTCTCACATGGCCTGGACCAGCAAGTTGTTCTTCAGTGACAGAATCCTAGGGGAAGATCCAGAAGATGAGAAGACAGATGAAGACAGGAAATCTGAGGTTAAGAGATCAAGAGGTCTTGCATAAGCTAAGTGTTATGCCAAACAAATTCATCAAGAAGTACAGCATCTTATGTACAGTCTTTAGGGTAGACACGGACAGTGCCAGCATCAAGCTATCTCATCGTACAATGAGACAAAGTCAGCAGAAAGTTAATCAAGCAATGTTGTGCAGAGAGAATGCTGAGCATATTCGTCCTTAGATCAGGGCCTCAGCAAAGGCCCTGGGTCAGCCTAACCCTCAACACTCACACATGACCCTCTCAGCATAAAGACTGCAGTCAGTTCGTGGAGACGAAGAAGCGCTATAGCAACAAACCTCGCTGAAGCGAGACCACTAAGATGAAACCCTGAAAGTGCTCTGGGTGGGACGAGGAACGATACCAGGATGCTACCATTACCAGTGCTGCACACATAGCCACGGCAGCAAGACAAGAAAAGGGGAGGATGGACAAAAATATCTGAAAGAAACAATACTGTGTGGTTATGTACGTGGAAATTTAAGCTGAATATATAAGACGCAGACATGGTTAGCATCAGCAGGAGTTCAATAACTATTTTCTCATCATTGTCATGAGAAAATACCTGGAAAAGCAACCGAAGTGCAGATGGGTTTGTTTTGGCTCACAGCTCACAGGTATTGTCCATCATGGTGGGGAAGTTGTGACAGCAGGAAGTGGCTGGTCACATTGTGTTCGCAGTCGGAAAGCAGAGTTATGACTATTCCATGACTGCAGAACCATGAAACAGTGCCACCATGTATAGGGTGAATCTTCTTGCCTCAATTAGTCTAATCTAGAAAATCTCTCACAGACATGCTAGGGATTTGTCCCTAAGGCGATTCTAGGGCCTGTCAGTTTGGCAATACAACAATCACAGTGTTTATAACTACTGTGTTAACTCCACAAGGGATACTAGAAGGGGTATTTCAATCTGAAGAGAAGGATAAACACACCCAAGAGGTGACAGGAACAAATAAAACAATGTTGAAAAAGGTAATCAAGAAATATCCAAGAGTTACACTGCAACAGACGGAGAACCTGGCGATGGTGGCGCACGCCTTTAATTCCAGCACTCCAGAGGCAGAGCCCGATAGATGTCTGTGGGTTCAAGGCTAGCCTGGTCTACAGAGCAAGTTCCAGGACAGCCAGAAATACACAGAAAAAACCCTGACTTGGAGAAAAAAAAAAGGTTACAACAGACACCGAGGAAATTCAGAGACTCAAGAACACACACTTTAAAAGTCAGTCTTCTACTGCTGGAATATCTAAAAGAAATGGAAGAAATGGATTAAATTTTCAATATTTATGGCCTACTAATTTCTTAATTATTAAATATAAGTGATAATATTACAAGGAAGTTTTAACACCACTCTGTCAATTATCCTGAACAAATAAAAATTTATAAGAATATAGAAGATTTCAGTCACACAATACATAACCTTGATAGACTTATACAGAGCATTATATGCAAAACTTAGGAAAAATTCAAATTCACATAAAACTACCAAAAAGAGTAACAACCCAGTAACCATGCCTTTGAAGATGTGTCTGAACATTAGCCCACCTACCCAGCTTCTTCCATTGCTTGGCCCTTGCCCTATATTCTCACCCACAGGGAAAAAACTTGAGACAAGACCCCAGCCATGTCAAGAACTGTGTTAACCACAGACTTGTGTAAGCAAGCTTCTACAAACTCCCTTTTAGCTTGTACAAAAACCTTGTTATCACAAATTGTGCTAATTGTAGAATGTTACCACAAGTTAGAGATTCCAGGAATGAACCATCACCCAGGACTTAGCCTCAAACTGTAAAAATTATTTCTTCTATCACCCGTAACTCCCCGCTTCTTGTGGCTTTTGCTTTAAAAGGGACCTAGTTCCTCTGCTTGGGGTCACAGTGTCAGAACCCGACCTGCCTGTGGCCCTAACTAGTTAGAAGTTCTGGTACCCCGCAGCAATGGAATAAAGTTGCTTCTGCTCATCTAACTTTGGTGGCCTTCTTCTCAATACTTGTGCAACTCCTAGACTTAACCACTTAAAAATATAACACTCTAAAAACTACTTTCAATAAATATCATAACAAGCAAAAATCATAGAACATGTTGTCTGGCCACTGTACATTAAAACAGAACTTATCGACAGAAAAGATTGCTTAAAAATAACCATAAATTGCAAGGCAATGGTGACACACAGTTTTAATCCCAGCACTCGGGAGGCAGAGGCAGGCGGATCTCTGTGAGTCTGAGGCCATCCTGACCTACAGAGCTAGTTCCAGGACAACCAGAAATACGAAGAGAAACACTTTCTCAAAAAATCAGCCAAACAAACAAACAAAACAAAAACCCATGAATTTCAAGAATTAAGTATAAAATGGTAAATAATTCGAAAGTCAAAGAAACATTATAAAAATTGAAAATTTGTTCCAGAAAACAGTGAGAGATTCTATTAATCATGTTTGTATTGTTATGAACTCAATGCGTAACAGAAACCAGTTGATGGAGGAGAGCTTGGCTTACAACATGGTGCAACCACTCAGTTGGTGGTGGGAGCGTGTGCCTGAGATTTGTCACAGCATGGCCAACCAGAAAGCAGAGAGGGAAGTGTACCTTTTAACAACTAATCCCTACCTCTCAAAGATTTCACAACCCCCCAAACAAGAATCAAAGCATGAGCCTGGGATGGGCATTTCAGATTCAAATTGTACCAAAAAATTGTCTATACATGGTGACTTTATATAGAAATATATATTGTTGGCCATACATTACAAATGGTTGTTGCTTGAGTGAGGTTTGGGTGTTCTTTAGAGGGAGTGATTGAAAGGTAGTAAAGAGCAACTGGGAGGCAGTGCAGACCTTTAAAGGGCAGAGCCTACAGAGAGGTCCTTATGTCACTGGAAGCATGACGTAATTTCAAGCAGCCCTTTGACAGTTTTTGTGCAAGGTTTTGAGTCTTTATAAGTCATTGTGATGGTTGATGTTCACGGTCAACTTGGTAGGAGCTGGAATCACTTATGGGTGAGCCTCCAGGCGTATCTGTAAGAGATTAGCTTTCGGGCATGCCTGGGTTGGCTAAGGTGGGAAGGCCTGTCCACTGTGGGTGGTACCATTCCCTGGGGCGGGATCCTGAACTGCAAAGAGGAGACCGTGAGCTCAACACAAGCAATCGTCACTCTCTGCTTTTGATTGGGGGTGTGATGTGACAGCTGCTTCGGGCTCCTGCTGCACTGACTTTTCCAGCCAGGGCGAACTGGACCCTTGAAGTGTGAGCTAAAATAAATCCTTTCTGTCTTGAATGGCTTTAGTGGGAAGAATATTTTATACAGCTACAAGGGAAGGCATTAACGCAGTTGTAGAGGGAGCAGCCCTCTTCGCTGGCAGAGTGACTGCTCGGCGCACACAAGCTCCCACTGCTCTCAACCTGCGGCTGAACATGGGGACCTCCGCAGCACCACGATGATGTAGCTGGCATGCCCCTGAACCTCCAGGGTGTGGAATAAATAAATCTTTTCTCTTTGAAAATGTTTGTTCTAGTTTCTTTTCTGTTGTTGTGATAGACCCCTGTAGCCAAAAGCCACATGGGGAGGAAAAGGGTTTATCTGGTCCACCTCTGAGGGAAGTCGGGACAGCAACAAAGGACAGGAACACAGGAGCGGGAGCCATGGGGGAATGCTACTTGCTGGCTTGCTCCCAATCCTTTGTTCCACTAAATTTCTTATATAGTCTGACACCCACATTCTACCCAGGGATGCTATCCCAGCAGTGAGCTGGACCCTCGGGCAGGATCCTCCCACATTGATCCTCAAGCGACTCTCAAAGACATGTCCACAGGCCAAGCTGAGGTAAGCAATTCCTCGTGTGAGATTTCCCCTTTCCCAGTGAACTGTAGGCTGTACCAAACTGGCAGCTGAAGCTAACTAGGACAGCATTCCATGCCAGAGTTTTCATTTCAGAGACAAAACATTACTAAATACAGATATATATAGATATAGATTAACTTCATAATACATAAATCATAACAGAGAGAAATTTGTGCATTAGGAAAGAAAGTCTAGGGCTGGAGGTGTTGCTCAGTTGGTAGAAGGCTTACCCAGTATACACAAAGCCCAGGGGTGTTTCCCATCCCTTTTTTTTTTTTCTTTTAAGGCATGGTGGTACAGGCCTGTAATTCCCAGCTCCTGGGAAGTAGAAGCTGAAAAATTCAAGGCCAGCCTCAGCTGTGTAGAAAGCTCAAGGCCAGCCTGGGATACAGGAGACCCTGACCTGACAAATAAAGTGTGGGGGGGTCCTACATTAAAAAAAATAAATTAATGACTACATATCAGAGACCTGAACATTCAATGCAATAAATTAAAAAAGAACAAGAGAGAAAACCTGGAAACAAAGAAGGCAAAAGGATAAAATAAAAACAGTATGAAAGAACCAGGAATACTTGAAATGTAAGACCGAGGAAACAAAAATAAGAGCTCACTCTGTGCAAAGGCAGAGAGCAGCAAGTTTCCAGCAAGGCAGAACAGGGCAGGAAAAGCAGCGGCTCTGGGAGAGACGAGGCGACTTTGTTATCACAGAGATAACACAGATTTCTTTTTTTAAAAAAAAAAACTAACAGATTGTTTCACAGAACAACTTGAAGTAATTTCAACAAAAACTTAGAAGAACTGTTTCCCAGCAGAGGAAGAATGGTTTGCCAAAATGAACTTTAAAAAAATTTTTTTAAAGAAATGAAAACCCCAAATAAGCCTATAAAAGAAAGCAAATCAATAGTTAATCTCCACACGCAAACAGAAACAAGGGCAGGCCCAGGGAATTTAAGAGGAAACTCTATCTTACACAGAATGTTTGAGAAAACAGGAAGGAAAGAAAGCTCAATTCACTTTATGACACTAGTAAACTCCGAAGCCAATGCCAGCAGAGCACAGTAAAAGACAAGAAAATTACGAGCCAATCTCACTTATGGACGACAGGAAAATTCTAAATAAAATTCGAGCAAAGCAAATCATAGAAGATCATGCTTCGTGACCAGTAAGAGCACACCCCAGTAATTCAACTGTAGATTAACCTCTGGAGACCCGTGACTATAATTCTCTACATTAACATAGTAAAAACTCTGGGGTCACCTCCATGAAACAGAAAAAGAACTCAACAAAATTCAGTGCTCAGTGTTCATTGGAAAACCTTCTTAATAAATTGAGAATAGAAGGGACAGGGCTGGAGAGATGGCTCAGCAGTTAAGAGCGCATACTGATTTTGCAGACGATCTAAGTTCAATTCCCAGCACCCACACTGGGCAGTTCACAACCACCTGTAAGTCCAGCTCTGGGGGATTCAAAGCCCTCTTCTGGCTTCTTCAGACATAGCCATGCACACATACATACAATTTAAAATAATAAATCTTCCTCTAAAGATAATAGAAGAGAATATCCTTAGGAAATACACCATCAGCTTTGAGAATCTCTAGGAATGAACTTTAAGATCACTGATTAAAGCCAAGCAGTGGTGGCACACGCCTTTAAACCCAGCTCTTGGGAGGCAGAGGCAGGTGGATCTCTATGAGTTCAAGGCCAGACTGGTTGAGAGAGTGAGTTTGAGGACAGGTAGTCCTATTCAACACTGTCTCAAAAAAGAAAAGAAAGGGAGGGGGTATCTTTCCTTCCTTTATCTTGCTATGCCATGCCTGGTTGTTAACCCTGGGAGGTCTGCTTTTTTCTGAAGGTAAATGGGGGTTGGGAATCTGGGAGAGGGGAGGCAGGCATTAAGAGGAGTGGAGGGAAGGGAAACTGAGGTCAGGATGCATTGTGTTAGAGAATAAAAAGCAAACAGAAACTGACTGGGTACCCTCATAGGACCATCCTGTGACATTTAATCACTATTACTGGCCAAGCGCTGGTTTGTAGCATCCTCAGTTATGAATGTGAAGGCTAACTTCACACTTTCTAGGTAGCTAAGGCTAGGCTTGAACTCCAGATCCTCCTGCCTCCACCCCCAAGTACTAGGATTGCAAGCATGTTGTCTTGAATAGAGCTTGGCTTGAGTAGAGATTCTTATGAGGCTGTATCCTTCCCTGTGGTCACCTGCCAGGGATGGAGAAGGCCGGAATTGTCTTTGAACTCTCCACAGGCAATCGGGTGACATGTGTCATCTCTGTGACAGATCACCACGGGCAGGACATGTTGTGAAGCCTAAGAGAGCAAGGAATACACTTGTTTTTGTTAGACACTAAGATTGACACCTTTACCCGGGTGATATTATCTTAGTTAGTAGAGTAACTAAACACCACCATACTGAGGTGAAATGTAGGGGTGCTCCCTTTGAAGTTACCTTAGTCTGCCTCCTCTTGCTGTGGTAAAATCCCATGACTAAAAGCAGTGTAGAGAGGAAAGGATTTATTGGTTTATAGAAGCCGAGGCCTGAGCTCAAAGCAGGAACCTGGAGGCAGAAGCTGCTGTGGAGACCCCAGAGGAGCACTCTTTACTGGCTTGCTCTCCCGTGGCTCACTCAGCTAACTCTTTTATTCAACCCACCCGAGTGGGCCGAGCCCTCCCCCACCAATCATTAATCAGGAAAATTTCCCATAGATGTGCCCACAGGCCAATGTGATGGAGGCATTTTCTCAACTGAGGTTCCCTCTTCCCAGATGACCCAGGCTTACATCAACTTGATCGCGGGGGGGGGGGGGGGGGGGGGGGGGGGGGGACACACAAAAAAAACAGCCCAGAAATCAGCAACAAAGTAAGAATGTTGAGAGTCTCCAGTCTCTTCTCCTGCAACATGAGATGGAAGTGCTAGCAAGGATGGAAAGATGGGAGGGGGTAGGCAGGCAAACAGACAGGTAGCAGGCATAAAAATGCAAGGAAGGGCTGATGAGATGGCTCAGCAGATAAGAGCATGGTGCGGGAGAATTATCTGTATTCTGTCAATCATGTATTTTAATAAAACGCTGATTGGCCAGGCAGGAAGTATAGGTGGGTCAACCAGACAGGAAGTAGAGGTGGGGCAATGAGAATAGGATAAGGCTAGGGAGGAAGAAACTCCCTGGGCACTCCTGTACAGACCACCGAAGAGACAGCATGTAACCTGCCCAGCTCAAAAAGGTATGGAGCCATTATGGCTAACATAGATCAGAATAATGGGTTAATATAAGTTATAAGAGTTAACAAGAAGCCTGACCCTATGGGCCAATCAGTTTATAACCTAATGTAGATTCCGTGTGATTTTCCTTGGGACTTGCTGGCTTGTTGGGGTACTGGGCGGGACAGAAACCCCAACAAGCCGGCCCTCATGCTACATATGGCGCCCAGACGTGGATAACTGAATCCACAGAAAGCTTGAGAAAGCTTGGGATCGAATAGAGTAAAGCATGTTTTGTTGATAGCAGCAATTTCTCGGGTCTACTTTGCTTGCTAGAGGCAAGCAAGGCTCTCATATAAGAGAGGCTTCCTGACTCAGCTTTAGCTGCAAAACCCTGCAGCTCTTTTAAGAGGTCCTGCCACAAAACACTTAAACTGTGTTGAGGAAAAGCTGAATGCATGCTTTTCGGTTTTCAGCCGTAGCACGAAAAAAGCTGCGCTGTTTTGAAGTGCCGTCTTTCTGGGCCGTCCTGCCAGGGCAAACTCTGACTCTTTCAAGCAGGCAGTCCGACTGAGTGTGGTCTGTGAGCAGAATGCTGCAACTTGCTTGCTGACAAGGACCTTGAAACACCATAGAGTTGTGGCAGTGAACACACCTCTGGCTGGTATCTCAACCATGAGGCTGGAGAGCTAAGAAATGAAATGAATCTAGCCGTCAAAGCCACGGCTCTCCATATTGCTTAGTAAATTAAAGACTCATATGGTCAGAAAAAGAAAAATATACAGTAAAGAGAGATTCAAAGAGGAAGAAAACCTCTAAATGGTTTACAGTGTGTATATGCAGACTAAAAGTTAAAGTTCTTAAAGTTAAAAGGAAAGAAAGAGAGTAGTTGGGTGTGGTGGTACACACCTTTAATCCCAATGCCTGGGAGGCAGAGGCATATTGACCTCTGTGACTTCAAGGGGTAGAGGTAGATTGACCTCTGTGACCTCAAGGTGTGGTAGTACACGCCTTTAATTCCAATGCCTGGGAGGCAGAGACAGATCTCTGTGAGTTCAAGGTGTGGTAGCATACACCTTTAATCCCAGCACTGGGGAGGCAGAGACAGGAGGATCTCTGTGAGTTCAAAGGCAGCCTGGTCTACAGTGTTATTCCAGGACAAAGATATACAAAGATCCTGTCTCAAAAAGTAAAAGTAAAAATAAAAGAAATAGAGGTTAAAATAAAGCCACATAAAGATGGAAAATGCACAGAGAATCTTCATACTGTATGCTATTATGCTCTCTTTAAATTGTTTGATTGCTGAGGAAGGAGCAACAACTGCTAAAAGACTTTTGTTTATAAATGCTGCTGAACTAACCCAAGATAGGAATTTTGAAAATACCTTGGCTTCAAAATTGAAGTCAAAAGGTATGCTACTTTGGAGAAGAGATTCTGCTTTTGTTTCCACAGAAAACGAGAGGCTCTGGATTCATTCAGAGTTAAGAAAAATCACCTTTGACCAAGGGAGGCCACCTGAAAGATCTCCAACAGGAATAGATGGCCCAGATGTCTGAGTTCTTCATCCAGAACAGGTTCAAGACTGCTGCCTGAGATGATCAAGACTCACAGGATACTCCAGTCATGACTTGATTATAACTCTAAATTTTCTTTAGGTCCCCATAAGATTATCAGCGCCCCCAACCAGCAGGAAGTAGCCTGAAATACTACGCCCACATTCCCAACAAATGGACTATGGGTATTTTCCTTTGTTTAAAAAAAAAAAAGAGGGAAATGGTGCGGGAGAATTATCTGTATTCTGTCAATCATGTATTTTAATAAAACGCTGATTGGCCAGGCAGGAAGTATAGGTGGGTCAACCAGACAGGAAGTAGAGGTGGGGCAATGAGAATAGGATAAGGCTAGGGAGGAAGAAACTCCCTGGGCACTCCTGTACAGACCACCGAAGAGACAGCATGTAACCTGCCCAGCTCAAAAAGGTATGGAGCCATTATGGCTAACATAGATCAGAATAATGGGTTAATATAAGTTATAAGAGTTAACAAGAAGCCTGACCCTATGGGCCAATCAGTTTATAACCTAATGTAGATTCCGTGTGATTTTCCTTGGGACTTGCTGGCTTGTTGGGGTACTGGGCGGGACAGAAACCCCAACAAGCCGGCCCTCATGCTACAAGAGCACTTGCAACAAAACCCTGGGATCTTGAGTTCAATACCTGTCACCCACGTCAAAAGGAGAAAATAGCTCCACAAAGTTGTCGTCTGACTTCCACGTGTTATGGTGCATGCATACATGCACATACACACACACTAAACAGGAGTGTAAGGGAAAATAAAATGTACAAATGCCAACAACAATAAAATAATAATAATGCCGGCTGTGGTGGGTCATGTCTTCAATGCCAGCACTCAGGAGGCAGAGGCTGGCAGAGCTCTGTGAGTTAGGGGCCAGCCTGGTCTACAGACAATGTTCCAAGCCAGGCCAGTGCTGGGGAAATGGATACAGAAGGATCCCTGGGGCTCACTGGCTGGCTAGTGTCTACTCCGCGAGTTCCAGGCCAGTGAGAGACCATGTCTCAAAAGAAAGGTAGACAGTATCTAAGAAATGACACCCAAGGTTGTCCTCTGGCCTCCTTACAGACACACACATACTCGTCTATGTGGGTGCACACACACAGAAATTTGGAGAGGATGTTTAAAATATAAATAAAGGTGTTGGGGAATGTAGAGGTAAGAACACCATTCCACATATACTTACAATGTTACTAATCCTACGGCTATATTACCTATTTGATAGATCAGCTTTTCATGTCTGTACTTTAAAGGATACCATAAGCAAGATGAAAAAGACAGACCACAGTCTGAGGTGAGAGGTTTATACTCACAGAACCAGCAGAATGATTTTTATCTAAGCACTAAGAACCCTGCTTCGTTTGTTGGTTTGTTTTGAGGCAGGGTCTCAGTGTGCTGCCCAGGCTGGCCTAGAACTCATTCTGCAGTCCAAACTGACCACAACTTCAACTCAAGCCTCCAGCCTCTGAATCCTAAATGCTGAGATTGCAGACTTGGGGCGCAACACTCCACTAAGAAATTCTCTTTCTTTCTTTCTTTCTTTCTTTCTTTCTTCTCTCTCTCTCTCTCTCTCTCTCTTTCTCTTCTTTCTTCTCTCTCTCTCTGTCTTTCTCTCTTTCTGTATTTATTTATTTATTTTGGTTTTTGTTTTGTTTTGTTTTGTTTTTTGAGACAGGGTTTCTCTGTAGTTTTGGAGCCTTCCTTGGAACTAGATCAGGCTGGCCTCAAGCTCACAGAGATCCGCCTGCCTCTGCCTCCCGAGTGCTGGTGTGTGCTGCCACTGCCTGACTCCACTAAGAGATTCTTAATGAGAAAATGTCTATCCAGGGATAGCAAGATGGCTCAGTGTGTAAAGACCCTTGCTGCAAAAGTCTGGGTACCTGAGTTCGATCCCCAGAGCCCCAGAAAAGGTGGTGAGAACTGACCCTGCCCTCCAGGACAAGCTGCTGCGGTCCACACATGCATATGCATACCCACGTTAATAAAATCTTTAAAATTTAAGGGAAAAAAAAAGAAAGGCAGTCTAGTAAAAAGTGAGCAAAGATGAACAAGTGGAGAACAGACTTGAAGCCCGGTGGCTGAAAAACAAGGGAAATATTCGCCAGTCTCAACGAGAAGAAAATGTTGCTTACACTTAAATGGCGTAAATGGCAGCACAACCTCGCCTGCATAAGAATGACACTGGGACTGGTTTCCTCTGCATATACTGGATTTTTGGGATCCAGTCTGTTTGGATGCTCACCTTCCTGGACCTGGAGGGAGGGGGGAGGAACTTGGACTTCCCACAGGGCAGGAGACCCTGACTGCCCTTGGGGACAAAGAGGGAGGAGAAGAGGGAGGGGGGAGTGGGAGGGCGTTGGGAGGAGGGGCGTAAATGGAAACTCTTTATAATTTAATAAAATTACTTTCAAAAAAAAAAAAAAGAATGACAGTAATTAACAAGTCCAACAACACCCAGTGCCCGTGGCCTCCAGAGAAAGTGCAGATTGGGCCACCACTTTGGAGAGTAATTTGGCAAAATCTAATTAAGTGAAAGATCACTTCACGCTTCAATCAAACAGCTCTGCTTCTAAATTCGGAGCCAACATAACTAACGATGGCTGTGTTCACAAAGCAACACTTAAGGAAGGTTTAGCGCTGGAGAGGCAGCTCAGGAGTTCGGAGCACTCACTGCTCCTGAAGAGGACGCCAGTCCCTCTCCGCCTCTGCAGGCCCCCACACACATGTACGCACACTCTCACACCATAAATTAGCAATAAAATAAATCTTTGGCAGGGCGATGGTGGCACACACCTTTAATCTTCACACTTGGGAGGCAGAAGCAGGTGGATTTCTGTAAGTGTGAGGCCAGCCTGGTCTGTAGAGGGAGTTCCAGGACAGCCAGGGCTGTTACCAAGAGATGCCCTATTTTAGATAGATAGATAGATAGATAGATAGATAGATAGATAGATAGATAGGCAGGCAGGCAGGCAGGCAGGCAGGCAGGCAGGCAGGCAGGCAGACAAACAGACAGATAAACAGACAAATAAACAGACAGACAGATAGATAAATCTTGTCCGGCAGTAGTGGTGGTGCATGACTTTAATCCCATAGGAAGGTAGATCTCTTTGAGTTCGAAGTCATCCTGGTCTACAGAGAGAGTTTCAGGATAGCCTGAGAGACTCCATCTTGAAAAACCAAAATGAATACATAAATGTTCACAGTGATGCTGTAACAAGGAGAAATGAGAACAAACTAAATGACCCTCAGAAAAGGACAGTTGCTGCATGTCTACATAATGCAGTGTTGAATAAAATGGAGTTGACAAGTGTAAGTATGGTTAAATTGCAAAAACACCACTGAGCTGGAGATGGAGAGTCATGAATGCAATACTGACCCTTGGGAGATGGAGGGGAGAGGGTCGTGAGTGCAAGGCCAACCGGGGCTTCATGGGAAGACCCTGTCTCGGTTGAGTGTGATGGCGCACACTTTTAATCCCAGCAGTCTGGAGGTGGAGGCAGGCAGTTCTCTATGAGTTCGAGGCTGACCTGGTCTACAGAGTGAGTTTCAGGACAGTCAGAGATACACAGAGAAACCCTGTCTTGCCTCCCCCACCCCCAAAAAAGACACCATGACCACAGCAACTGGGGAAGATAGGGTTTATTTTAGTTTATAGTTCCACATCACAGGGAGATGTCAGGGCAGGAACCCAAACAGCGCAGAAACTTAGAGATAGGAGCCGATGCAGAGGTCATGGAGGCTTGCTCACCTGCTTTCTTATAACACCCAGGACCACCAGTCCCAGGAATGGCCCTGCCCACAGTGAAATGGACCCTGTACATCAACCATCAAGAAAACGCACAAAGGCTTACCCACGGGTCAATCCTGATTAGAAGGTTTTCTCAACTGAAGTTCCCTCTTCCAAAATGACTCTCCTGTGTCAAGTTGACATAAAAGCAGCCAGCGTGGTGGGCAAAAGTACTTGCCACCAAACATAACAACCTGAGCTGGATCCCCTAGGTCCCACAGGATGGAGGAGAGAACCAGCTGATACGATCTGTCCCCTGACCTTCACGTGTACACCGCGGTACACACGTGAACACACATAATAATAAATGTGCTTAAATTCTCTAAACATGAGAAGTATTCCAGCACGTACTGCTGTTGCTACAGTCATATGTAATGAAAACACAAAAATATTGATGAGGGCAACAGCCAAGAAAACTATGGTTATACAGGAGGGGAGTAAGAGACGGCCATAAGGTGAGGAGCTGAGAGGAAATGAAGCCGTATTCACAATATAGTTCTCATTACTTTTAACCTAAAAGTCTAAAATAAAATTGGTCTACATAAGTCTAAGTGAGCTAAAGGAAATCTAGATCAACATAACACTGACATCCAAAGAGCAAACCTTACCTCAGTTGCTTTGTACATCTCTGCATTTTCTATATAACGTGTCTGTGTTTTAAAGATTTAATTTAAGTACGTGCTCGTGTATCTGTGTCTATGTATAAATACACAAGAGTGTAGTGCCAATGGAGGCAGGACGAGGAAGCGAGATTCTCTGGCGCTGCAGTGACAGGCAGTGATGAGCCACCAGACACAGGGGCGGGCGGCTGAACTCCAGCCCTACGAAAGAGCAGCAAGTCATCCTTGCTGCTGAGTACCAACGAAACGATTTTCAAGTTAAATCAAACTGTAAATAATTTTAAGACTCTTTAGAGAATTCCAACCTTTGAACCTGGCTATACTTCCTATTTTAAACAAAGCAATGTGTAGTACTATTCTTTTTATTGAAATTCAAATTAGACAGTACATACCACAAATTCTAATAACCTATCCCTGTATTTAAACATAGCTCTGGGTGATGGGTACAACTTTCTAATCGTTTTTTAATAAACAAGAATTTGTTTCAGACATCCAAATTAGAAAGTGAAGCTTTCTCAGTTAGCAGATTGTATAATTTTGTATAGAACCTTGAAAACTCCATGAAGACTTGTTAATACTTTATCAGAACCAGGCATGATATCACACGCCTTTAATCCTAGCACTCAGGAGGCAAAGACAAGAGGATCTGTATGTTCAGCTCCAGCCTGGATTACACAGTAGATAGAAAGAGATAGACACAGGATGATTTGTCCGGGGAAACTTGGAGGGTCACAAGTAAAAAGAATGAGGTTGAACCAGCAACTAACAGCATATGCAGAAATTAATTCAAAATGTATCAAATATCTAATTATAAAAGCTTAAAAAATAGAAAACCGTTAGATGAAAACACAGTAGGAAAGTTTTATTAAAGAATTGTTTTAACCCCAGCGGTGGTGACTTACACCTTTAATCACAGGATTTATTTGGGAGACAGAGGCAGGTGGATCTCTGTGAGTTCAAGGTCAGTCTGGTCTACAGAGTGAGTTCCAGGACAGTCAGACTACATAGTGAAACCGTGACTGGAAAAAAAAAAAGACATTGTGTGTGTGTGTGTGTGTGTGTGTGTGTGTGTGTGTGTGTACACCCTACCGTCGCCTGTTCTGTAAGTTCTCTAGTCTGTGGATACTGTCTTTTATAACAAAGTATTTACAATTTTTCATGAAGTCTACTTTGTGTATGTTTTCTTTCCATGTGTGCTTTCGGTGTCAATTGAGGAAATCATTCGAAAGTCAATTCTGTAAAACTTTGCTCCTGAGGTTGGAGAGATGGCTCAGAGGTTAAGAGCCATACTACACTTGGAAGAGAACCCAAGTTTTGAGTCAGGCATCTTCAACTGGGTGACTCACAGCTCCAGGGGATCTGATGCCCTCTTCTGGCCTCACACAAGAAAGATGCCACCTTCCACTTATTTAGAACAGTCCAACAGAAAATTTTAAAAGAACAACAACAAAAATATACATTGGCAAGGACACAGAAATCAGAACCTCAGGCACTGTTGATAAAAACAGAGTTGGGGTGGGGGAACACTGGAGAGACGTCTCAGTGGCTGCGCTGGCTAGCATTTTGTCAACCTGAAATAAGACAGAACAGTTTTGGAAGAAGGAACCTCAACTGAGAAGATGACCTCAGCAGATGGGCCTTTGGGAAAGCCTATGGTGCATTTTTTTGGTTTCGGAGGGGAAGGTTGTTTAGTTTTGATAATTGATGTGGGAGACCCAAGCTGACTGTGGACAGCAATATAAGATTTTAGACAATTCTGAAGCCATTTCTGAACCCTCTCAGCCTTCGTGTCTTGGTGCTTCCCCTCCTCCTCTGGGAACCAAGGACCTAACAGCTACACATGCACGTACTCAGTTCCTGAACAATTACCCATACACGTATGTTTTGACTCAGTCCCCTGGGAAACAGGGTCAAAATGACCTCTTACCTCATCTGATCTGACAATAGTTCTCCAGTCAATTATTGATATTAGCCCTTTTCAAACAAGCCAATCATAATGGTCAAGGAACAACCCCTCTTGTTTCTATGGGGCCTTCTCCTTTAAAAGTAGACTGTACCAGCTAGTCGGGGTCTCTCGGCTTCCCGAATGCTGAGGGACCCTGTCATGACAGAATTAATAAAATCCTCATGCTTTTGCAGCGGCTGTGGTATATGAGATGGTCTCTGGGGGTGACTCCTTCTCGGTTTGGACACTAGAGTCCAACAGCACCACCATAAGCAGGTGGGCCTGGATGGTGTAAAAAGCAGTCTGAGCAAGCATGAGGAGCAAGCCAGTAAGCAGCAGACATCTGTGTTGGTGCCTGCCTCCAGGTTCCGGCCATGACTGCCTCCCATGAAGATGAACTGTAATGTAGAAGTGCAAGCGGAAAAAAAACCTCTCTTCCCCAAGTTGCTTTTGGTCATGGGGCTTTATTATAGTAGTAGAAAAGCTAAGACAGTGGTTAGAGTATTTGCAGCTCTTGCAGGGTACCCAAATCTACTTTTTAGCACCCACACCAGGTGGTTTCCCAGTGCCTATAAGTCCAGCTCCTGAGAGTCCAGTACCTTCTTCTGACCGCCACAGGACACAAGCACATATATGGCAGACACATACAAACAAAACTAAAAATAAATCTTTTTAAAAACAAAATTGGGTTAGGCGGTGGTGGTGCGCACCTTTAATCCCAGCACTCGGGATGCAGAGGCAGGTGGATCTCTGTGAGTTTGAGGCCAGCCTGCTCTGCAGAGCGAGTTCAAGGACAGCCAGGGCTACACAAAGAAACCCTGTCTTGGGGAAAAAAACGGTACAGTTATTGTGAAGACCAGTGTGGTGATCTCGGGTGAGGGTGGTGAAGGTGAAATTTCCATAAACTCTAATGATTCTGGCTCGGGATACATCCACAAAAGAATTAAAAACAGGGTCTAGAAGAGCTATCTGTGTGCCTGTGTTCTTAGCGCTATTCCCAATAGCTACAATGTAGAAACAACTCCGTGGTTGAACAGATAAACAAAATAAGATTAACTCAGACACTCAGGTACTTTACAGACAGAAAATCTGACACATGCTACAGTGTGAATAAATGCTATAGTGAAATAAGCTGGTCACAAAAAGAAAAAGGGGTCTCGGGACCGCTTTAAGGAGATCCTGACAGTAGTCAAAACCCAGAGACATGAAGCAGGATGGAGGTTTCTGGGACTTGAGGGATGGAAACTGAGTTGTTGAACAGATGGAGTTTCTGTTTTAGAAGACAGAGCTCCTGGAGATGAGTGGGGAGATCGCTGTACACCAATGAAAGTCACTAATGCTGCTGAACTGTACACTAAAAATGGTCGGGATGGCAAATTTTACTCGGCACTAGTTTATCACGTTTTATAAAGGTTGAACAGTAGTTACCGTAAAACTGAAAAAATTCAAAATTATAAAAACTGGACAGACAGATGTACACATAACATAAATGCAAGCACGCTGCAGAAACATACCATCAGCTGAGATTTTTTTTAATTCAGTTTAATTGAATTCCATTAGCTCAGATGGAAAAGGATCCTGGCAGTTGAGAGCCAGGGAATATTGAGTGTTATAGCTCAGGTTGAAGAGGGCTCTGGCAGGTGGGAGCCAGGGAATAGCACAGGTCACAGTAAAAGTGGCAGCTGACAGACCTGCTCTAGGGAAAGGTTTACCCGGTGTAACAGCTCTGCTCCAGCAGGACAGGGCATCCCAGCAAAGTAGTTACCACTCAGCATTGCTAGGGGAAGATTTCCCCAGCAAAAGAAGGTCTTCACCCAAACCTCATTCAGGAGATTTATTGGGAGGGAAGAATCCAGGAGAGTACCTACCTGTACCAGGGTGGAAGAAGAGCAGCCGCCAACTGAACAAACACATGGCTTATATAGAGTTTCTTATGGGCGGAGTTTTCCCAGGGAGAAGTGGGATTGGTTAGCTTTCCCTGCTCAGGGATTGGTTAGCTCAGTTGGCCAGGGGCAGAGGTGGCTGATTTCACAGCCACTTTGTCCTTTTCCTCCCCGGCCTTTGTAAGCTTTTTGGCTCTAGTTTTGGGGCCAGGGCATGTTTCTTTCACTGACTCTGATTCTAGGGATAAAGTATGTTTCTTTGGCACTGGTTTCAGAGTCAGGGCATGTTTCTTTGGTTCTGGGTTCAGGGCTAACATTTCTTTCGCTGGCTCAGGTCTCTAGGCCAGGGTGTGTTTCTTTCACTGGCTCTGATTTCAGGGCCAGGGTGAGATTTTTTTTTTTTAAGCTGGCCCTTTTTCCCCTACAGGCTGTAATTGCTGCGTTAATTAGCTAGCTCTTGATAGCCCACACTTTGTATGCGCTTCTCCGTACCATACTCAGTAAGAGCCATTATGCTCCCTATGGACTTTAAAATACACCATTTGGGTGAGAGGAGGTGAACAGAATGATGGTCACATTCATGGTAGAAACCCAGACCAGGCTGGACCACAGGGACGAACAATGTAACAGGAACACAGATATACCCATCCCCATTGCTCCCTTCCCTCGGCCAAGTGACAGGATGGAGAGTGTCTGCCTCCAGGGAAGGACAGAGATGAGGATGGATGACTTCCTCAGGAGATGGCTGGTACAGAGGAAAAAGGCTTCTTCACACCCAGGTCAGTGTTGTTGCATTGGCTAGAATGTCCAGGGCATTAGAAAATATACCCTTTGCCATCCTCCTGGTTTGATTGCTTCTAACTTGGGGCCAGTGACTTGGCTCAGTAGGTAAAGGCTAAGCAAACCTGGCGACCTCAGCTCAACCCCTAGACCCTCATAAATGTGAAGGCAGAGAATTGGCTCTGTAAAAGCTCCCCTCTGACCTCCAAATGTGCAATGTGGCATGCATGTGCACACAAACACCAATAAATATATAAAGAGCGCTTCTAAGCCAAGTGTAAGGATATACTTCATCATTTAATAAAGCTGTTGCAATGCCCTCCAATTACTCAAGTAATCCAGACTTCTGTTATTAAATTATTTCCCACAATCTTCACGGGCTTAAAATGTATCCATTTCAGAGCTAGAAAGATGACTCTGTGGTTAAGAGTATCTGCCACTCTTCAGGAGGACCTGGCTTTCGGTCCCAGCACTCACCCCTAGTTGCCCACACCACCTGTAACTCCAGTTCCAGAGCATGTGAAACTCACCATGTGAGTGAGAGCATGTGAAACTTTCTCCTGGCCCCCATGGACGCCTGCACAAATGTGCACATGCACTCACTCACACAGGCACACTCACATGCACAACAAATAAATAAATCTTTTAAAAATTGTCAGTTTGTCTTCGAAAGAACACACACACACTGTAAGTCACAGTCCCTGAAACTAGTTCATAATACCTCCAGGAAACTCCACAGGGAAGCAGGCAGTGGAATAGTACGGGAATATTCATGTGGGCATGCAAATAGGCGGACGCGCGCATGCGTGCAAGCACATACTCACCGTTCAGCAGCTCTTTCGGCCAAGGCCTCTACAAGGGCAGTGCCTATTGAAAATAAGAGCCTGAAATCCCTTTCTCAGCCACACAGTGACTCAAAATCCTGCTCTAAGTCATCCATCCTTCAGCTTGAACACCTCCGAGTCTAACGAGGAGTGGGACCTTCTGTAAAACGTCGGGCTTCTACCTGGCTGCCTGAAATTTAGGCAGGCGTCCTTCAACTGTTCCCACACAGGGCATCTGCCTTCCTGCTGCCCAGAAAAGTGTCAAGTTAGCCAGGGAGAGAGGCTTCTGCCAGCAATCTCAGTGTTGGCAGGTTGCAGAAAAGGGAGAAAGGGAGGGATTGAGAGGGGGTGGGAAAGGAAGAAGAGAAGAAAGAAGGAGAGGATGAGGAAGAGGAGGTACAGAAGAACACAAAGATAACAACGAAACCAGGCGGTGGTGGCACAGGTCTTTAATCCCAGCACTCAGGAGGCAGAGGCGAGTGGATCCCTGAATTTGAGACCAGCCTCGTCTACAGAGCAAGCTCCAGGACAGCTAAGGCTGTTACACAGAGAAATCCTGTCTTGAAAAAAACAAAACAAAAACAAGAAACAACAATGACAGACAGATGAGCCTCCCAATGTCTCAGCAAGACTTAAAGCCACAAGTGCCTGAAGCTCCCATGATGCTCTGGGAGTGTCCCGGACTACAACCCAGCAGCTTCCAGTTTGTGCGCAGCTACCCCAGGGAAGCTTCCCTAGCAACAATGGCTGGACAATCCGGCTTCTTTAACACACAGCTCCAGGGGACACAGCCAGACCAGCTTCTTTTCACACTGCCAACTGCACTGTCCCATTGTTCACGTCACCACCTTCTCGTCGGGTGCGGTCATCTCTGGAAAGGGACGCTCACGGCTGTACCTGAAACTGAGCGGGGCTGCAGGCGGCTGATTTGTAACGGCTCCACAGAGTCGCTGTGATCACTGAGTTCATTAATGTGTCTAGACCAGAACCTGGTACACAGTAGCTCCTCCAGAGAATAGTAGCTGCGAATGATAAAGTTGATACTAATAGTACTGGACAATTTTTACTAAACTCCCAAACCACTTAAAAAAAAAAAAGATTGACTTTACAAATTCAACACTAAAACTTAAATTACTGATAAAATAAAGAGCACTATAAGCAAAGTGGAAAGATAGCTTCAGACAGGAAGGAAATATTTATTTGCAAAGCACTAATGAAAGATCAGTACCTAGACTGTATAAATGATTGCTACAATTCAATAAGAAAAATTGCTAGATTGAAAAAAAAGAGCATTTGACTGAAATATACAATTCACAGAGAAAAAATGAGCAGTCAGTAGACAAGAAGTGATCCTAACCTAAGGCACAGTCGGAAAAGGTGCTTAAAGCCACACTGACAATAGATGAATGAAGTGGCAAAGATTCAGCATTCTGGAAGCTGAGGCAGGAGGATTCCAAGTTCAAGGCCAGTCTGGTGTCTTAGTCATGGTTACTACTGCTGTGATGAAACACCATGGTCAAAGCAACTTGGGGAGGAAAGGGCTTATTTGGCTTACACTTCCATATCACAGTTCATTATCAAAGGAAGCCAGAACAAGAACTCAAACAGGGCAGGAACCTGGAGGCAGGAGCTAAGTCAGAGGCTGTGGAGGGGTGCTACCTACTGGCTTGCTCCCCATGGCTTGCTCAGCCTAATTTCTTATAAAACCTAGGACCACCAGCCCAGGGGTAGCCCTACCCACAATAGGCTGGGCCCTCCCCCATCAGTAATTAGCTAAGAAAATGCCCTACAGCCAGATCTTAGGGAAGCATTTTCTCAATTGATGCCCCTTCCTCTCTGATGACTCCAACTTGTGTCAAGTTGATATAAAACTAGCCAGTACACACAATAAGAGCCTGCTTGGAAAAAAAAAATCACAAAGGCCAACAAGATGGCTCAGTCTAGAAAGACACTTGCTGCCAAGCCTGAACACCGAGTTCAATCCTGGGACCCTCATGGTGGAAAGAGAGAACCAGCCTCTTCAAGCTCTACTGTGACACACAGAGGCTGTGGCCAGTACACACTCACACTCATAGCCTCTCACACTCTCACACACACTCAAAACCAATCCCAACAGTTTTATAATAAATAAATGTAATTTTTAAATTTTCAATTAAAAAAACCCAGGGACTGGAGAGATGGCTTCATGGCTAAGGACACACACTGCTCCTGCACAGGACCCAAGTTCAATTCCCAGCACCCATGTCACAACCACCTCTAATGCCAATCCCTGGGAACCCAGTAAATGCCTCTGGCCTCCCAAGACACCTGCGCTCACACAAACCCTGGCATCCATGCGCGATTTTAATTTTTAAATAAAATGAAAAACCTCAGTGCAATACGATTTCACATCCCTCATGCTGACAAATCCCAAAGCTAACAATGAACCAATTACCGGCAAACATGGCAACAGAGAACCCATAAATGGGTCTATTGATCCGCAGATCAATCTAAACAGGCTATCCCTCAATGTTTAGGCCATACTTCATCAAGCCTAAGACAACGGTGATTACAAGATGCATCATTATTCCACATGCTAGGAAACGAGTAAGCCTCTCAGACACTTGTAAAACAGCACGAACATCAGAGGTGTTTAAATGAAAAGGGAACCTTTCAGAGTCTATGAAATAGAGAAATAGTGAAAAAATTAGAAATAGCTTAGACGTTCATCCATCATGGAAATGGCTCCATGAAGGCACTATATATTCACACAATGAAATTCTTACAGCGGTTAAAAGTCATAGATCACGGAAATCTCGCGGGGTGAAAATAGCAAGACGCGGAGTGACAGACAGCTCACATTTGTGACCACACACACACCCGAGAAATCTTATCAAAGTTTTAGAAACTACCTTTTGTTATATATGGACCCCAATAAAGTCCTGGTTTCCCTGAAATGAGTATACTGTCCGTGGGCTGAACTCTGCCGTTTGGTTTTGCCAACTACTCAGTACAAAGTTCAAAGGAAGTGGAACTTAAATAAATGTGTACGCTACTGCTGGCAGCTTCTCCCAGCCAGCAGCCAGGGCTACATAGTGAGACTGTGCCTCCATTTAAAGAAAAGAAAAGTCATGCTGGTACATCTAGGGAAAGCATAACTAAGCTAGGGAAAAAAAGGAAGTTCTCAGAATGTATGGCTGTGGCTTTGACAAATGCAGCTAAAGGCATGGGACACTTGGGAAACACAAGGATTTTGAGGATATTGCATTGTTATGAGTGTGCCAGCCTGGACTGAAATTTAAAAAAAAAAGGATAAAAGGATGTACAAACAAGCAGGCTGAGAACTGCTGTTCACAGGGTAGCTCTTCCCTAGAAGGCCACAAGGAAGCCAGACAGGCTCCCACATACCAGGAAGACTAATGCAGGGAGGCCGTTGTAAGTTTAAGGCTGGCCTGAGCTATCCCTTGAGACCCTGCCTCAAAAACAAAAACAGGGGTTGGAGAGTTCAGGGTTCAGCAGTTAAGAGCATCCACTGCTCTCGCAGAGGACCCAGTTCGGTTCCCAGCACTCACACAGCGGCCCACAGCCATTTTAAACCCTGTTTTTTAGAGGATCTAATGCCCTCTTCTGGCCTCTACAAGGCACCAAACATATATTAAAACACTCACACACATAATTTTTCTTTTAATTTTAAGAAATAAACATGGAGCTTGGCTGTGTTTGCATAGGCTTTTAATTCCAGGACTAGGGAGACAGAGGTAGGTAGGTGGCTCTCTGGTTCAAGGCCAATCTGGTGGCTACAGAGGGAGTTTCAGGACAACCAGGACTATGCAGAGAAACCCTGCCTTGAAAGCCAAGAAAGAAAGAAAGGAAGGAAGGAAGGAAGGAAGGAAGGAAGGAAGGAAGGAAGGAAGGAAAAAAGAGAAATAAATATGTAGTCATAAGAAGTATGATAATGTGAAGTGGCCCTACTTGTCCCCAATAGGAATGAGTGACATAATTACAGTGACATCAAGTCTGGGAATGTAGCTCCATAGTAGAGAGCCTGCTGAGCATGCCCAAAGTCCTGGGTTTAATCCACATAGTACCACCAAAAAACAAAGCAAAACTATATTAACATGACAAAATTAGGGAAAAAAACAAAGAAAACACTATATATAGGGTGTTTTGTTGGTAATGGTGTGTTTTCATTTTTTAACCTGTACTTCTTTGTAAGTATGTGCACACACATGTGCACACATGGATCAGGAGACAGCTTTCCAGAGCTGGCTCTCTCCCCTCACCATGTGGATTCTATGGATCAGGTTGTCAAAGTTGGAGGGTAAAAGTGTCTTTCCATGCTGAACTGTCCACCAACCCTGGTGATGGTATTTTAAAGACAAAGCCTTATGTAACCCAGGCTAGCCTCAAACTTGCTACAGAGGCAAGGATGACCTTGAACTTCTCTGACCTTCACGCTTCCACCTCCCAAGTGTGGGACTACCATGCCTGCTTTGTGTGAACCAGGGACTGAACCCAGGATTTCACACATGCTAGGCAAGCACTTCACATACCCATCCCCCTGGTGTGCAGTCTTGACCTTTGGTTTGTAAGTGCTAGGGACTGGACCCAACTGGGGCTTCACACAAGCTAGGCAAGTGCTTTTCCACCAAGCTCCATCCCCAGCCGTGATATGTGGTTCCAGGTAGGCCATTTAAGATATTCTGCTTGCTTTTTTTTTTAAGTAGTTGTAGAGAGCTGCGTGGAGCCGCACCTGAAAGATGGCGCTGGCTTCCGCCTTCCGTGATCCCGAAAGTGAGTGCTCTCAGTGGTAAACAACAACTTATTTGGCTAAGGCCAGGATCATGTAAGCTGCTTGCGTATAAGTGGACCTATGGACAGTGCCCACGTGGCGATCCAGGATTGGCTGCCCAGGGCTACTTAAGGACTGGGAGAAGCTTGCCCGGAGAGAGAAACAATTGTAACAAGGTCCTGAGTAAACTGCTTGCAAGAAGAGCTCTGGTGTTGGGTCTTCCTTGCTGGTCTAGGCGGTCGCGACAAGTAGTTCTATTTATATTGATAATATTAACAATATGTTTATTGACAGGAAGATTATAGCCATGGTTTTCTCTTTTTATAGCTCCATATAGCAAAAGAAAACCAGCCTGGTAAGGAACACACAATAGGTGGGTGACTGCATCATCAGGACGGTGCCTGCCCCACAAGCACAAAACATGAGTCTGGCTCTAAGAATTCTTAAAAATAATAGATAGATAGATAGATAGATAGATAGATAGATAGATAGATAGATAGGTAGATAGATAAAACAGGTGGGATGGTGTATGGTTGGAGAGGAAGGACTGTATCCTGGGGATCTCTGGCTTGCCTGTCTGCCTAATCTACTTGTCTACTCAGCAAGTTCCAGGCCAATAAAAGGTATGTGTGAAAAAAAAAGGTACAGATATCTCCTAATTCCTAAGGAATACCACCCAAGGCTGCCTGTGGCCTCCACATGCATATACATACATGCACACATGTGCACACAAAAAGATATCCATAGATGTGTATATATGGGGAGCCTGAAGGCAGATCTCTCTCTCTATCTATCTATCTATCTCTCTCCGATAATGATCATGGGTGCTGGTGTCTGCTGCACTTCCTCCTGTTCCTGTCCCACTTACAAGAGCCTTGCCCTGACCCAGTGGTGGCACCTCCCACTCTTACATAGTAAGCCCTGGGCAGGACAATCCTTGCCTTCCCCCAAGCCTGCCTGTAAAGGACAGAAAAGCCAAAAGAAAGTACCGTCCAGAGTGGAGGAAGTCAAGAGAGGCCCTCTGTCTCCAGCCTCTTCTTCCCTAGCTTAGGAAATGACCTCCCTCCATGCCTGGTCTGCTCATGAGGTTGGGCCTTCCGTCAAGACCCTGTGCCCTTCTCTCCACACAGCTCCAGAACCTGATCTAGGATGTGGCATTTCAGGAAAGCAAGAGGCCTGCGATCTGGGGTCTCCCGTGCTTGTCATCATTGGTGAATATGAAGGCCACGCGCCAGAGGCCCCGGTCCCTTTGAAGACACTCATCAGCTGATGCATGTCTTCTTCACTCCAGTTTCACGCTCTGATTGTGCCACCCAAACTGATTTTCCTAGGACTGCAAGAGTTAGCTGACTGATTCTCTACCCTGTGCCGGCACATCAGACAACGCAACCCTCCCAGCTGGAGGAAGACTGGAGTCGCTGCTTGCAGGCCTGCTTGTCCGGCCTGGGTGGCGCATGGACACAATTTCATTACCAGCCCCCCATCTCCAGCCCAGAGGATCTGTCTGTACTAGTTATGTCCCTTGTTTTCAGTGCCTGGGACTGTGGGAACATCTCCGTCTGTAGTGCCGTCACTGACCTAAAAGAAGAGACACGGGTGCTATGGCCCCCTTTCCAGGGACCTTCAGGAACTCCTGGAAGTGGTCAGTCACCAATCACAGCCCAAGCTCTATAGGGGAAGCAGACAAGTCGGGAAGAATCCACCGTCTAGGAGGAGGGTGGGATGCATGTAGAGAGACATGGCAGCGGTGGTATCCAAGCAGAATATAGAACACATGTACCACAGTAAAGGGGGCTCAGGCTGCAGCTCGGTGATACAGTGTGTGACTAACGTGCTTGTGGTCCTGGGTTCAACCTTTAGAAAACATAGGAAGAGCACAGAAGAGGATGAAAGGGGAGAAGAAGGGAAGGGGAGGAGAGGAGGAGAGGAGCAGAGAGGTATATCTGGCAAGCCTCTTACTCTGCCCTCACAGAGGGACTTATGAGGTTTAGACTACAGACCCCAGGCAGGTGTGGTAGTGTACAGCTCTCAAGAGGCAGGGACAGGTGGATCTCTGTGAGTTCCAGGCCAGCCTGGTCGATGAGACAAGTTCTAGAGCTATATAGTGAGACTCTGTCTCGATTAAAAACAAAACAAGAACAAGAACAAGAATACTGAGCCCTACAAGCCTCCTGATCTGGAATCTCTGGTTTCTCTTGAGCTCTCAAGTCCTATGTCAGAATACTGAGCCCTACAAGCCTCCTGATCTGGAATCTCTGGTTTCTCTTGAGCTCTCAAGTCCTATGTACACCTGTCTTGGTCACCAGGATCAGATAAGGGTCCAGGAGAACATAAATCCTTCCTATATAGGTGGAGCCCCAGTCTGACGAGCGGCCCCTTTGCACAGCAGCACCCGTTGACATCCCTGACGCCACAGAAAGCCACAGAGAACATTAGGTTCAGAACAATGGGCTTGAGACCTTTTCTTGAGCTAGAATGGCTAAGAGGAGCTGGGAGGAAGTAACACTAGCTGAGAGGGGGCCAGGGACCCCAAGAAAGAGGGGCCAGACCTCTATGTCCATCTCCTTTCCCTTTCAGGGGAAGCCATTTTCATGAATTTAGGTCAGCTACAGAGAAAGCAAATGCAGACAGACAGACTCCCACTGCAGAATCCAGAAACACCGAACTCTGGAGCCACTTCCCAGAGGCAAATCCATCACTTTCCTTTTCAGTGGCGTAATTCCAGAGTTACCAATTCACCAGCCAGAGTGAAGCTGCTCATAACGCCAGAACCCCTTGACGGAGAGAGAAAGCCTTTTGCCACAAACCAACAAGTGCTGTATTATTGTATCCTTGTTGGACAAATGAGCTGTGTAATGAGGAATGAAGCTTCCAGCCCCTGAGGGCTTGGTCATGCCTCTGGTTCCAGAGACCAGTGGTGATCTGATAAAACACAGAACACAGGGATCATAGCTGCAGGCTGGGGAGGAAACCTACCTCAACAATTAACTGACTGGTCAAGAAGCCTGAGGATGCTAAACATCAAAGCAAACTGATGAGAGCCGTGCATCTAAGCAAAGAGGAACTTTTCTGGTGTCCTAAAAATGCCACACAAAGGGCCATGCCTCTGTACAAGCTTGGGTCCAGGGGAAAGGGGAAAGCCAGAAACTGGTTATAAATTTTTCCAGACCAACCGCCCTCTCTGAGAGTTGGCAGAGTGGCTCACATGAGCCTGTATGGCCATGCCAGGCCTACATCGCCTCTCACTGAAGACACAGACTGTTGATAGCGAGAAGAGATTCTGACACAGGGGAGTGGAAAGCCACAGACACACAGGTACCACCACTCTCTCCCAGACTTCTGGAACAGACCGACCTGAGGGAAAGAGTGAAGGCGAACAGGGACTCTGCGCATGAGCAGCCATGCTGCTTGCTGTCAGGAGTATTTTGGGAAAGCTCATGTGGGCTCTGATAGTTTCTATAACTCAAACTCCGTCATTAACCAGTCAAGTGTTACACCAGAAAGTGTCCCTGTGGTTACCAGGCAATTGGATTCTTGACCTTACTAGAACTTCAAGTCCTAGCATGTTGATCTGATGTATGAACACAAGAAGAAGAGGAAACATGAAAATATGATTTAAAGTGAATAAGACTTTGCAAAGCTGAAAAAGCTATCTGGGATCTTGTTTTTCAAAGATTTTCCTACTCTGACACCTTTTAATTATCTTTCTTTTTCTTTTTGGTTTTTCAAGACAGGGCTTCTCTGTGTAGCCCTGGCTGTCCTGGAACTCACTCAGGAGACCAGGCTGGCCTCAAACTCATAGAAATCTGCCTGCCTCTGCCTCCCAAGTGCTGGGATTAAAGGTGTGTGCCACCACTGCCCAGCCTCTTATTTAAGAAAATTAGCTACTGAAGTTGGCCATGGTAGCACATATCTGTAATTCCAGCATTTGGAGGGAGTGTTAAACCCAAAGTTAACCTGTAAACCCCATCTGCCCAAGGACCAGGTAACTTCCTGGGATTCTGGGAGTTGTAGTTCTTAGAAAACAAAGCCTCATGGGAACGTATAGTGGCCAATGGGTTTTGTCCGTCTAAGCCCCACCAACTCAAGGCCACACAGCTGGAAAGTTTCCAGGTGGTGGACCTGACTATATACTATTTAGTCAACATTTAAAATTTTAATAAAAGCTTGCTTAAATTCAGCCAAAATGGTGCAACTGGTTTTTCTGATGAATTTCAGGCTTAACAATAAACACAGAAGGATCAGCTTGAACTACATGAGACCCTGTCTGGTGTTGTGAGGGTACTATTAATGCTTTTGAGGAAAAATAATATTCCAGCTACATAGACACAGATTTTAAAAACAATTTTGGAACCAGCAAGACACTTTTCACACTTGCTGCCAAGCCTGATGACCTAAGTTCTATCCCTAGGACTTACTCAGCAAGCTGTCCTACAACCTCTACACATGCACTTGTATGCACGCGCGTGCGCACACACATACACACATACACACACACACACATACACACACACACACACATACACACACACACACACACACAAGGACATGTACTTCAAACAAATATATTTTTTAAATGTTTTAAAAGAATTCTATGGCCACACCTAGAATGTCTCTTAAAGGGACAGGACAGACCACTACACTCCTATCTCTTTTTTATAATAAAAAGGCAGGAGGTTAGGCACAACAGGTTAAAGAAATTGGTGCAGTGGATTCTCGAGACTGCTTCCTGCTTATTTGTGGGCATCATCTTGGGCAGGGGGGTGGGTGGAACCTGAGAAAGCTGGATGCTGGTCACATCCTGGGGTAGCTGGTCTCTTTGTTCCTATCTGGTGTTTGTAGTATGGAACTGTCTGGTGTCTCTTACACCTGTTTAAGGTATTGACAGAACAGAGGACAATGTTAAGTTTAGGGGGAAAAAAATAGGATCAGAGAATTGAGAGGGGTGTGTCTGTCTTGTTTGAGGGGGATTCTTTAATTCGGTTCCCTGGAACTCACAAGAATTTTTGGGGTTTGTGAAAACATAAGTTTTAAACAGCAGCATGTTCATATCAGAATGACTGTGACAGATATTTTTGCACAATAAAAAGTATTTTTAAGACTATGGAAGGCAGCGTGAGAGAAACTTGTATTTGTCCTCACACCTTTATAACGTGAAGGTCCACACCTTAATAACTTGTATTTGTGTTTTACTGAAATCTGTTTGGTGAGGTTGTGCTTTTAAACTGACCAAACCTCTCAGCTGTCAAACTGCATCAGAGACCTTTGAGAAGGATAAAATTGTGGTTGGGGTCATCCCTGAGCTGGTTGGTCGTCCTGAGTTCTATAAGGAAGCAAGCTGAGCAATTCATGAGGAGTAAGCCAGTAAGCAGAACTCCTCCATGACCTCTGAATCAGAGTCTGCCTCCTGGTCCCTTGCCCTGCTTGACTTCCTGGCCTAACTTCCTTCAATGATGAACAGTAATGTGGCTATGTAAGTCAAATAAACCCTTTCCTCCCCAGCTTGCTTTGGTCATGGTGTTTCAGCACAGCAACAGTAACCTAACTCAGACAACTGTCCTCAGACTTTCCCAGAACCTCTAAGAACAAAACACAAGACAAAAGACCCTAGAAGGCAACTCTTGAGGGGCGACATGGCATCTTGTTTCCATTGATGAGTCCCTAACCCCAGAAGAAACAAGCCTCCTACCATATTTCTGTGGAAGATGCATGAACACCTTAAGGAATTTAAGGCACTTCCACAAAGCATGGGGCAGAGCTGAGTCGACCCCTTCTCCCCCGCATCTGAGGAGCTTCCAGGAAACTTCCGCGAACAGGGAACGTTAAGTGGCTATGTTAGTCATCTCTCTGCTTCTGTGATGAAGTACTTGAAAAAAAAAAAAAAACAGCTCAAGCAGAGGTTAGGCTGATTCAGCTCATGGTTTGAGGATACAGCTGTCGTCACAGGAAGACATGGTGACAGAATCATGCAGAAGCATCCATAGACACAGTGAGCCAAGAGCTTGTCCCTTTCTCGCTTTCCCCTGGGTCCTAGCCCATGGGATATGGTGCCACCCACATTCAGATGGAACTTCCCTCCCTCCTCAGCTTAGCCTTTCCTGGAATATCCTCATCAACACACTCAGAGGTTCTCACCTTGCCTGGTTCTAAAGTCCACAAAGTTACCCATCGAGACTACCCATCTGCAGCGTACAGTATATTAGTAAATTACCGTGTTCTGTTTGAGCTCCCTGAGAAGTTGGCTCTGGGAGTGGGGTTACCCCCAGCTCCTGCACCTACTTCGGGTCCAAACATATTTATGTTAAGGGTCTTCCAAGAAAGCTTGTTTGTGCATGGGTTGTCCTTCTCCCAACTCTATTATTGACGGGGAGGAAAGAAATAGCAAAACAGCCCAACAGCAAAGAAACATTGTGTCCTTGAGAACAGCTAGGTCAGCCATCTCCAGCAGAAGCTACTGTTTATCCCATGATAAAAAAACACCTGCAGTGCAAGAGAGAAGTCGGGGCTGTAGGCATGGGGGAGCTCAGCCATGGAGAGAAAGCCCAGCTTGGAACTGCAGTTGCCTGCCTCGACTTCCCCAGTCAGCTTCCACTGGAGGTGTCCTTCCTGCGGTTATCTATCCTTTTCCTTGGAGACCTCACCTGAGGGACCCTCTCCTCTGCCTGAGACTCTCTACTGGGAACTCAGCAGGCTGCCTCAGAGGGTCTCCCCAGTCGATTTCTGCAGGGTATTTTGAGTCCACTCTGTTGTCTACTTAACTGCCTACCTGTACATCCATCTCCTGCTGGGGTTTTTTCCTTTTACTTTTGCTCACTCGCTCAAATTAGAAGCACGACTGTCGTAGATCATTCTCCAGACCACAGAGCACCACCAGAAAGTCGGCAACGCAGTGATGAAGAAGATTAGAGAACTCACCAGGCCACACAGCAAACAAGCAGCGGAAACCGCTTTCCGGCCTGGTTCTTTCCTGCCGTCTCCCCTCACCCAGATCCTCAGTGTTAGGCTATTAAACCACCAACAACATGCCAGAGTAGAGAGGGGAGAGAGCCATTAGATACTTCAGAAAACAACTTCTGTGAGAGGCATGGAGCTCAGAGAACAACTTCAGACCTCACAGGACTGAGACCCAGCTGGTTCCCACACATTATCTGATCAAATGCGTTCCAATAGCAGCAGATGCCTGTCTCCAGGACACTGGATTATTTGCCCATTAAATCGGATTGCTAATAAAGAGGTTTTAATGTAGGATATGAATCTTCCAGCAGTAACTGCTTACCTCGAGTTTTCATGCTAACTACCCCAAAATGAATCTCTGAGCAAAAGGACATCTGTCACAGCAGCGGCTTCCGCTAACATTAAACAGCTGGGCCAATCCCAGGCCTCCACCAGGCAGAGCGCACACTCCTGACCACGCACGTGCTGTGTGCTCACACTGTGTGCACACACTCATGCTGGGCTGCACAAACAGCCTTTTCCTGCAGAAGAGCACACTAGATGCCACAGGATCACAAGACAATGTCACCATGTCACCATGGGGTTCTTTATCGCCCAGGCCAACCCCATAGAGAATCTGAGCTCCACCAAGAGTTTTTCCCTTTGTGGTTTGGCGGCATGCATCACCTGGACAGAAATGAGGCAGCGCTCCCCAAGCGAGGAGGCACTCAGCTGCCTGTAATACCCTCCCACAGTCGGTTAGCTGTGTCCCAGAACAAATTAGTCTCAGAATCAGAATTACTGACGACTTACCTCTGGGAAGAGAGAATGTAAAGAAGAGATTCTACCGGCTGACACCAGATGCAGAAATTCAAGTTCAGCGTGCATGGGAAGTTCTAACGGGTGCTGGAAATAAAGTTATGCACACCTATTGCACACGCGTTCTCTGGAAGACACTGCGGTGGTTTAAGGGAGAATGGCCCCGGTAGGCGCGTATATTTGAAGGCTTCGTCCCCAGTTGGTGGAGTGTTGGGGAAGGATTAAGTGTGGCCTGGTTGCCCTTTCCCCACTAAATAGTTCTTATTGTCTCCCAAGGCCACGTGAGGCAGGAGCAGAATGTCTTACAGCTGAGTGAGATTTGGCAAGCGTGAGCGGGTGGACTCTCGGGTCTAACGAGCCTTCCCACTCACTCCTTCTCTGAGGAACGGCCAAACAGGTCAATCATGGGATGCTTCTCAGCTGCTCTGATGAAGATGGTCATAACTGTTACGCTCAGAGAACAACGGGCCATGCCCCCACCTCATGTTAAGCACGTGTGCTGTTGGGGCCAGGTGGGAAGCCCTTGTTTTTGGAGGGTGGGATTGCCAGCCTCTGCTCACAGGGAGAAAACAGAGACCCAGAGTGGTAAGAGACATGTCCAAAGTCACAGGGCAGGAAAGTAATGAAACCTGGAGTCAGATCTAGTTAGTTAAGTCACGAACTCCCTCTAGGGGGCTGGATGATGATGGCAGGGGGATGCTGGCATTGCCATCCTAGCTCTGGAGGAGCATAGACAGGAGGAGCCCTGGAGCTTGCTGGCCAGCCTCGCTTAGCCAGCAGGTTTCCAATCCCAGTGAGGGAACCTGTTTCAGAAACCGATATGGGGGCCGAGAGAGATGGCCCAGTATTTAAAAACACTGACTGTTCTTACAGACAGCCTGGGTTGGTTCCCAGCATTCACGTGGCAATTCATACTGAGGAGTAGCTGCCAGGATCCAATACCCTCTTCACCTCCACAGGCACCAGGCACACATGTGGGGCACAGAAACACATACAGGCAAAACACTCACACATGTAAAATTTAAAAATTACATATATTTGGAGGGGGTTGCAACAGGGTTTCTCTGTGTAGCCTTGGCTGTCCCGGAGCTCACTTTGTAGATCAGGCTGGCCTCAAAATCAAAGAACACCTGCCTCTGCCTCTTGAGTGCTGGGCTACAAGTAGTGCACCACTATGCTCCACTAGAATGGTAAGCTTTGATATTACTACATTTTTTTCTCACTGGGCAAAGCAGCTTCTGGTCCTCCGGCCTTGGAGCAGAACTACTGATGTCAGCATCATCAGATATTCAAAAGTGTGAGTCCAATATCTGGCACACGCAGGGTGCCCAGAATAAAAGAGTGACCATTATTGAATCCTTGTGGCTTCCCTGGTCATCACCCAACTTAAGAATAACCGTACTTGGCGTTTAACACATAAGTGCTGCCAGAGAGTTTCTCTTACAATTATGAATTAATTAACAGAATGATCAAGGCAGAGTAGCTATTATAACTCCACACGCGTCTCCAAATTCAAGTTCAGCTTCCTTTTCCTTCTCTGGCTCCCATCTCCCACAATAAAGTGTTTACCATTTCAATTATTTTCCTTCCAATATTGTGATCACTGTACTTAAGATTCAATCAGCCTTCTTATTTTAAGCATCTTTTTTCTTTTTGTCTATAGAGCCAACCATTGACAAGCGTCCTGGATTTAACATCTGTTCCCAGCAGTAAATGGTTTTAAATTTGAGAACTGAAAACACATAGCAGGCAATTATGAGCAGTCTCGCGCTGTGATTCATGGCCACGCATCAGGAACTTGCTTCTCTGACGGCAAGGCTCTGAGAGATAGGCCCTGCAGCCAGTCAGGCTGATGCACCGGGAAGACTGAACACATTGCCTGGGCACCCAACAAACACCTCCATGTTTTGGGAGGTTACCGGGGTTTGTAGTGGTTTGAATGAAGTGTCCCCCATATTCTCAGGTACTTGAATCCTTGGTCTCTAGGTGGTGCTGTCTGGGGAGGCTTAGGAGGTGCAGCCTTGTTGGAGGAAGTGTGTCACTTGGGACAGGATTTGAAAGTTTGAAGACTTACTGTTTCGAGTTGCTCCCTCTGCTTCTGTTTGTGGTTTAAAACAGCTCCAGCCGCCATGCCTGCCTGTCCCACTTCCCCACAGTGATTCTTAGGAACTCTTATCCCTCTGGAACTGTAAGCCAAATAAAGCCTTCCTTCCATAAGTTACATTAGTTATGGTGTTTTACCACAGCAGCAGAAAGCCAGTTAGGCCAGGCAGTGTGGGACACATTTAATACCAGCACTCATTAGGCTGAGGCTGGCAGATCTCTGAGTTGGAGGCCAGCCTGGTCTACAGAGAGAGTTCTAGGTCAGCCAGGACTACACAGAAAAACCCTTCTCAAAAAAAAAAAAACAAAAACAAAAAACAAAGAAAAGTAACTAATGCAGGGTTTTTGTTTTTTAATATAATACTTTATATTTAGTCTTTGGTAAATTCATAGATGCCTACATTGCACTTTGATAATATTTGCTCCCCCTCCAGCTCCTTCCAGATCCAGCTTCATGTCACACCGCTATAGAAAACTGACTCCCTGTCAGCTAGGAGCCATTTTGTCAATAGCTCCCCATCTGTTAGCTTGCTTGGTTTTGGAATTTGTTGGTTGGTTTTTCTCAGAAAGTCACAGAGTTCTGGGAAGTTTATTGCAGTATCTCTTTTTTTTAAAAAAAGATTCATTTATTTATTATGTATACAGTGTTCTGCCTACCAGAAGAGGGCACCAGATCTCATTAGAGATGGTTGTAAGCCACCATGTGGTTACTGGGAATTGAACTCAGGATCTCTGGAAGAACAGCCAGTGCTCTTAACCACTGAGCCATCTCTCTGGCCCCTAAAATTTAGTTATTTTTGTTTTATGTACATTGATGAATGAATGCCTGTGTGAGGGCATCAGAAGCCCTGGAACTGGAGTTGCAGACAGTTGTGAGCTGCCATGTGGGTGTTGGGAATTGAACCTGGGTCCTCTGGAAGAGCAGTCAGTGCTCTTAACTACTGAGCTGCCTCTCTATCCCCAATTGCAGTATTTCTTGAGAGCACCAGATAGATATTCCCAACTTCCCTCTTCACAGCAGCATTGCTGGTGAGGCTAAAGAAACATGGCACAGGATGCTGGGGAGCCAGAAGGAAAGGGTGGGAAAATGCTAAAGAGCTCAGAATCCAGACAGCCTTCTCCCTGTTGCTACAAGGGTTTGTTCATTTGCTTACTTTGTTAGTGTCATTTGGGGTGTAACATGAGGGGCCGGCTTGTTGGGGTTTCTGTCCCTCCCAGTACCCCACAGTTGGCAAGTCCCAAGGAAAATCACACACAAGACTCCATAAGGTTATAAACTGATTGGCCCATTAGGTCAGGCTACTTATTAGCTCTTATGACTTATCTTAACCCATTATTCTGATCTACGTTAGCCACATGACTCAGTACCTTTTCCAGCGGGGGCAGCTTACATCTTTCCTCTCCGGTGGTCTGGGCAGAACTGGGGGAGGGAACTTCCTGCTTCCCAGAATATTCCCAGTCTCTTTGCTCCACCCCTACTTCCTGTCTGGCTTTCCCGCCTATACTGCCTGGCTGGCCAATCAGCGTTTTATTAAAATATGATTGACAGAATACAGACAATTCTCCCACACCATTTCCCTCTTTTTTTTTAAACAAAGGAAAATACCCATAGTCCATTTGTTGGGAATGTGGGCGTAGTATTTCAGGCTACTTCCTGCTGGTTGGGGGCGTTGATAATCTTATGGGGACCTAAAAAAAAATTTAGAGTTATAATCAAGTCCTGACTGGAGTATCCTGTGAGTCTTGATCATCTCAGGCAGCAGTCTTGAATCTGTTCTGGATGTAGAACTCAGACATCTGGGCCATCTGTTCCTGTTGGAGATTTCTCAGATGGCTTCACTTGATCAAAGCTGATTTTTCTTAAATCAGAATGAATCCACAGCCTCTCATTTTCTGTGGAAACAAAAGCAAAATCTCTTCTCCAAAGTAACATACCTGACTTCAATTTTGAAGCCAAGGTATTTTCAAAATACCTATCTTGGGTTAGTTCAGCAGCATTTATAAACAAAAGTCTCTTAGCAGCTGTTGCTCCTTCCTCAGCATTCAAACAATTCAAAGAGAGTATAATAGCATACAGTATCAAGATTCTCTGTGTATTTTTCATCTTTATGTGGCCTTTTTTAACCTCTATGTCTTTTATTTTTACTTTTTGAGACAGGTTCTTTGTATATCTTTGTCCTGGAATAACTCTGTAGACCAGGCTGTCATTGAACTCACAGAGATCTGTCTGTCTCTGCCTCCCCAGTGCTGGGATTAAAGGTGTGTGCTACCACACCTTGAACTCACAGAGATCCTTCTGTCTCTGCCTCCCAGGCATTGGACTTAAAGGTGTGTCCTACCACACCTTGAAGTCACAGAGGTCAAGGTACCTCTGCCCCTTGAAGTCACAGAGGTCAATATGCCTCTGCCTCCCAGGCATTGGGATTAAAGGTGTGTACCACCATATCCAACTACTTTCTTTCTTCCTTTTTTACCCTAAGAACTTTAAGCTTTAGCCTGCATATATTTTTAACACACTGTAAACCATTTAAAGGTTTTCTTCGTCTTTGAATCTCTCTTTACTGTATATCTCTCTTTTTCTGACCACATGAGTCTTTAAGGAGAAAATTAAAGTCATGGCTTTGACAGCTAGATCCAGCCCATTCCTTAGCTTTCCAGCCTCATGGCAGAGGTGCCGCTGGAGCCATTTTCATTGCCACAATTCTATGGTGTTTCAAGGTCCCTGTTAGCAAGCAAGCTGCAGCATTCTGCTCACAGACCACATTCAGTCGGACTGCCTGCCTGAAAGAGTCAGAGTTTGCCCTGGCAGGACAGCCCAGAAAGTTGGCATTTTAAAACAGCACAGCTTTTTTCCTGCTACGGCTGAAAACTGAAAAGCATGCATTCAGCTTTTCATCAACACAGTTTAAGTTTTTCATGGCAGGACCTCTTGATGAGCTGCAGGGTTTTGCAGCTAAAGCTGAGTCAGGAAGCCTCTCTTAGATGAGAGCACTTGCTTACCTCTAGCAAGCAGGGCAGACCCGAGAAATTGCTGCTACCAAGAAGCCATGCTTTATTCTATTCTTTCCCAAGCTTTCTCAAGCTTTCTGTGGATTCAGTTATCCACGTGGGTGCCATCTGTAGCATGAGGGGCCGGCTTATGTAACATGACAGCTGGCTAGCTTGTTGGGGTTTTTGTCCTGCCTGGTACCCCAACAAGCCTGCAAGCCCCAAAGAAAACCACACACAAGACTCCATAAGACAGGAAGTAGGGGTGGAGCAAAGAGACTGGGAGTATTCTGGGAAGCAGGAAGTTCCCTCCCCCAGTTTTGCCCAGACCACCGGAGAGGAAAGATGTAAGCTGCCCCCGCTGGAAAAGGTACTGAGCCATGTGGCTAATGTAGATAAGGATAATGGGGTAACATAAGTTATAAGAGCTAATAAGAAGCCAGAGCTAAGGGCCAATCAGCTTTGTAACATATAGAGATCTCTGTGTGATTGATTCTCTGGGACTTGCCAGCTGTGGGGTACCGGGTAGGACAGATACCCCAACAAGCCGGTCCTCATGTTACATGGGGGGAGTTGTTTTGTTTTGTTTTTTGAGATAGGAGCTTAACTACTAGAGTCCTGGAAGGTATGAGTTTATAGTCCAAGATAGCCTTGAGCTGGCAGAGACCTCTGTTTCTGCCCTCCAAGTGCTGGGATTCCAGGTTCACACCACCATGCCTATTTTGTTTTGCTGGACACACACACAGGATTTGGGTGGGGGGAGGGGGGAAACAGAGCAGTGGTGCTAGAGGTCACGTGCTGACATGTGACCTTACTTCCCCAGTCCTGAGAAATACTTTTTTAAAATTTTGTAATTTTGGTCAGGTGGTCGTGGCACATACCTTTAATCCCAGCACTGGGGAAGCAGAGGCAGGCAGATCTCTGTGAGTCCGAGGCCAGCCTGGGCTACAGAGTGAGTTCCAAAACAGTCAGAGCTGTTACACAGAGAAACCCTGTCTGCAAAAACAAACAAAACAAGAAAAAATGTATTTTTGTTTTTAACTTGTGTATATATGTGTTTGTATGAAGATGTAGAGGCCTAAAGGGCCTGAAACCGGAGTTACAGATTTTTGTGAGTCATCCAAGGTGGGTGCTGGGAGCTGAACCCTAGTCCTCTGCAAGAGCAGTCCATACTCTTAACTGGTGAGCCATCTCTCTAGACCCTTACAGGGCTAGATTGTGTGTGTGTGTGTGTGTGTGTGTGTGTGTATTACTGGGCCTTGAACTCAGGGCTTCACGAATGCTAGGCAAATACCCTACCATGGAGCTACACGCCCAGCCCAGGAATGCCTTTTGACTAATATTGAAGCCACCCCTCAAAAAAAAAAAAAAGGCCAAAAAGACCCTTTATTCAGCAGGAAAACTGCTGTGTATTGTTACAGACTTTGCCCCATTTACTCCTCAAGTCAGATTACCCTGAGATATTAAGGAAAACGGAGTCTATTCACTACTTTTCTCATTGCTGTAACCAAATAGCGGGCAAGAAGCCTGTTAAGGAAGAAAGGGTTGTTTGACTCACAGTTCACCACTGCGGTGGGGGGGGGGGGGGCGTGGTGGTGGGAGTGGCTTGAAGTTGTGGCGGTAGAGTAAGTATGTTGCTTGCTCACCTCTCAGCAGATCCAGAATGCTGGCTGGCAAATGCTGGTGCTCAGCTCAATCTCTCTTTATCCCCTTTCATTCAGTCTGGGCTCCCAGCCTGTGGAGATGGTGCCACATACACTCAGGGCAGATCCTGCCCCTCAGGTAATCCCCTCAGAAAAAGCCCTCGCAACCACACCTTAAAGGTGTGGTCCACAAACACTCCCTGTATTCCTTAATCCTTCCAAGCGGACCAGGTTAGCAATCAAAATTCACTATCACCTCGGAAATCTCTCCCATGGTCAACTAGATCCTTTTAAAGTCTTATGGATATCCGTGGCCAGGAGACCACGGGAAGACAGATCCTCACCCCTGGTCCAGCTGCCCCTCCTCCACCACGTGTCAGCTACTCAGAAGAAAGGCAAGGCAGAGGGAACCAGTCCCCAGCTGAGTCCATTAATACAAATATGGATTTACAAGAGGATGGGATGCTACTGGAGCCCAAGGTGATTATACTTGGCACAGGCTGGTGATATACCCACTGAGATAACTGTCCAATCCCTAAGTGTATGGAGGGAAAGCAACAATTTGTTCGGCCCAAGTTGGATGATAACTACATATAAGTTAGTAAATTGTGGCTGGCTGGCAATAAGTATAAAATGCTAAGTATAAATGATTAAGGATGATGTGACTTTTGATTTTAATGTTTGTAGGTATCAAGAACAGAGTTTCTGGACATTTCAGTCATCTGCCTGTCCTTCTAGGACTTCTCTATAAACTGAAGCACCTCTGCCCTCATCTTCAGCCTCCACTCAAGAGCCTTCCTGTCTTCTCCACACTGAATTGTAATAGGAATTTGGTTTGTATTTCCTGCCACTCACAGGAGCCAATAAGCAGAGATGGGAATTGAATCTTAAATTTGTGATTTACTCAGATAGCCGGCAACCTGAGAAGACAGCAGGTTAACAGCCTAGAAATCAGGGTTCCATCCCGTCCCCAGCTGGCAAATTACACAAGGAGAGGGGTGGAGACCGAGGCTGTCAGTCCCTGCTACAGCTCAGTCTCCTCTGTCATGTGGTCGGGCACAGTTCTGAGACCTGTGACGTCAATATTTCTCTCCTGTGGATGGCTGGACTTAGGTACATCTTAGAAATGTTAGGTCCCATTAGTTTCTGCTGCTATCTACCTTGTGCTCCCCCGGAAGCTGTGAAGGTCTTAACTCTGATCAAATAAATCATTAACGGTGTGTGCATGTTAAGCTAGTGCTAATGTGGACCTGCAGGGTCCTTCTACATGGAGTACAGATGAAAACATTGCCTCTGTCTGGTAACTTCTGTCCCCGATCAGAATAAGCTTGGTTTCACACAGAGCCCACCTCCTCAGGGTGGTCAGGAAGGCCAGGGAGTCCAGTCCCTGGGTCCTGACCTTATATCACTTCTCCACTTCCAATCCCCTCGCCACTGTGTAGTCTGATGACTGGAAATGCATCCACTTAAGATGTGTGTACCCAGCCCAACTCCCTCTCCAGTCAAAGTCCTCTGAGGTGGCGTCCACTGTACCTTGGTCTTCACTTCCTGCACCACTGCTTTCTGGGACTGTCTTGGCCACTGAGAGCCACACCCTGGACCTTGTCATCTTTCATTAGCATTTTTCTTCAACATCCCTAATTCAAACATCTCACTCTCAACTAATCTCACTCTCCCTTCCCAGTTTGTTGAACGAGTTGCTGTCTGGACAACAACTGGCCACCAGACGCTCCAGACCTTCACCTCTCTTCTTTCTTTCCCATCTATCAGTACAGAGTAGGCATGTAAAGACATAGATAAATTTATTTGTCCGTTTCCTTGCTTAATTTGAATACTTAATTAAGAAAATTTATTGTGTGATATGGGAAGTCCTTCTGTATATGTGTTGCTTTTATTGGCTAATGAATAAAGAAGCTGCTTTTAGCTGATGACTTAACAGAGTAAAGCCAGGTCGGAAATCCAAACAGAGATGTAGAGAGTAGGTGGAGTCAGGGAGATGCCATGTAGTTGCCAGAGGAGAAAGACGCTAGCTATCAGCCAGAACCTTACAGGAAGGCCACTAACCTCATAGTAAAATATAAAATAATAGAAGTGGATTAATTTAAGATGTAAGAGCTAGCTAGAAATATGCATAAGCTAATAGGGCAAGTAGTGACTTACTTAATACAGTTTCTGTGTGGTTATTTTGAGTCTGGGCAGCCTCTCCCAACAATTGTGTGTGTAGGAGTGTTTTGTGTGCATATATGCCTTGCAAGGCATGCATGTGAAACGTCCACAAAGGCCAGAAGAAGATACTGGTTCCCCTGGAACTGGAGTTACAAAGAGTTGTGAGCCCGCATATAGAATCTAACCCAACTGCTCCATAAGAAGAGCCTGTGCGCTTAACTGCTGCGCCATCTCTCTGGCCCCTTAATTTGAATATTTTAATTGATTCATCAGTAAATATCAACACTGATTTCAACTGGGGATATATATGTCTGTGGCTTTTTAAAATCACCCTAAGAAACTAGGTGGGGAGAGAATGTCTTCCCAAGCAGGTGACCAGAACTCAAAAAGGAAGTAAGAAAAGAGCTTCAAGCCCTTCTAGAACAAATATTCCAGGCTGTACAGACAGCAAGTTCAAAACCCTAAGGCAGCAGTGCGCTGGACAAGTTCAAAGAACAGCAAGAAGGTCAACATAGGAAAAGAGCAGATGGGGTGGGGGAGACATGGATCAGGATGGCAAGAAGGGGCATGGGGGTGGTGCTGAAGCTAGACAAGGGCTGTGGTTTTTATGTTGGCGGGAGGAAAGCCATCAGAGGGTTTTGAGCAGAGAGGAATGTTACCCAGTTGCATTTTGAAGGGCCAACTAACCCCACTGGGTGTAGAACAAGCAAGGGCAGGGCCAGGACAACAGCAGGGATCCTGGTAAAGAGCTGGCAGCGACCTAGATGAGGGAAGGGTGGGGTGGCAGAAACACTGGGAAGTGGAAACGTCTATTCTGCAGATTATGTCTTGAAGCAAAAATCCACTAAACAAACAAAGAGAAATAGATAAATGGTAGCTATCGAAAGAGATGTTAGACCAATAAATAAAGGTGGACATGGTGGCTCACACCTTTAATCCCAACACTTGGAAGGTAGAGGCAGGTGAATCTATGTAGGTTCAAGGCCTACCTATTCTATATACTGAGTTCCAGAACAGCTCAAGCTACATAGTGAGAAAAAAAAATTAAATTTAAAAAAATTATCTCAAAGAAAAAAAACAAAGGTAATAAATTAATAAATATAATAGGCTAGGTATATAAACATATCTAAAAAGACATCTATCATTTATAGTAGGGTAAAAAAAATACATTACAGAAAAGCATGTATAATCCCACTTACACTAAAAATAAATTGCTTGGTTTTGAGGGGATTCAGATTGATACATCCAACTGCACATGGTGACTTCCTGTGGGAACTGTGATTGGTAGGGGAGGGGGCAAACCACTCTCTTCTCCTTGAGGTGCATTTCTTGATTTAAACAATCAGAACACACCACACATTACTTACCCTGAATGTGACAGGTGGCACGCACCCTGAACTCCTGAGAGATTTTCAAGCCTGTCTTTGTGACATGGAAAAGAATGGTGGTTTGAATGAGAACCCTTCCCCCAGCGCTTTTGGACACTTGGTCCCCAGTTGTTGATACCGTTTGGGGATGTTATGGGACCTTTATGAGGTTCAGCCATACTGGGAGGAAGTACGTCACTGGGTTTATAGCCCCCCCACACCCGTAGTAATAAGAAACGGTAGGCTGTGTTCCCGCCCGGATCCTGGCTAACTTACCCCTGAAATAATTACACGGAAACTGTATTCTTTTAAACACTGCTTGGCCCATTAGTTTCAGCCTCACATCTTGATTAACCCATTTCTAATAATCTGTGTAGCACCAGGAAGGATCTTAACCTGCATCCATCTTGGAGAGGAGAGCTATAGCATCTGCCTCACTGCCTTCTTCCTCCCAGCACTCTGTTCTGTTTACTCTGCCTACCTAATTTTCTGTCCTATCAAAGGGTCAAGGCAGTTTCTTTATTAACCAATGAAAGCACACACAGACAAATGACTCTCCTCCATCACCCCCCCCTTTCTCTGCTTCGTGTGTGTGGATGAAAATGTAACTGGTGAGCTTCCTGTTCTTGCTGCCATGTCTTCATGCCATTATGAACCCTATCTCTCCAGAACCATAAGCCAAAATAAACCTCTCAGGCTGGAGAGATGGCTCAGAGATTAAGAGCACTGACTGCTCTTCCAGAGGTCCTGAGTTCAATTCCCAGCAACCACATGGTGGCTCACACCATCAATAATGAGATCTGGTGCCCTCTTCTGGCCTGAAGGAATACATGCGGGAAGAACCCTGTATACATAATTAATAAATAAGTCTTTAAAAAAATAAACCCTCTCTTCTATAAATTGCTTTTGGTCATATTTTATCACAGCAACAGAAAGATAATACAAAGGGAAGCTCCACCCAGGAAGTAAACATAGATAGTATATGAAGCCTAAAGATTCTCTCCAGTCTTGGGTTTCCTTTTTAAGCTTGATACATCCCTGAACTGGTCATCAAGGAGGACCATACCCACTTCAGTGGAGGTATGGCAATGACCTCTGTAATCATGTGAGTCAAGATACTAGAACACACAATCCATGAGCCTTCCCTCCCTTCTGCCTCCCCATCAAAGATCCCAAGGATGTCTGGGAGGGGTGGTTGCTCTCTGTGGTAGTGAATAGGAATGGCTCCCATAGGCTCACATATGTGAATGCTTAGTCATCAGGGAGTGGCACTACTTGAGAAGGATTAGGAGGTGTGGCCTTGTTGAAGGAAGTGTGTCATTGGGGGGGGTAGGCTTTGAGGTTTCAAATGCCTAAGCCAGATCCAGTGGCTCTCTGTTCCTGCTGTCTGCTGATCTGTATATAGAACTCTCCGCTACCTCTCCAGCACCATATCTGTCTGCCTCTGTGACACCATGTTCCCACCATGATGACAATCAATGGACTAACCCTTTAAAACTGTAAGCAAGTCCCCAATTAAATGCTTTCTTTTATAAGAGTTGTAATGGTATCTCTTCACAGCCATAGAACACTAAGACACTCTCCAACCATCTGCCTGCCCTAGCAGACCAGGTTCCTGGGAGTCAAGAAGGCTCTGGGGCTAAGAAGGATCCAAGCACAACTCCCCTAAAAAGAAAAAAAGTCTTCCTTAGAAAAAAGAAGAGATGCTTCCCACTCGTAGTCTCTCTGGGAAAGGCAGTCATGTGACGATAGCTTATTCCAGCCAAGAGTGAACATGGCTGGACTCTCCAGTACCCCCAGTCACGATCAGGATTTCCTGTTGATTCATGAGTTTCCTCTCAGCTTCAAGAAGACTAGGGAGGGAAGGAAAGGAAAAGCTGAACACTATTTATCTGAAATCACAGGGAAGCTATAACGTGACCATGATCTTGCCAAATGGATGTCGAAAAAGCTTTGATCTCTGTTTTATCCGGAAATGATCCATCCTCGCTGTAATATAGATAGATGGGTTTTCTGTGTGTGCCTCAAATCTACCCAGCCAGATGCATAGCACATTCTTAATTATTTTCAAATGTTTAGAAACAGAGCCATAAATCTATGCCCTGACATGACATGGTGATTCAACCCCTAGACATAGCGTAACGGGTTATTAACGGTGCCTCCCAAATCTATTGAAATTTTTTTCTAGAGCTATTTACTAATTAATAGCTGTTCTCACAATGATCATTTTTTGAATAATTATGGAATGGATCCATGTTATTTTGTGATGGGGACATAATCATACCCATTAAAATCATTTGTATAGTTTTTGACCTTCTGCCAGAAGTCAATGAGGCTAAGAGCGATACAAACTTCACGACAGTATCTGAAGGTCTGACGACTGTCACCTTTAGACTTGTTCCCCAAAACTTGCTTTTATTTTTCCTGATGGTCTTTCTATGTAGCCCTAGCCGGACTTTGAACTTGTTATGTAGACCAGGCAGGCCTCAAATTCAGTTTGCCTCTGCCTCCCAAGTGTTAAGATTAAAGGTGTACATCACCACACCTAGTCCCCAAGATTTACTCTCTAGCCCAGAAACTTGGAACTGATCCTTCAGCTATCCAGAATATCTGGGAGCAGATGGCACCAATGAGGTACCCACAGGAACCTTCGTGACCTCCACTGCGTCTGTAGAGGGAGGCCACCTCTCTCACCCACCCTCCTGAGTAAACCTCTCCTTCTCCATGTATATAATAAAATAAGTCACAGCCCTGCCTGAACCCTGTTTCCTGGGCCTTACTTTCATTGACTTGCTGGATGGAAAGAAGTGTTCCTCAGAGCCTGTGGAACTCTCCAGGAAGTCATTAACAAGTAGAGGAAGGTGGCCTCCACTTCAGCAGAGGAGCAAGACAAGGTCTTGCCTTCTTGGGTCTAAAGACTTCCCCTTTGGTCAGATATATTTCAGGATTGGGATGGAGTAGAGAAGGTACCTCACTATTTTCTCAATGAGAAGTCCTTCTAGGCCCTGGAAGTCCGCCTCAAAGCCAGGTACATGGAAAGATCCCAAAACCATGGGACTAGTTCACACCAGGAAAAAAAAAAAGTCATTGTTTATCTAAAGTTCTCATCTAATGGGAAGCTTGCCTGTACGGAGCAAACTCCCCATATGGTCCACAGGGCATGATCGGAGTCACAGTCACCCCCATTCTCTGGAGCACAGTTCAGCAATCTCCTGGGCCAGAAGTTAAACCTTCTCTGGGAGTAACTGCCGAAAGATTTTCTTGTTCAAAATAACTAGTATTTGCCCCAACACCTGCTGATTCTATATCCCAGTAACTGTCATTAAAAGAAAAAGATTTTTCCCTTTGTATTTATCATTGGAGCAATCCAATTGCTCCTCAAAGTTGCCCTCTGTCTTTCACTTGCACCACGGTGCATGACCCTGATACAAAATAAAGGAAAGCAAAACACAAGCATAATGTGATGGTTAAACTGGAAGTCAGACATCCACCCCTGGATAAAAGTGACATGCGTCGGAACCATTCAAGTATCCTCAGAAAGACAAAAGAAAGCTAAATAAATGAATTTAAACATAATAAAGGCAAGCCAGATGTGGTGGCCCACATCTGTAACCCAAGTGCACTGGGAGACTGAGGCAGGAAGACCAGGATTTGATGCTACATCACACATGAAGATCACAAAGTGCATTTGGTCAGGCAGGCATGGTGGTGCACACCTGTAGTCAGAGCACTTGGTGGATGGAGGGAGAAAGATCAGGAGTTAGAGTGTTCTCGGCCACACAGATAGCTGAAGGCCAGCCTGAGCTACCTGAGACCTGGTTTCCACGTTTTCTTTAGGGGAAAAAAAAAGAAAACAGGTTTAAGATAGTCAAAAGATCAGCCAGGCATTGGTGGTGCACACCTTTAATCCCAGCACTCGGGAGGCAGAGACAGACAGATCTCCGAGTTTGAGGCTAACCTAGGCTACAGGGCAAGTTCCAGGACAGCCAGGACTACACAGAGAAACCCTGTCCCAGAAGAAAAAGAAGTTCAAATCTGTAGAAAATATCAACAAAGATGATAAAACTTTAAGTGATTTTTAAAAAAGAAAGAAAGAGTGCCTGTCAAGACAGCTCAACAAATAAAGGCTAACAACCTAAGATTGAACCCAGGACCCACAGAACGGAAAGAGAATCAGCTCCTCAAAGTTGCCCTCTGGCCTTCACTTGCACCACGGTGCATGACCCTGATACAAAATAAAGGAAAGTATAATTCAACGTGACTGCACCTTCAGGCAGCACCCCCACCTCACCCGCACCCGCGGTCTAGTACAGGAGGAGCCGTGAGGGTATAGAGAGCCTGCGGAGAGGAGTCCTGTCAACAGTGACTTGTTGGCTGCTGATCCCCATGACTAAAGCCCTTTCCGGTGCAGAAAATCTAAAGCCTGGCAAGGACCAGACATAGCCGCCCCTGCCTGAGGAAGCGGCTGAGGAGTGGCTTTATTCTTCCTCACACACCCTCAGAGAGACTCAAGCTCCCTGTCCTAGCACCTGCTCCTGAGGGCAGTTATTATACTCTCATGTAGGTCAGGAATTTATTTCAGGAAGAAATTTTCTCTGACAGGGTGGAGGGGAGAGGCGGGGGGGGGGGTCTCGTGCAGTCCAAGCTGCACTCAAACTCAGAGCTCCTGATCCTCCTGTCCCCGCTTCCCGAACTTCTTTGTTTTGATAGTTTTTTCATTTTTATTTTATGTGTATTGGCATTTCACCTGCATGTATGTCTGTGTGAGGATGCCAGATGCCCTGGAACTGGAGTTTCAGACAGTTGTGAGCCGCCATGTGGGTGCTGGGAATTGAACCTGGGTCCTTTAGAGGAGCAGTCAGTGCTCTTAACCACTGAGCCATTTCTCCAGCCCCCAAATGTCTTTCTATCTCTGTGTCATTAGCTCAGGATTCTTTTTTTAATATTTATTTATTATGTATACAATATTCTGTCTGTGTATGTCTGTGTGTTGTATGTATGCACCAGACGTCATTACAGATGGTTGTGAGCCACCATGTGGTTGCCGGGAATTAAACTCAGGACCTTTGGAAGAGCAGGCAATGCTCTTAACCACTGAGCCATCTCTCCAGCTCCATAACTCGGAATTCTTCACGTGGTTTTCTTCTTCCTCTCCTCTCTCAGTCACACTCTTGCCAGCTTGATTCTTTCCAAGATCAGATGATGCTTGTCAGAACATGATTGACATCATAAAGAATACACACACACACACACACACACACACCATCTAGCAAACATATCATCCACACTCCCTTACACATCATGTCCCAGCCTGCCAGCCTGCTCCCCCAGAGTAGTAGAGATGGCTCACCAGGGAGTCGACAATTGTAATTAGAAAAAGGGCTTGATTATCAGCATAGTCAGGATACTGAGAACTCCTGAGAATCCAGTGACAGACCTGGGAAGCTGCAGATGTGTCTGAGCAAAGCCTGAAGTTAGAAAAGCACAGCATGCTGTGTGCTGACCTGAAGGGCAAGGCCCTTGGCGGCCTTCCCAGGGCCAATTTTGCCAGTGCACACGTTGAGACAGGCTTCCTTCAGTCCTCCCTTCTCATCTTCCAGCCACCCACTGTTCAGTTATCCACCACCTTCACTGCCCGTCTGCCCATCTATCCAGCTGTCCTGGTTCCTTCTGTCTGTCCGTCCAGACCCACCGTTCTCCATCTTCACCCACTCTTCCATCCACCCGTGTATCACGCATCAGTCTGTCCACCACTCTGAACTTCACGCACTGTCTGTTTGCCCCATTTCAGTGACCTTGGTCTCTGCGTTTCATTGATGTCCTCAAGAACATCCATCCACCTACTGCCTGACTGTGGGCAGGATCCAGGCAGGGTTACAAAAATGAATGGCCGCTTCCCTCCAACCATAAAGACCAAGTAATCTCCTCTGGCAACCTGCGTGTGATCTTGGGATCTGCAAAACACACCTTCTGGACATCCTTGAAGCAGCCCTTCCTACTTTGCTTTCTATTGCTGTGACAGACGCTATGACCAAAAGCAACTTGGAAAGGAAAGAGTTTATTTCTTCTTACAGGGTCCGGTCCGTCATCAAGGGAAGCCAAGGCAGGAACTCAAGCAGAATCCTGAAGGCCTGAACTGAAGCAGAGACCACTGAGGAACGCTGCTTACTGGCTTGCTCCCAGGCTCATATTCAGCTACCATTTTTTAAGTGATTTATTTTTATTTTATGTGCGTTGGTGTTCTCCCTGCATGCGTGTCTTTTGGGGCCCTGGAACTGGAGTTATGGACAGTTGTGAGCTGCCATGTAGGTGCTGGGAATTGAACCCAGGTCTTCGAGCAGACTCTTAACTGCTGAGTCATCTCTCCAGCCCTTCAGCTACCTTTCTTCAGCAGCCCAAGGCCACGTGCCTAGGCATGGTATTTCCCATAGTGGGCTTGGCCGTTCTCTATCAGTCATCAGTCAAGAAATTGCTCCACAAACATGCACACAGGCCAGTCCTACAGAGACAATTCCTCAGTTGAGGTCCCCTCTGCCCAGGTGTGTCAAGTTGACAACTGACTATGTCACAGCCCCACTCCCTGCCCAGGGACAGTGTCCTAGCACGCTCAGAAGTCACAGGGAGAATATGAACTCATGCAGGGCTCCCAGGAGCTTTGTGCTAGCATTTAGAACAACTGTCACTCAAACGTTTGGACCAGGAAGGAGGGGGGGTATGACCTCCCTTGAGCCCCTACAGCAGCACTGTCCGAAGAAGCAGAATGTGTAACACGTGAGTTTAAATTTTCTAGTATCCATATTTGTAAAAGTGAATAGGGAAAAGTAAAATTAATTACAATGTATTTAGCTTAACCCAAAATGATAATATAAAATATTATTGTTTCAATATGTACTTAGCAAAGCTGGGCATGGTGGTGCATGCCTGCAATTCTAATACCCAGGAGAAATAGTTGATTGAGAGTTCAAGACCAGCCTGGACTACATAAACTGCCATACAAAGTGAGACTCTATCTTTAAAAAAAATAGGGGGGTTAACTATATATATATGTGTGTATATATGTGTATGTGTATATATGTATGCATATATGCACATATATATGGAAGCTAGTCAGAGGAAAAACAGGGCCAATAAAAGGACATAGGCAGAGAATATCAAACTCACAACCTTCCCCACTCCCCATCTGTCCTGAGGAGGGAAGGTCTAGCCCCCAACTTCCACAGTCCTCTCAGCAAAGCCACCTGGCCATCAGATTGTGTAGCTACCCTCTATGGTTCTCACACTGAACCCCGGAAATCAGGTCTCATCTTCATCTCTAAAGGTAATTCCTGCAGTCATCCCTAGGGGGTGCTGTTGGCCTCAGCCCGTGTGAAGAAGGGTCCCCTGGCTTCTCTCAGAGATGGGTTCAGAACAACATGCAAACAACCTACCTCATAACCAGCCTCATCGCTGCTTGGGTGAAAGCGCTCTCTTCAGGACCAGTTGCTAAGGCTTAGAAGCGGTAGAGGTACAAATCGGTAAGGCTGAGTCTGCCCAGTCCTGTCTTCAGACCGGCCATCTAAAATGAGGAAACAGGCTCAACGGCGATGATTTACCCAGAGCCTCGCCATCATTTCATCAATGAAAGTGACGGGTAGAGTCGACCCTAGAGCACCCACTGTTCACTCTGTTGCCCCTCCCCTCACTCTTTCTCCCCGCAAGCCCTTCTAAAACAGACAACTGGGCATGGAAGAACAGGCTCAGATCGGTCTTCCGTAAGAACCCAGAACCATCCTACACTCCCAAGCTAGGCCCACATGAGAAGTAGTCTACACATAGTAACTGACTACCGGGTCCCAGCATCCCCAGCCATCCCAGAAACTACCGCCCTAGAGACCCCAGGCTCACGCTGCCCTAATGAGCTCCAGGTTTCCCCACCTCTGCACCTCTGCCTGCTAGGTTCCTTCTGCCTGAACTTGTCCTCTCTTCCTTCCCCTCCCTGCTTGAAAAATCCTGACAGCCATTAAGGCTTAGGTAGCTCAGGGAAGAAGCAGCCTTTTGTCCGAGGAAAAAACTGTGCTTGCTGGTATCAAGTTCCAGCACTTTCTATACTCGAAGCTCCTTCAAGGGCAGACGTTGCAACCGCCTTCTCAATAGTGGCCAACAGGCACACAGTAGGGACACAGAAAATGTTTATGAAATAGCCAAGTCAGAGTGTATGACACCCTAATAGTACCTGTCACATTGGGCCTCCCGCTCTTAATCCCAGCCTCCTCCCATCCTCTGAATCCCGTGTGTCTAAAGCAGCCAGCAACTGCAAGTCCCGTCCTTAGCACAGCCATGGCACTAGGAACCCACACACCTAGTGCCACCAGGGACCCTCCTCCAGCACGTCTCCGTCAGAATAAACTCCACCTCCAATCCTAAATCCCTTTTGCTGCAGATATCCCAGGAGTCTCTAGTACCTTCTGCAGGCTCTCACCTACACACTATGGAGTGGCATTCCATGGCTCTGTATGGGGAATATCAGATGTCACGGGTAATTCAGTTTACTCAGGAGCATATTGGGAGGTGATTTATCTGTGTTCTCTAAAAACTGAAGGTTGGAGTAGATCTTGCTGATTATATTACCCCACTGAGAGGCAGAAATAATCCTGAAGGTGGCAAGTTAAATCTCCACTTCGTAATTTACTAAAACAAAACTAATACCCACAGAAATGTTTTCTCGGCCGCTTTATAGCAATTTTGCCATTAAGCTGTCTTTGATTGCAATTCATAACAATGAATAAGGCAAAGGGGAGAAGGTATCTTTAGCCTGCCCAAGAAATGATTCTAAACACGAACCATTTTCCCTATAAGCAAAAACACCAAGCATCATTCCCAGAAGAGCCGCAGTCCACTGAAATAATGCGGGGAAATGACCAGGGTCATACTGCATAACGGAGTGGGACATCCCTCCTCCCGAAAGAAAGCTACCAAGTCCCCCTCCACTGTGGCTGAGCCATGAATTCCATGACCTTTCTTTCTCATCTCTACACCCACCCAAACCCTCTCACTAAGTTCTGTTTTTTAAAATTATGTATGCTGTATGTGTCTGCCTGTGAGTTCATGTACATGCGTGTGCTGTCTACAGAGTCAAGCAGCGGGCATCAGATTCCTGAGTGGAGTCACAGGCGAGGGGTTACAGATTTGTAAACTGCCTAACATGGATGCTAGGAACCCAACGCCAGTCTCCTGAAAGAGGGACACTCTGTTTTACTGTATTTCATTTTACCTCAACCAATCCCACCCTAATGCCATGTGATCAAAAAATAAATAATAAATAAATAAATAACAGGAAAAAGAAAGAGAGGGGAAATAACAGGAAAAGAAGGATGGTTCCATGGCTGAGAGTCCTCCAGAGGACCCTAGTTAGGTTCCCAGCACCCACGTGGGCTGGATGACACCGCCTGTAACTCCAGCTCCAAGGGATCTGACACTCATCTGAACTTGCTGGGCAGCTGAATTCATGTGTACACACACACACACGTACACGCACGCACACACACATTTTTCTAAGCAGTGAGAACACTGTGCAACCACTGCCATGGTACCCAAGCTATCGGAGTTGAGCTCCCAAAGGAATTAGCAGGCTACAGATGGAGGGAGGCTACTCTAGGACCCAGATCCTGACAGGGCCGAGACCTGGAAAAGCATGTGTGGCTGCTGGCCAGACAAGATAGAGGCCAGTCCTCCAGAGAATTTCAAAAATCTGTAAAAAACCAAAATGGTCTCTAGAGCCCTGGACCTCCCAAATCTCAGTCCAAGGAGACAGCTTTATGGATCATTATTAAATTGCTGAGAAAAGGTATAAACCAGGAGAATATTAACCATAAATCAGACAAATGGGGCTGCGGCCTGGTTAGTAATAAAGCCACTTGGACACAGGCCAGCGGTACCTAAGTCTCAGCAACACTCAGCTCAGAGGATCAGGGTAGGGGACAGGGAAGGCAAGGCCTGAGCCCCCAGCTCTGGCTCTTCTCAGACCTCCTCAAGCCCTCAAGTTTTGACATGGAGGGTGGAGAAAGCAGATACCAGCCAGCATTCACAGCAGGTAAGTGTAGCATGACCAGTGGCCCAATAGCTGCATGTCCAGACACCCCAATGAGGCAGGGCCAGGCAAGGTCAGGAAGAGGACCAAGCAGGGAGGGGGCCAGCAGGGCCAGGCAAGGCCAGCAGGGAAGGGGCCAGGACGGAATTCCTGTATTCACCTGACACTTCAGGGAATCTCTGAGAGGTCTCGTGAACTAACCAAGAAGGCATCGTCAGGATGGTCCAACCTTCTGTCTCAGCTCTCCCTGAGGAGGCAGAGCTTCTTCTCTGTGAGCTGAGCTCCTCTGGGGACAGCATGGCAGTTCCCTCTCTTGCTTACCTTACAGTAAGGTATGACAATGGGCACTCCCCAAAGCACCCTCTATGTCTGCCAAAGGCAGCACCCCACTCATCATTAGACCAGATTAGATAGGAGGGGACCCCAGGCTTTCTTCTAGATGCCCAGGGAATCAGGGAAGGATAAAACAGACCTCAGGGACAAGCATGAGCGGACCAGGAAGGACGTGCTTTTACTGAATAAACTGTCTTGTGGGAAGGCACCAGACACAGCCACCGTGGTTGGGTTAAAATAACCCGGAGCGTTTAGGCCTAGAAATGTCAGCATGGAACAAGTAAAGCTTCATGCCTTCCCGGATGAAGCCACTCTACTGGCCTTTGGACAGTCATTTCCTCGGTTCAGACCCAAACTCTCTTCCCCACTGCTGAAGCCATTTTTCTAACCCTCAGACAGCCTTGTCAAAAACATGTTATGGCATATGCATGTCCACATTCATACACACGGACATCATACAGAGACACATGAATACACATATCATTGTATCATCATAATAAGTCCTTCTTTTTTTTTCAAGACAGGGTTTCTCTGTGTAACAGCTGTCCTGGAACTTGCTTTGTAGATCAGGCTGGCCTTGAACTCACAGAAATCCTCCTGCTTCTATCTCCCAAGTGCTGGGATTATAGGCATGCACCATACTTTTAAAATAGAACATATTCTACACCAATAAACAAGATAAATGCCCATGGCAGTAATAATAGTGGCTCTTATTTTCCAAGCACTATATCTGGTTAAGTTTGATTTTGCTGTTGTTGTTGTTGTTGTTTTAGATTTACTTTTTCATATGCATGGGTGTTGTGCTTTCGCCTGTGTCCGTGCACCACATGAATGCCTGCAAAGGTCAGAACTGCACAACAGATTCCCTGGGACTAGAGTCACGGACAGTTGTGAGCTGCCATGTGGGTGCTAGGAACCAAATTCTTAACTACTGAACCATTCCTCCATCCCTGGAACTAGCTTGTCTTTAAATTATTCGCTCTCACCCTCATTCTCTCTCTTGAAGATTTATTTCTCTGTGCGGGTGTTTGGCCTGCAGTGCGTCTGTGCACCGCACCACCCAGCACTGGCTTTCTGACAGGGCTGTTCTCAGGATTTTCCAGCTGTTAACTCACCAAATCCTTTGATTCCATTTACACAGGAGGCACAGGGGTTTAAACAACGTGTCTAGTGTCCCACAGCAAGTGAAGAGGGCGACACAGAACGGTGTCCCTGCCAGGCTGGTGGCCCATGCTTATAATCCCAGCTCCTCAAGAGGCTCAGACAAAAGAGTGGCAAATTCAAAGCCTGTCTGGGCTATAGGGTGAGTTCAAGGTCAGCCTGGGCTATTTACTGAGACATTGTCGGGGGAGGGGGGGACACAACCAAAAAGAATGTGGCCTTAGGAATGAGTGACTCAGGCAGGGTCCATTTCCGACCGAGCCTCCTCCTCATATGAAAGGAGCTGGCTTCACAAAAAACAATAAAAGGATTTTTTATCTCTCTTCTATTTTGTCTGTGCTAGGGTTGGAACCCATGGCCTCACATGCTGGGCAAGTGTTCTACCAGTGTTAGAGCAGGGTTGACTGCCAATGCCCACTTTAACCTGACAAATGAGCAGCCAACACCTTTGTGCTTCCCTGCATGGTGCAGGGTGCCAGGTGCAGGGCTCGCCCTGTCTTCTGATGCCTCCCAGCTTAGCCTTTGCAGGTAGACTTGGCTATCACCTACAGCTCAAAGCTGGGAAGCTTAGGTCTACAGCATCCGTGCCAGATGCCAGGGCTGACTCCCAGAGACTGTCTGACTTCATATCCAGTCTGTGTGTTCTTGGCTGGAAAAGACCACCCAGAAGGGCCAAACTGGGAACTTCCTGACCCCATGAGGAAAGACGGGCCTGTCTCTGGCCCTGGTTGGCAAGGAGCCACTCTGGCTGTGCTAAGGTCACTGGTCCCAAAGAGAAACCCCAGAACATTGTTCCTTCTCTCCAGAGCCCAGGTCTAAAGTCCTGTTGGGTCCCTTCTATCCCTGTGCACTGGGGCTGCCCACTTCGTGAACACGAGGAAGATGGGCAGAACCCCAACCGTGTTCTTTAACGAGAAATGCCTCTCCGCACCTGCCCCTCTGCCTTCAATGGGCTTTGCTATGTACCTCTGCCCTGGCAGGAGTGGAGGCCAACAAGGAAAAATGGGACTGGCCAATGGATAGGGGCAACTGCACAACCAGAGGATGAGGAGGCTCAAAAGAGCCAATGAGACCACCCAAACTCACAATGTGGCCCACTTTTACAGCCTCCCCCCACCTCCAAACCCCCTACCCCCGCTCCTTACAACCTGCACCTGCTTCCAGGAAGGAGGCCTTCAAAATCTGAGGTAGGACATCTATGTCTCCCCATAAGACTCCCACCCCTGCCCCGGACCCCCATGGACAACCATCTTTGTCCCTGTGGAGTTCTCTCCATGTGGCCAGACAGCGCTGAACTTCATCTGTACCCTGGTTAATCTTCAAGTAACCCCAGGAAGTTAGGACAATCCGCAGCAGCTTCATTTTACACAGGGAGGAACTGAGGCACAGAACACAGACGCTTTGCCCCGAATCTCAAATCATCCTATGTTGCGGCACAACCTTTCTGCAGATCCCTTCCCTAGTAGGCAGCCCTTGGCGTGAGCAGGCCACTGTCCCTCCCCACCTCCCCACAGGCAGCCACACTAAGCCTTTTGACCACATCCCCCTGTGCCCGGAGCTTCTCAGCCAAGCCCACGGACGTCCTCAGCTGTGGCTCGCTGGCTGCCCAGCAAAGCACCAATAAACCCACCCTCCGCCTCTTTCAGAACCCTAGCAGCAGAGTGGCAATGTCAGGCTCCCCAAGTGCTGTTTACCAGTAAATCTCCAAGAATTTATAATCAAGTTGATGGGGCCTAACTGATGGGCCCGGGACAAAAGGGAGCAAATTACCCAACACTCTCTGCTGGGATCTTAAAACAGATGTTAGAGTGTGTAAAATTATGGCTTGTGCTTGGGAACTGCGGATACAGTTCCAACCTTGCCTTTTATGGCCACTCATAAACGTTAAGTGCAGGGAGATCCACATCAGAAACTCTGCCGGCGCCATTTTGTGCTGTTCCTCAAGCCAGGGCTGCATTTCAGAGCCGGTGTCCTGGTAATTACCCACTGCGCCAGTGACGTGCCCAAAACACACCACATTCTCAGTCCCTGGTTCAAGGTGCTGCAGAGGACTGGCCACCCAGGCTCTACCCCAATCCTGGGACAGAGGGAAAAGGGGTCACCAGCCTCACACTCTATACGTCACATGACACACACCAACAGAACACCCTCTCCTCCGCTCCAGCCTTCTAGAACCCAAATTAAGGCCAGGTATACCCACACTGGAGAGACTGAGGCAGAAACGTCAAGAGTTCAGGGACATCCTTGGCTATGTGAGACATGGTTGTAAAAAAGTATAAAGGCAGGAAAGATGGCTCCACGTGCAAAGGGCTTGCTGTTTAAGTATGAAGGCATGAGTTCAGATCCCCAGAACCCACCTAAAAGCTAGACTCAGTAGCCGGAGCGTCTGTCTTCCCACCACCATGCCTGTGACAAGATGGGAGGTGGCGACAAGGGAATTCTGGGAGCTTGAGGGCCAGGTAGCCGGAGTAAGCAGTGATAATGAGACTATCTCAAACAGGGCAGAGTGCAGGTGGAGGCCAGAGGGCATCCTCAGGAGTCTTTCCTCACTCTCACTGGCGTGGAGCCCTCAAGTTCAGCGAGGGTGGCTGTGCATCGAGTCCCAGGGATCTGCTTGTCTCTGCCTCCTCGGCACTGGGATTACCAGCATACACCACTAAGACAGGCAGTTTCTAAAACAGATGCGGGTTGGGGGTCAAACCCAGGTCCTCATGGTTGCGAGGCAAGCTCTTTACTACCTGAGCCATCTCTCAGCTGTGGCTTTTACGCCTCTAAATTGCATGTTCTTGCCAGTGTTTCATTGGGATGACCTCTGCCCTGAGCTTCTCTCCATCCTGCAGAGCTGCTTGTCGCTCCCAGCATGCCTGGGGTCAAGCTGACCCCAAGCCTCTCTCTCCATCGCGTATCTTTATTTCTCAGCTTCAGGCTCAACTGCGTAGGCCACACCATCACTCCCTGCCTGATGGCTGTTAATTATCCTCTTACGTGAGGCCCTGCAAGACCAAGAGCTGCAGAAGGCAGCTGTGGACCCAGTGGTGTCCATGGTGCCAGGCCAATGAAGAGCACCGTTTGTTCGAGTGACAAACCAGCAAATGATTCAGCTTCCCTGTTTATGATAACCCCTGAGTTCCCCAGATGGTTGCCATGGCATTTGGGCCACAGCCTCCTCTGCACCCTGAAAATGTCCTGTCCTGTACCCACAGAGCATGGAGAGTGGGGTGCCACCACACAGCCCTGCCAGATTGTCAGGGGCCATTTATTTTGTAAACTCAAATTAACAGAAAGCAATTTCATTAATAGCCAGAGCGGTTTAATGAGTTAGTTCCAATTTAGGGCTTCCTTCCACAACATCTGTAAAAGCATCCAAAGCCGGGGGAGCAGGCTAAAGTGCTGGGTCGAAGTTAATGGAGACTGTGCCACGTGCTGACTGATTCAAGCAGACCGCCTGAACAGTACAGACCCCCTCATGCCATAAAGCCACCCTCCAGCTTGAGGGAGGGATGGCTCACTGTGCACCTGACACAGGACGTGAGACAGCAGGCTCAATTGGAAAGGACCTGGGACAGCAGATGTAGTTCAGTTGGTAGAGAGATGTCCTGGTTTCAATGCCCAGCACAGCATAATCTGGCCGTACTGGTGCACGAGTGTGATCCCAGCACTCGGGAGGTAGAGGCAGTGGAGCTACGGTTCAAGGTCATCTTCTAGTGAATCTGAGTTCAAGTCCGAGGCAAGCCTGGACTCCAGGAAACCCACTCTCAACATAAATAACTAAATGGCTAGAGTGTAACTCGGTTGGTAAAGCCTCTAGCTGGCCTGCCTGAAGTCCTGGGAGAGAGTCACGTGTCTCACCGAGGGACCGGAGGCTAGCAGCCACACCTCCCAGTTGCTGCGTTCAGTGCTCCTCTAGGGGCCTGCCCTGGCTTGTAGGAGACAGGAAGGAGGTTCTCCTTCAGCCTTGGAAGCTCAGGACCGCCTTGGACCTGCTGAAACAGAGGAGGGTTTCAGACTGATTCCAAGAAGCATGAATGTCTTTGCCAGTGTCTGTCTACCCCGACTTCTTGGTGTCTGTTTACCCCAATGTGTGTCTGTCTACCCACTACCTGTCTGTCTACCCCAGTGTCTGTCTGTCTACCCCACTACCTGTCTGTCTACCCCAGTGTCTGTCTACCCAGTGCCTGTCTGTCTACCCCACTACCTGTCTGTCTACCCCAGTGTCTGTCTACCCCAGTGTCTGTCTACCCTGACTTCTTGGTGTCTGTTTACCCGTGTCTGTCTACCCTGACTTCTTGGTGTCTGTTTACCCGTGTCTGTCTGTCTACCCCGGTGTCTGTCTGTCTACCCCAGTGCCTGTCTGTCTACCCCAGTGTCTGTCTACCCTGACTTCTTGGTGTCTGTTTACCCGTGTCTGTCTACCCTGACTTCTTGGTGTCTGTTTACCCGTGTCTGTCTGTCTACCCCGGTGTCTGTCTGTCTACCCCAGTGCCTGTCTGTCTACCCCAGTGTCTGTCTACCCTGACTTCTTGGTGTCTGTTTACCCGTGTCTGTCTACCCTGACTTCTTGGTGTCTGTTTACCCGTGTCTGTCTGTCTACCCCGGTGTCTGTCTGTCTACCCCAGTGCCTGTCTGTCTACCCCAGTGTCTGTCTACCCAGTGCCTGTCTGTCTACCCCAGTGTCTGTCTGTCTACCCGGGGCCCTCCAGGGGTCTACCTCAAGCTAAAGTCAGCACAGTAGTCCTCTTCCATGCTCAGTAACGCCACACTTCAGGTGGTCAGGGCTATAGGTGTGTGCTAGTCACTTGTCTTCTTGCTGTGACAGATTACCTGACAAAGCAGCTTAAGGGAGGAGGGGGTTGATTTGGGCTCTCAGTTTGAGCATGCAGTCTGCCATGGTGGGAAAGCTGGGTGGTAAGAGAAACCCTACCTGTGGCCACAGCTGCTTGAAGCAGGTCGTCACATCACAGCTGTGGTCAGAAAGCAAAGATGAATGCTGGTGCTCAGCGCTTGCTCGCTCACTCTCTCTCTCTCTCTCTCTCTCTCTCTCTCTCTCTCTCTCTCTCTCTGTGTGTGTGTGTGTGTGCGTGTGTGTGCATGTTGGGGTTTGCACGTGGTAAGGTATGCACATGTGGAAGCCACAGGTCAACTTTGGGAATCATACATTCTTGAGGTCTATTCACCTGGGTTTTCAACACAAGTTCTCCCTCTGGGGCCCAGGACTTGACAACTGGGCCAAGACACCCCAGGGACCTGCTCAGTCTCTGCCTCCACAGCACTGGTACAGGTGCTCACCCCCACACCTGCCTTTTTACACGGCCCTGATGATTGAACTCGGCTCCTCACACTTGTAAGGCAAACACTTTAACCTACTGAACCACCTCCCCAGGCTTCAGTTTTTGCATTTTTCCATCATTTTTTACATTTATGTGTTATTTTTATGTGTATGAGTGTTTTGCTTGCAAGTATGTCTATGCATGACATGTGTGCAGCCCACAGAGGCCAGAAGGAGGCATCAGATCCCCTGAGACATGAGTTACAGAGAGCTGTGAGCCACCATGTGGGTGCTGGGAATGGAACCAGGGCCTCTGAAAGAACAGTCCGTGTTCCTGACTTTTGAGTCATTTCTCCAACCCGCAACTTACTGCTTTCTGTTCAGTCCAGGACCCCATCCCACAGGATGGTGCCATCCACATTCAGGGAGGCTCTTCCTTCTTCAGGTAAGCATCTCTGAAAACAATCCCACAGGCATGCTGTAAGGTGTGTCTCCTAGGTGATTCTAAGCCGTGTCACATTGACAGTGAAGATCAAACATCACAACACAACAGGGCCCATGGCTAACACTCTCAAGTTCTAGCTGTTGCTTCTGTGGAACCAGACCTATTTCACTTGACTTTACCTACACCCCAGAGGGAGAAGCCACCATCTCTTCTCCAAACTTCTGGAATTCATCATGAAGTCTGAATGGTGTGCTGATTCTGACCGCGACCCACTATAACAAAGAAAGGGCAATGGCGCCCCCATGTGACAGCATCGGCACTGCAGCTCACGGAAGATCAGACCGGGTTGAAGAACTCAAGATTTCAGAAATGAGAGCTGGGATTGCTGAGATGACTGAGGTACTGCCCCAAGCCTGGAACCCACATGGTGGAAGGAGAGAGCCGACTCCTAAAAGATGTATTCTGACCTCCACAAGTGTGCACAGGCACACACAAAATAAATAGATGTAATAAAACTTTTTGAAGGAAGAAATGAGAACCACTTCAAAAACAGTAGTAGGTCTGTCCCTTCATCCACTATCTTGACTTCCAGCTTTAATTATCCACAGTCAGCCATGGTCTGAAAAGATTAAATGGGAATTTCAAGAAATAAGATGAATGTTAAATTACACACCATTTTCAGCAGTGTCCGGGAACCCCATGCTGCCCTGCTTAGACCTTCCCGAGCTGTCACTGCCCCTTTGCCCAGCCTCGCATGCTGCACACTCTGTCGGCCTCTAGCATCCATAGGCTATCTCAGCATCCCTCAGCATTGCTCATCTCTTTCTCTCCACCCCGAAACAAAGCCCCATGTATTTCAGGCTGGCCTAGAACCCAGTATGGAGCCAAATATGACCTTGAACTTCTGATCCCCAAGTCCTCAGTGCTGAAATTAGAGGCATAAGAACTCACTCCTGACTTCCTCTCTCTGCCTGCCTGACACACTGAACTTAATCAGAGGTGTGCGTGTGTGGAGAAAATGTGATATACGTGGGATGTGACGTCACCATGGGTTCAAAAGAACCACTGGGTCTTGGGTGGGTTTCCCCGCAGATTAGAAAGGAATATGGCAATGCCATATCGAGGGTGGCTTTTTAGAAGTCACTCTCCTCTATGGCAGGCACTCGGCTCTCCAGAAGGTCAACTATGCTTCTGTAACCAGCCCATGTGATGGACACCAGCTTTGACCTTTCCCCATCCAGGAAATGGGGTTGAGGACTATCTTTGAACTCTAATGGCTGTTTTGTCTCCATTGTGAGAGCAAAAACACTCACCTCTCCAGTTAAATATTCCGAGGGCTTTCTGTACCCCATGCCACCAGGAGGCAGCTGGACCCCAGTCACAGGGACATCAGGCACAGAAGCAAGGCTCTTCATCAAGGAGGGGCCTTCCCTGATCACTGCATGGGCCTCTCAATGTTTCAGGCCTAAAAACCTTCTGTGAAGGGTAATCTCGATTATCAACTGAATGGAATTTAGAATCACCTGGGTGGTGGGCATGCCAACATGTGTCTGTGAAAATATTTCCAGGAGTTTAAGTGATGGGGGGAGACCCCCTGAATCGGTCAGTACTATCCCATGGGCCAGTGCCCTGAACTGAATAGAAAGGGAACAAAGCCGAGCCGAGCCCCGGGATTCAACTCTATTTCTTGCATGTTCTCATGACTGCACCTTCTGCACCAGGATGAACTGTACCCTCAAACTGTGAGCCGCAGAAGTCCTTCCTTCCTTGTGCTGCTTTTGTTAGGTACTTGTCCCAGCAACAAGAAAAATAACTAGCCAGGAGGTACCAGCCCACACCTAGCACTTGGAAGACAGAGGCAGGCAGATCTCTGAGTTCGAGGCCAGCCTGATCCACAGAGCTAGTTACAGGACTTCCAGGGCTACACAAAGAAACCCTGTCTCAAAAAGCAAAAACAAAACAACAGCAATAAAAAGAAAGAAAGAAAAGAAAAGTAACTAATACAGTTTCCACTGGAATAGCAACAAGATACCCTTGGGCTGGATGCATCTTTTGATCTAGCTCACCCTCCAAACACCTGGGTAGGGTTTGTCCTGGGAGCTGAATCACAGTCTTCCCAGTGGCTCCACTGCAAACACTAGTCAAGTTTAAGTAATAGGCTGGTATTTTTTTAAAGTATGGTGAGTCTTTTTTTAAGATTTAATATTTTTAAATGGTGTGTGTGTGCATGCAAATGCAGTTGCCCGTTGAGATCAGGTTTTCCATCCTCTGGAGCTGGAATTACAGGCAGTTGTGAGCAGCTCATTGTGGGTGCTAGGAACTGGACTCAGATCTCTGCATGATCAGAAAACACTCCAATCCGAATTTTAAAGTAAGTTCTTAAGTTCTTGAAGAAAACAAAGCCAAACAATGTGAGTACTGAGATATTGGTGGGAAAAGCCTGCTAACTGGAGATAAGAAAAGTAGACTACGTGCCACCGTTGATCCAGGACTCCATTTTTAACAGGCACCCAGCCCTGGAAGGGTTTAAGTCTGGGCACAGTTCATGAAAAGAGCCCAAGACAACCACAGCTTCCTATAGTGTATAATTCTAAGTGCTGGGCTTGAATCACAAAAAGTCCACTGAGTAATTGGAAGCAAATATTCCCCCCATACTCTCCATTCTGACTGCATGTGCCAAAACTGGAACAGTAAGGTCGGGGCCAGCCTGGTGATTGCCTGGGCTGGTGAGTGCCCAAATCTGGAAAGCATTTCTGTACTGTTAACATCATCTAGGCCCCGTCTTTCTCTGATCCCCCAGAAAAGCACACCTTCCTGCTCTCTGTCTTGCTTCATGGGCTGATGCTGCGACCACAACCTTCTTTCCTACGGCTCTCAGAGCAGCCTCCGTTCCAAACGGCAGCTGTGAGGGTCATGTCCTGGCTGTCCCCACCAAGACCCATCCAAGGGATGTACTGGCAACCACAAGAAGTCCAAAGACTGGCGAGAACCATGCTCATTGAATTCTAGACCACAGGCTCAGGACACTGCCCAGCCTGCCAACTGAACCCTTTCCAGCAGGCTGGGCACTCGGGAACTTCCGGTTTCACTGTGGTGGAGCTCTTTATGCTCAGGCAGCTTCCACCTTCTGACACACTCCAAGCATCCAGGCCTGCTGGCTATTCCATTTCTCACTGTCAGCCTCTCTCTTCCTGACACACCTTCTGCTCTGGAACCTTCTACTTCCTTTCCTGACACTTCTAAAGACAGTCCATTCTCAAACCTGCCCTGAGGCGTCCTTCCATAACTACCTGGATCTACGGTTCTCACCTCCACCCTATACATCCCACTACCGTTGGAACCAGCAGCAGGACCCATCACAACCCCTACAGATGTAAAGTCCCACTTATTCAATCACATCTCCCTTTTAGATTTAAAATCTTACAGTCATTCTTTTACTTACTGCTTGCTGATGCTTACTTATTTTGGAGCCACCCAACGCAATCCAGACTAGCCTCAAACTCGCTACACACCAAGTGCGATCTTGAACTGTGAGTCTCTTCTTTTTGCCCACCTCTCCAAGAGCGCTGGGATTACAGCCATGCTTCGTCTAGGGTTTGTGATACTAGAGACTGCGTGAACAAGCTCGGGGCTTCATGTCAGCCAGGCAAGCACTCTACCAGCTGAGCTGTATCCCCAGCTCAGTGTTATTCTCTTTATTTTTGTTCTGTTTTTGTTTTTTGTTTTGTTTTTGTTTTTTCTTTCTTTTTCTCGAGACAGGATGTCACTGTGTGTCTTTGGCTGACCTAGAACTCACTATGTAGACCAGGTTGAAATTGAACTGACAGAGATCCACCTGCCTCTGCCTCCCATGTCATTCTTTTTAAAACACACCTTTAAGGCCAGCATGGTGGCCCACGCCTTTAATCTCAGCACTTGGAGGCAGAAGCAGGTGGATCTCTGAGTTCGAAGCCACACTTCTACTGTTTGTTGTTGAAACAACAGTAATCACTCAGTAATCCAGGCTGGTCTTGGGTTTCCTGCCCCAGTTTCCCTAGTGTTAGGACTGTGGACATTACCAGTATGCTCAGATACTTTTTCTCTTAATTTTGTGTGTATGAGTGTTTTGTCTACATGTGCACCAAATGTGTGCCTAGTGCCTATGGAAGCCAGAAGGCAACAGATCCCCTAGAACTGGAGTTCTAAACAGTTGAGGCATCATGTAGGTGTTGAGAATCAAACCCAAGTCTGTAGAAGAGCAGCCAGTGTCCTTAACCACCGAGTCATCTCTCCAGCCCACCAAGACACTTTTAACACCACAAAATCTTAAATTTTCTATTAATCTGAGAGAATACACAACAGGAAAAATACAGTTAAGAATTTACCCATGCCAGCAGTGGGGGTACACTCCTTTAATCCCAGCACCCAGAAGGCAGAGGCAGGGAGATCTTGGAATTTAAGACCAGCCTTGTCTACAGAGCAAGTTCCAGGACAGCCAGAGCTACACAGAGAAACCTATCTAATAAAACAAACAAAAAACAATGAAACAGTAACCAAAAAAAACTTACCCATTAAACTTACCCTGAAAGCTATTTCTTTTGGAAATGTCCTTCCAAATGAATGTTCTTGGCAATATATTTTATGGTTCTTTACAAACATGGGCAGTTATGCGGGTTCTTTTGGTTTGAGACAGGGTTTCTCTGGATGTCCTTGAACTCACTCTGTAGACCAGCTGGCCTGGGATACAGAGATCCAGATCCACCTGCCTCTGCCTCCAGAGGGCTGGGATTAAAGGCCTGTGCCACTACTGCCCACCTAGTTAAAAGTTTTATAACCAGCATTTACCATGTAAAAATTAAAACCACTTCAAAATAATGGTAAATTGCAAGTGTACAAATGAGTCAGCCAAAAGTCAGCTCATCAAGAAAGCAAAAGTAGGACCAGGTGGGGTCACACGCCTGTACTCCAAGCAATTGAAGGCAGAAGCAGGAAGATCACGTTCAAAGACTGCTGAGTTTACATAGAATTCCGGGCCCATGAGGACTACCTACAACTCTTCCTCAATGTGGCCCCTTTTCCAGATTGGTCCCTGAAAGCCGACAGCCATCTGTAACTCCAGTTCCTGTGGAGTCAATACTCTCTTCCCAACTCCGCAAACACGTTAATAAAAGGTAATCCGGAAAAAATACATATACTTTTAAAAATCAAATAGGTATCAAAACCAAGGGGATGGCACCAAAACTCCGACGTGCCTTGGTGATAGAGCACTTGCCTGCCCCGGGTTTCACCCCAGCAATAAGAGGAAAAGGAAGTGAGTCAGGCCTGTAAGCCTGCCTCATCTTGCCTTGTCACTTACAGCCCAGTAAGAAACTACCCCCCCCCTGCCAACTTTTTCACAGTAGGCAGAGCTGGAGCCACACCTAAATCCTCCCACTCAGGTACAACCAGCCATACCTCTTCTTTACTGCAGTGCTTCACTCTCATCCCACTGGCTTCTCACTCCACACACAGCCATAGGACTCTTCCAGAAAAAGCTCATTTCTTACAGAGCTCACTTGGGACCTCACCCTTCCAGGGCCTACAGCAGAGAATATTCTGCACACACCGAGATGCAGACACAATTTTACACCAGTCCTAGCTTGACCACCACCTTCTCATAGCTGGCACAGCGTTGTACAGGGGCTCTGGTGACCATAGGGGGTAACAGGATTGCTCTTCTCCAGGAGTCCTGATGCTCTAACAGTTGTGGTCGGGCCCAAACACACCCCACCGTAGACCTTCCTTCTTCAGGCTGCATGTGGCGGTACATGCCTTTAATTAAACTCAACACTGAGGCAGGCAGCAGACCCGAGTTCGTAAACTAAGTGGGTTCCACAACAGTCAGGGTTATATAAGCTTGGGGGAGGGGGGGCTGTGAAGCATGACTTCAGTTAATGTCCCCGACCTCTCCCAGCCTAGGATCCTTGTCGGTACTGGTCTTAGAGCTTCATCCCCATTCCCATATGCATAACAAGACACACACCACATACCCACTAGCAGATCCTGGACCTACTCAGTTCTGGCACTCAATGCTCTATGCATCTACCTTCTACTGCTGTCAAACCCAAGTCAGGCCTTACAGAGTATCCCAACACCAAGAACAGGACCTAGTGGGCATTCGGGTGAGGCTGTTATGCGACACAACGTTTCCCCAGCTCCCCAGTCTCTCTCACACACTCACACTCACCAACCCGCATAAGGAAATTAAGAAAACCATTTGAGTTAAGACAGGTTTCTTTTATTAGTTTTTCCTAAACTGTGTCTCAAGTTTACTGTTTTTCTTAGTGTAAGAATGTGACCTTGAGTTTTTAACAAACCAATTGGGTAACGCGACCTGGATAAATGCTTGTTTGCACACAAGTCACTTGCCACTCTAGCCTGCCTCCACATAAATCCAATCGGTCTGTCTAGACAGAGCAGATCATCTGATTTCTAGCTTACAACTTCAATTTTACCCCCACCCCTCCCCCCACCCTCCCACCCCCACACACAGATGTTTATGAGAAATGGTCGTAAGGACAGTCAGTTGCATAAGAGTTGGCTTTAATCCTGTAGCCTGCACTTGAAATAGCTATTGGCCTCACAGCAAGGTCAGCAGGCACTCCTGCAGCAAAGCAACACTGGGCCTGGAACTTCAGGCCCCGGCAGAGCAGGTACTCAGTCGCTTACACCGTTCTTCCCTCCTCTTCAGTCAACTGCCTCTAGAGCACTTGCAAGCTACAGGACTTTCTGTGTAGACATAAGCATAGTGAACCCAACTATGCATGATTTTTTTTAACTTATTTCCAACAACCAAAAATGAACAGAGGGCTCTGTTACATAGATCAGTGATTACAAAAGACCCAGAACAAAACCCTCACTTGTAACTAAGGCAGGTAACCAACTCCATCCTGTACTACAGGCATCCGTTTCCAGAACACCTCCTTCCTGTGGACTTGCCCCAGGAAATGCATGGTGCCCTGACACTGTCTGCAGTCAACAATGAGGTGTCCTGTGACCTTAAGCACCTTAATACTATTTTAAGATTCATCCAGAGCAATCGGTGCAATAGCTTACAATCTGTCAGCTGTTTTAACATACAGATTGGCAGGCTCTTAACACAGATTAACAGTAACATGGCTAAGAATCTCAAACTCTCATCCTCTTCTGTCCAATTCTCTAATTTATACACATCATCTTCCACTTGAGCAGGTCAGGGTACAAATCTTTCCACCATGAAAAGCAAGGATAGCTAGCTCGGATTCACCATGCCTACACCCAACCGTGTTGTCTACAACCTAACCCGAAGGAAAAACTAGACTTTGATGCTTCAGTATTAGTGAACTTACTTTCGGGAACTATGGAAAGCTACTGCATCCAAGTCCCTTGATTCACTAAAGCTTGCTCTAGGTGAAGAGGACATGTGCATTAGACTTTTGCTGAGGGAGAAGGGAGACAGGGCTGGGAATGGAGAGCAATGAGGTCTCGGAGCAAGCCCTGCTGCGCTCTGCGCTCCTGTGTTAATCCATGCTTGCCCGTGCTCTGGCCCTCAGAAATGGGGGAAGCCATTCCGCAGGCCAAGAATGCTGGTGTTGCTCTCCACCCAGACTTTATAAGCATAATTTGAGCTTCTGTCATGTATAAAGAAAAGCTTTTGCTAGAGTTCAGCTTTCCCAAACACACTTCATTTTGTAGAAGCATGATTAAAACACAAAGGAGGGAGGCAAGAGCTCAGAAAGATTAGCAGGGCTCTTAAACAGGACCGTAATGAAGAGACAGTGCACTCCATCTCTGGATCTAACTATTTAGAAGTCAAAATGCTCCATACATTACCTATACCCCCACCCCCAAGATCCCCTAAAAACTAAGAAATCTCCAGTATTTGCTTGCTCTAGTTGATATTTAGAACAAAGTTGACAACTTAAAGCTTTATAATAGTCTGTTTTAATATAAACAAGTGTTGGAATCAATCAATGTCCATCTCAGGAAGCTTCTTGTCTGCATCAGAAGGCACAGCCGTGTCTGCACCCTGCTCAGCAGCCTGGGGGCCTGGGTTATCTCCTTGGCCGTCCACTGGTCCGTTCTGCTCAGCATGTTTTGGCTCCTCCTTTGGGGGTTCCACTTTGGGTTTGGGCTTTGAAATTATAGGGTTGCAAATACTCGTCAGCTCCTAAAATGGCAAAGAAGAAAACTATGATTTCTTGTAAATTAAACAAACCTTAAACTGCAGGCTAAACCCTAGTAGCTAAGATACATAACGAAAGCCCAACTGTTAATAACAAAAGAGCTGCCAAAAAAGTACACAAAGTTAAATAAAAACTACCTTAATTTTAGCTTCAATCTCCTTTGTCTTGACAACTGGATCCACCGTCAGGCTCTGCTTGTTCTGCAGGTTCAGCTTGCTATTCATCCACTCCATTGCCTCATTGGTGCTTTTCTCTACCTTTGTCATGTCAGCAGCATCCAAGTGTTCATACTGGTCCTCCTACAAGTGGGGGTGGAGAGCTAAGTGTCAAGAATGAGCCAATCCCCGCCAAATACTGCCTTTCAAACAACTGTTATCTTGGGGCTAGAAAGACAGTTCAGTGGCTAAGCTCACTTGCTGCTCTGAGTTCAGTTCGCTTCACCCACACTGGGCAGTTTAAAATCACCTGTAATTCCAGCCCCAAAAAGAATCCAACACCATCTATGTGCACAAGAATAAAAAGTAATAAAATAACACCTTCAATCCCAGGAAGAGGCAGGCGGATCTCTGAGTTTCGCGCCACCATGATCTACAGAACAAGTTCCAAGCCAGACAGAACTACAAAAAGAACCCATCTCAGAAACAAAAAACACACAGAGCCCTGACCAAATCATAGGAAAATGAAAACAAAATACCTTGTTTTTGAAAGAGCTGATCACTTTCATATACTGTTGAATTTGCTTCCCTAGTTCTTCAAATAACTTTGGTCTTTCTTCAGATTCCTGGAACCGTGTCTTAATAGGCTGACCTAAATTCTAACAAGAGAATATACAGGTTTGTACAGGGTACTTTACAATACTTAAGTTACATTGCTGCTACTAGAACTAAGAATAACGGGGCTAAAGCACCACTCTCTGAGTATATGTGTGCACACACATGGATATACACACAAATATATAAACAATACATGCATGTAAATGTTTCAACAAACCATTGGAAATATCAGGCTCCTTCTTTGGCTGCTCATTAGCACAGTGAAGACTGTCCCAAGTGAAACTGTTTCTCATTATCAACCAAGGCCCAGTTCTCACAGTAGGACAAGCACAAGGTACCTGTACTTGTCCAACAGTTTTTTATTAAAAACCAGACTGGAGCAGGCTGATCTCTGTAAGAACAAGGCCAGCCTGGTCTAGAGAGCAAGTACCAAGGCAACCAGGACAGAGAAACCCTGTCTCAAAAAATCATCTCTCCAGCCCCATATGAGTCCCAATTCAAATCAACTAAATGACCATGGTTGAGGAAATGAGAACTTGAAAACTCAACACAGTGACACTGGAGATTTCTAGTAATATGATGGTACAGCAGGAGGTTGTAGGTTTTACAAGCATCCTGAAATATTCTGTATTAAACATAACCCAAGTCACAAAGTCTAACTTAAGCTGGGAGATGGTACAGAAGACCCACTAGTACCTCCCAGATGACAAGAAAATCATTTGCATGGTGAAGCCAGGTGGTGATGTATGCCTTTAATTCCAGCGCCTGGGGAACAAGACCAGCCTGATCTACATACAGAGTTCCAGAATAGCTAGAAGAGACCCTGTCTAGCGAGGAAGAAGATATAGAAGAGACTCTGTCTTGGGAGGGAAGAAGAGAGGAAGGGAGGGAGGGAGGGAGAGAGGGAGTGAAGGAGGGAGGAAGGAAAGAGGGAAGGACTGACAGATGGAAGGAAGAAAAATGGGGCGGGGGGGAGCAAAGCTGGCAGGAGTACCTGCATCCCTGCCAGGGTGAGCTAGCTAAAGCCTGAGCATTGTTCTTGAGTCACCCACTTGGACAGGTGCAATGCCCACTTCTGGAAAGCAAGTCCACAATGCAAACCAGAAATAATTTCGGGGGCTAAGCTAGCCGAGCAGTGGGACACAGCCCGCCCCTTTTACTACAGAGTGGCACCCAACGTGATGGACTAAATCCACTTAAAAACCTGAAAGGGCTTAAAAAGGACAGAGAGAGAGAGTTTAACAAAGCTTTCTGCTATTTGCCGGCAGAGTATCACAGTTCCTTTAAGAGAAATTTTTCTGATTGGGGGGAGGGGGGGGCGACACATTTTAAAACGAGGCTTCCTGAGCTATGTCACCCAGTGAAACTCTGGCTATGCGCATTTATGGACCTGGGTGTTTGTGTGTCCACTCGGGATAGGGAGAAAAGTATCTGAGATCACGCCCTTGGCTCAGCTCCTCCTGCCTGGGCAGGAGGCAGAATCAGGCTTCGGCAGGCAGGAGAGGATGGCAGATTTCTGCCACCATACAGAGAGATGTTTCCACGCTGTACGGTGTTCTGCCTGGCAGATTTGACTGTAACTAGGATAAAAGGCTCATTCTCAGAGTTAAAGTGCTGAGTGCGGCTCCTACCTGGCGGCCCCAGAGCTAGCAGAAATGGTACGGCCACCATTTTGAAATTAGAGAGAGCCGCCATGGAGCCATCTGCCAGGTCAGACATGCTGAATCTTTCCAGGTAAGCCACGACCTCGTGGTAAACAAAGAAATGGGTTAAATCAAGATGTGAGAGTTACCCAGTAAGAGGCTAGAGATAATGGGCCAGGCAGCAATTTAATTAATACAATTTCCATGTGGTTATTTCGGGTATAAGCTAGCCGGGCGGCCAGGAAAGGGCCAGCCGCCACTCCTCACTACTACAATTTCCTCTCAGGGAATTTTCAGCTGTTTTCAAACCAAGACCTCAACTGGGGTGATACTTTCTGTTATCCATCCAGTTTTACCATGGAGTACACAGACATATGAGATGCTTTGCTTTCACCTAGAAGAAACCTATACTAGGCCTCATCTACACTGCGGGAGAAAAGCACTGACCCCACTGTATGGCAGGCACCTCTGAGGCAGAGGACTTGCTGTTTTTTCTATATCCCGATATAAATAGGGTTCTCAATCCTAATTCACTGGAAGGTAAACTCAGTCTATAACTGAGAATAAGTTAGTGCATAAATTAGAACACATTTTCAGCCTGTGCTCTTTACTAAGTAAGAAGCACCTCTCTGGAAGCTACGGAGGCACAGAGACCTCTGCTTAAGAGTCACTTACTTTTAATTCAGCCAATTTGTCTACATAAACTTGCTTTGGTTGGTCTTCTCCATCTTCATACAACCAATTTTCAGTATCCTCTAATTTTAAGGTAAAACTATTACGATCCTATAAATAAAGAAAATATAATTATCTCTCTCTTATACACACACATACTCTAACGGAAAACATTGTAACAATAAAGAAACACAAAACAGAGCTGGAGAGATAAATCATTAAGTAGTTAATGTGCCTGTGATACACAACCCATGTAGAAGCCAAGCAAGTATGTAGCACTCAGGAGGCCAAGAGCTGGGGATCCCTAGAACAGGCTGGCTAGTTACACTAGTAATAACCAGCAAGTTGTAGGTTCAGGGAAAAACTGCCTCAAAAATGTAAGTGAGAACAATCAAAGATAGCAGACACCAATCCTGAGCCTCTACATGGACTCACATCCATGTGCACCCATCACACATGTATAAACTACACGTTTGCATCTATATAACTCCCAAAGATATACTTTTCAGTATTTTGGGGTTTATTTTATGCCTATGAATGTTTTGCCTGCCAGTATGTACCTATACCACGTGCACACAGTGTCCATGGAGGCCAGAAAAGGGTGTCAAGTCTCTAAAACTGTAGTTATAGACATTGTGAGCCATCACACAGGTACTGAGAACCAAACACAGGCCCTCTGAAAAGGCAGCAGGTACTCCTAACCACTGATCTCTCTCCAACCAACTCTGAGTAACTTGGTCACACATACAAAGTAGCAGAGCTTCTGTTTCAAGGTGTGAAGGTTTCCCTACACCCACAGAAAGGGAGCAGTACACTTACATCTTCACTCACAAACTTCTCATATTCACCACTAAGTTTGTCTCTCATTTCATATACATATTCTTCCACCGCGTTCTTGGCATCATTCCGTTCCTTCTCCAGTTTATCCTGCATGATCATCTTACCCTGGAACAACAGCAATAAATTAGACACAAGGCCAACAGTTATGACCATGTCCTCTTAACATCAACAAGCAAGAAAACAAAGAGTGTTCTCCGTTCAAATCTTTTCAATTCTTGTGAGTCACCCCAACAAAATAGAGGCAGGAATATAATCAAGAAGAAAATTTGAAGATGACAGTTTTGTGGGATTTATTTTAGGGGAAGGGGATAGTGAAAATACTTAGCTGTACCCTCAAGAGCAAAATTAAGTATATTTAAGACAAAATTTTGAGCCAAGTGCCTTTTGATCCCAACCCTTGGTAGGCAGAGTCAAGTGGCTATCTATGAATTCCAGGATGGCCAGGGCTACACAGAGAAACCCTATTTGGGGGGGGGGGGGGGGTAGAGAGACAGACAGAGACAGAGAGAATGTGTGTGGCCCCGAAACTGTTTCTAGGAACCTTTTTTGCCAGATATGGTGGCACACACCTTGAATCCTCACACAAAGGAGGCGGAGGCAGAGGCAGAGGAAGGTCAGTCTGGTCTACAAACAAGTTCCAGGACAGCCTCCTGCCACCAACAAAAATAAAATTATTTTAATGTCATAAGGTTTTTAATTCTACAACACTAAGAAAAGTTAAACATATTTATGCCATATGGGATGAAGGTCCAGTCAAACAGAACTGCTTTAAGATATGGCAGGTAGGGTTGGAGAGATAGCTCAGAGGTTAAGAGCACTGGTTAAGAGGTCCTGAGAGAAAAGAAAAGAGAGAAGAAAAAGAAAAGAAAAAGTCCTGAGTTCAATTCCCAGCAACCATCTATAATGAGATCTGGTGCCCTCTTCTGGCCTGAAGAAATACATACAGGCAGAAAACTGCATACACATATAAATTAAAACATCTTAAATAAATAAATAAAAGATCTGGGAGGTGCACAGAAGACCTGCCTGGCTGTGTGACTCTACTGACCCATCACCCAAACCAAGCAATACCTTCCAAAACCAAAGATGTAGTCAAAACCCTCTGGACAGACTAGTGTGGTGGAGGTGGTGGTAGTGGTAGTGATGGTGACGGCTGCCCACAGAAAGCAGAGGCAGTTGGATCTTTCTGAGTTTAAGGCTAGCCTGGCTAATCAAAGTTTAGTTAATCAATGCTAACTAAAAAATCAAGTTCCAGGACAGCAAGGACTATACAGAAAAAATATACATAGGAAAACAAAAATAAATGAAATGAAAAAAAGAATTTAATGATTGGGGTCACCACAACATGAGGAAATGTAGTAACGGCATTAGGAAGGATAAGAACTACTGCCCTAAAGGCTACAGTCTATGTACCTCATTCTCTGTATACAGCCCGAGCATCTCTCGGTCCAGCTGCCATAGCAGCTGGCTCTCGATGGGTAGGTCCACAGTGCTGGTCTTCACTTTTGCCTTCTTGGCTTGAGGTGGTTGGTCCATCTTTTTATCTTTTGATCCAGCTTGAGAGGTCTAAAGAAAAAGAAAATATCAAGAACAAAAACACACAGACTAATGTAAATTGTAAAGTGGATCGAGTCAAAAGTAACTCATAATTATTATCTAGAAAATTAAGTGAGCCTGTCCAATCTGGAGTAGTAAATTCAGGAGAAAAACATAATGGTGGTCATTAAGGGTTTGGGAAAGGACAGGCAGAGAATTTTATTCTACAAAATAGAAAGTAAAAGAAGCACTACAGTGCTTTAAAATCTGTTTTACAACTAAAAATGAAACAGTTAACATACCTAACAACCTACTGTGTATTTCACAACCAACATACAATCACTGGCCACAGTGTACTGGTACAGAGCACTTGGACAGCACAAGTCCAGGAGTTCAAGGCCAGTCTGAGCTATGTGAGATCCTGTCTCAAAAAACAACAACCACACCCACACACCAACACCACTTATAATGCTATGGGAATTTATTCAACGACATGAAAATGGGGCACAAAATTTAAACGACAGGGATCTGCCTCAACAGCAGAGAATACAATGACAGTGGAAATAGACTCTAATATTTCAGTGCCATAAATAAAAAATAAACATGAAGGCAAAACCTAGGCAGACTGTACAAGACCTTTAAATGTTACATGATCACCCTGACATAATTTACAAATGTATCGAGATGTAGTTTTCACAGGAGTATTTGTTTGTGTATATGTATGCATGATTATGCATTCATGAGTGAGCAAGCAGGTATGTTCATAGCTACCTGTGGAGCTCCAAAGTCAACATCAACTATCTTGCTGGCTCTTTATATTACCTATATATGTTTAGAGATACGTGTATATGCAGTTGTGCCACAAAACATGTGCAGAGGTCAGAGACAACTTGCAGAGGTTAGTTTCCTTCTTTACTATGCAGGCCCCAAGGATGGCAGGCTTAGTGACAGGCACCTGTTGAGATACCTTGTCAGTCCAACATTTTTGAGGCAGGGTATGTCAACAAACCAAGAGTATACCAATTCAGCCTGACTTGCTGGTCTTAAGCCCCAGGGACCCCTGTGTCCCCAGTTCTACACCTTAAATTCTTAAAATTTTTTTGTATGTGCACATGAAAACACGTTATGGTACATGTGGGTGGAAGTCAGAAGACAATTTGTGGGGAATCAACTATCTTTCCACCATATGGGTCCAAGGAACCCAACTCAAGTTGTTGAGTTAGGCAGTAAGTGCTGGCCCTGAACTGGGGATGGAATTTAGCACTGTTACCAACTGACCCATCACCCTAGAGACACAGAAACACTTTACGATAAAAGAACGAATGATCTGTCTTGTTCCCTAGCCACCCGATTAGGAGCTATTTCAAACTTCACGCAAGCAAATAGTGGCCACAAAGAAAGAAATCTCAACCTGAATACTATATTTTGCTGTTTCACACTAGTGTTTATTACTATAAGGACAATATTCAACAGGATAAAGCATGTGGAAAGTACTAGAATATGTACACTGGCTAGCACCAAGTCAGATGATTCTCAATCACAAACATGTCAACAGAACCATGAAAGTTTAAAACCATCAAAATTAAAGGTACACACCTTTAACTGCAGCACTCAGATGACAGAGGCAGGTGGATGTCAGTTCAAGGCCAGCCTGGTCTACAAAGCAAGTTCCAGTACAGCCAAAACTATTACACAGAGGAAACGGGGGAAGGGGGAGATTGCTACCAAAAAAAAAAAAAAAAAAAAAAAAAAGAAAATAAAAAAATACTGGAGTAAGACACTTGACAAAATTTGAGAAAAAAAAATTGAGTCTCACTGCTTCATCAGTAACAAACTGTCAATGATGTGTGCTCTTTTTTAACTTTCCAAAACACACTGTGCAATGTAGCTAAAAAATTGTACAAAAGAGTAACAGTGTAGTGCAATTACAGTCTGCTGGGGTTTGTAGGACAGGGAATTCTAAGGTCGCACCTCCATTTCCTCAGATTCCGTCTTATTTTCTGCTGGTGTCTGCGGCTGCTGCTCTTCAGCATGTGGTTCCTCCTGGTCCACTTGCATCTTCTGAAAACAGTCAAATGAAACACTGAAACCACAAGATTCTAACCAAAAATTAGGCATCCTTCAACAACACTCAAAGTCACAAGGTATAGAACACTCCCTGATTCAGCATACAGAGGGTCAAGATTTCAACTACGCACAAGTTACACAGAAGAAACACATGAAGTTTCCTCTCTGGAGTTCAATACAACAATGCAGTACTTGTCCTGCCCAATATGCCCACCCTTGTATGAAACATAGAAACTACAGAACTGCTTTGTGAATCATAAAGCATGCAGCAGAGTGTGGCAAATACAAACTGAAGGAGCATGCTTGAGCTTCCCTTCCACATGCTTCCTCCCAGAGTCTTGATTTTCTCAAGAGTTCCTACACCACCATTTTCAATCTCAAAAACACAACATTTGTACATGCTGGGGGAAAGAAACCCAGAGAATTCTCTCAGCAGAAATGATAAAGAAGTTTGTGGAGCATCTGAACAAAAAGCTCAATGTGGGTGGCCTATGGGAATAGTCCAAAATGCTATGCAGAATGCTGGTACCTGAATCCCCAACACACCACATCTGGGGGAAAAAGCCAAGCTTTAGGAGTCTGGTGTAAAAAGAGGACAAGACTTACATTTATCAAGCGTATATAATCTATTATTATTTTGAAAACAACAGACTTAAGAGCATTTTCCTATAATCAATAGTAGTTTAAACTGAGAAATGGTCAGAAGGGAAGAGCCAATTTGAGTTCTTTTCCATTCCAGTAAAATATAAAACTGTGTTGAAGGTAGTGTATAAAATGCCCACATAAGTGGAACGAAACATCAAGGTTACCTCTTCTTCCTTTGCATTCTGGTCAGTCTCCATCGGCTCCTCATTTTCCTCGGACTTGTGCACTTCTACTAAGGACGCACTGGACACACTGAAAATGCCATGGACATTTACCCGAACCTTGACTTTCACTTTTGAACTGGAGCCATCAGACTGTGGAGTGACTTTCTGAACTGAAAACTGAGCTGGGAATTTAAGAAAAGATGCAAGAGAATGCACAGTAAGACTCAACTTAAACTTGCATAGACACAATCATAGAATAACCACGCTACCAGGCTACAATCATTCTCAGCACAGTAGCTTTCTCCTTCCTCTCACACACAGCTCACTCTTGCCACCACCACACTAAGGACTCAAATGTCTCCTGCTGGTTTTCCCTTTTCCTCCTGCATATGCTGTGCCAGAAAATAAAGTGTCTAGTTTCCACAACTTACCTTTATATTTTTCCACTTTGTGTCATTTCCTAAGAAATTATCATTTATAAATCTCACTACCATATCAAGGGTTTGTTTAGGAAGTGTTTTTAAAGCTCAAAGACAATTTTATTAGAGTTTAAAAACAAAGATTATGGAACAGACAAGATATTCATCTTGGCAGTTGCCTGAGAGAGAAAAGGCCTATAGGAGAAGTCAGCCACACGGTGGGTTTCACAGGAAGAGTACGGAAGCCCAATGTGTTAAGTGAGCATACCCAAGGCAAGACCAGTACTTAAAGAAAAAGACAGAAAAGGGTAAAGAAGTTAGCCCTTCTGGGCATGATTGCCATGGTCCTTGCCATCCTACAAATGGACAGCAGGGCAGACAACTTTCTTCCCACAATTTCTACAGGTCACTGAGGCTGCTCTTGCTCTTCATCCACAGCACAGATCTTACAGAACTCTTGGTATCTCTCTTCTCAAGTGACAGTGTTTCCAAATCATAACTATTCTCAGTTTGTAAAGACTCGGGCAAACTTGGTTCTAAATTCTAGGATGGACTGATGGTGTAGAACAACTGTGATATTTCTGTGCAAATCTTGTAATTGTATATTAGAACCAATCAACTCTATCATATTTTTTATCAGGACCACTTTACAGACACTCACAATGTGTACTGAAATCCAGGAATACTGCCACACAACGTAAGACTCAGTAAATAATAACCATCTGGTGTCAAGGCCAACCTGGTCTACGGAGTGACCAGGACAGAGTCCCAGGACAACAGAGAAAAATCTGTCTTGAAAAACCAAACCAAAGAAACAAACCCACCCATCGGACTGCCTCTACACCCAGTACTATGGATAGAAGATGCTTGTTTTGGGGCATAAAGCACCTAAATTTCTGAATAATCTTTCTTCCTTTTAATATTCCCAAGTAGAAACAATTTTGTATTACTATTTTAGTTTCCAATTCCACTTACCTATAGCAGGATCTGGATAGGGCAAATCCTGAGGAGAGCTATAGTAGGCCTCAAGAGTGAAAGGTTCCTTTCTATAAAACGTGAGGACTTTGGAGAAAGGAGCAGCATGATTTTTGGGGAAGACTTCACAGTCACTAGGTAGAAGAAAGAGACAAACCCCACAAAATCAAAATATTATTAAAATATTTCAGTCTCTTATTTTATGGAGGGAGTGTTTTGTAGGGGTGTGTGTGTGTGTGTGTGTGTGTGTGTGTGTGTGTGTGTGTGTGTGTGTGTTCTGAGGTCAGAGGACAGCCCTGAGTGTTAGCGCTAGCCTTCCACCTTCTTTGACACGGGGATCACTGCTATTTGATGCTGCCTACTCCAGGTCCCCAGCATGCAAGTGCCTGGAGATTCTCCAAACTCCACCTCCCATCTTGCTGGAGCTTTACATGGTTTCTGGAAATTCGAACCCAGGTTATCAGGCTTGCAAGGTCCATCTATCTCTTAACACTTTTAACATATGTATCCTAGGGATTGTAATTACTGAACAGTTCTAGTTTCTCCTTGTTGGCTATTATTTCCAGGTTATTCAGGGAAGCTAGAAAGATGGCTCAGCAGTTAAGAGCACTGGATGCTCTTCCAAAGGACATAGGTTTGATTCCCAGCACACACATGTGGCTCACAACAGTCTTTAACTTCATTTTTGTTAGGAGAGAGAAAGTTCTCTTCTGGACTCCTCTGACACAAACCATAGACATGGCATACATGCAGGTAAAATACACAAATTTTAAAAAATTTAAATATTCAGAGCATTAAAAAAAAGTAATAACATACTTTTGTATTTTTGGTTATGAGCCTAGTCTTTAACAGCTGAGCCTGGGGCTGGAGAGATGGTTCTGCAGTTAAGAGCACCGGAGGCTCTTCCAGAGGTCCTGAGTTCAATTCCCAGCAACCACATGCACAACTATCCACAATGAGACCTGGTGCCCTCTTCTGGACTACAGGAATACATGCAGACAGAATACTACATACATAATAAAAAATAAACCTCTGAGGGGGGGGGGGGCTGAAAAGATGGCTCAACAGTTAAGAGCATCGGGTGCTCTTATACAAGACCTGGGTTCAATTTCCAGCACCCACATGGCAGCTCAAAACTGTCTGTAACTCCATTTCCAGGGGACTGGACACCCTCACACAGATACACATGCAGACAAACCACCAATGCACATAAAACTTAAAAGAGAGAGAGACAAACAAAAATAAAATATAGTTCCAGGACAGGCTCAATAGCTACAGCGAAACTCTGTCTAGAAAAACCGGGGGGGGGGGGGGGGGGGGCAAGTAGCCCAACCTGACCACAATGAAGCTAAAGATAGCCTTTCTCCCTGGATTTCCAGCCTCCCTCCACTGGATGCTGGATCATAGGGATTCACTATCGTGTTTGACCATGCATGACTTTACACTGACAACTGTCACTTTGTTTTATGCACCTGACACACACACGTGTGTAAGGAAATACAATGCATTACCCAGATTCAACACCCAGATGAGTATGCATAAATGGGACTGATAATGTATTACCTTGACCCTTCTTCAGCTGGAGAATTCCATCTCAAAGATATTGGATACGCCACTACATCAGTGATAGAAAATTCTCTCACTTTGAAAGCAGGTGATAAGATTGCACACTAGAATGATAATTTTAAAAATTCTATTAATACAGACATAAACTGGTATTACTAGAACTATAAACAATAACTTCAGGAAGCAATCACTGATTTATTTCCTGTTTTCAGTAGTATGTAATGGCATTGAACAGTTCTACAAACTGCTGTCATCAAATTTACTGTGCAACCTAGTTTTGCTTTACCATTTCCCATGAACTTGAAGCATACTACTTCACAAAGAACCAGACAATTCAACAAATTCCAGTAGCTCTAGCTTAGAGTTATCATTGTTGTTCCACAACTCTGTTTCTTAAAAATATCTATCTATCTATCTATCTATCTATCTATCTATCTATCTATCTATCTATCTATCTATCATGTATGCAATGTTCTATCTGTGTATCTGCCTGCAGGCCAGAAGAGGGCATCAGATCTCATTTCAGGTGGTTGTGAGTCACCATGTGGTTGCTCACTCAGGACCTTTGGAAGAGCAGGCAATGCTCTTAATTGCTGAGCCATCTCCTTAGCCCCCAACTTTGTTTTTTGGTTATTCTTCCTAGGCAGTATTTCTACACAGAGCCTTAACTGTCCTAGACTCACTATGTAGATAAGGCTAGCCTCGAACTTAAGAGATTCACTGCCTTGCCTCCCAAATACTGGGATTAAAAGCATACAACACCACAGCCCGGCCTATGTATCTTCTCAATTCATCTTACTATAGGCTACACAACCAATAATTGTTATGTATATCAGTTACCCATTTTAAACAAAGCTTTCAGAATCTTACACCTTGAGATTGCCCTCAGGCTAATACATAGACAGATATTTGCTTATCATGACCTATGAACAAAAGCAACTCACCTGCAGTGCACAGCCTCGAGTGACAGCCTCGTCTGCATTTAATGTTGTACTAAGTTCTTTACCAAAAAATTTGCTGATCTTCTCTTTCACAGCAGGGATTCGTGTGGCACCACCAACTATCTCCACTGCATAAATATCTTCTTTCCTTAATTCTAAGCCACAACAATGAAACATTTATAAAATAATCTTTAAATCAGTACTTTAAAATGAAGAAAAACTTTAGAACCAATCAAAAGACATATTAAACTCTGCTCCCTCACACACCCAACCCAAATTACGCATGCACACTCTCAGAAGGTGACCCCCCAAAAGAAGTCATCTTGATTTGCAGAGTAACAGAGCAGTACAATAGCGCACAGTCCCAAATAGAACCCAGTGACAGTCTCCCAAGGATCAGAAGTTGAAAGACGGCATGAAAAGGCTCCTCAACTGCTCAAAAACACCTCATGCTGCTTGATTTCACAATCATTTTATCTAACAATCACTATTTCTTGAGAAGAGCATTTAAAGAAAGTGGCTTGAGGGCTGGTGAGATGGTTCAGTGGGTTGAGGCAAATGCTGAGAAGGCCTGTCAAACTGAGAGTTCAGTCTCCCGAGTCCATGCAAATGTGGAAAGATCTACATAGTTATACTCTTATCTCCATCCATTTTTATAAGAAACAGGTTGCAGCAAGGACATTACGCTATGTGCCTGCACTTCTAGCTGGAGGTTGAGGAAAGGAGACTGGCTTGAGTCTCAAGTCTATGTGGTGCTCCTCCGCCTCCACCTCAGAAAGAAAACTGGGGAGCAGAGGGATGTGACGGTCCCAAAGTTCAAAATAAAAACACATCTGCCTGTCATCACCACTGATTTAAGACCTAAGGCAAAAGTCAGGCAGTGGTGGTGCACACATTTAATCACAGCACTTGGAAGGGAGAGACAGGCAGATCTCTGCGAGCTTGAGGCCAGTCTGGTCTACAAACCAAGTACTAAGGCAGCCAGGACTATTACACAGAGAAGCCCTGTCTCAAAAAGAAAGCACCCAAACCAATGCTGAGCTAACATCAACAGAATTAGTGACTAGCAAAAAGGTATAAACAGTGTACCCAAAACAGTTTTAATTAACAGAGAACTGTTTTAAGGTATGAAACAAACTTAAAGTATCTTATAAAACATATGTGTGTTTGTGACCAGCCTGATTACAGAGTGAGTTCCAGGACAGGCAGGGCTACAGAGAAACACACAAAACCAACAAAACCAGAACATATATACGATTTGCATGTCACCCTTTTTTACTCAAGTGTGTCAACATGTGATGTATTCCTCACTCTCCACTTTATTTTTTTTAAACTTTATTTAACTTTATTTCATGTACATTGGTATAATGATGTCAGATTCTCTTGAACTGGAGCTACAGACAGTTGTGAGCTGCCATGTGGGTGCTGGGAATTGAACCCGGGTCCTTCTGGAGGAATAGTCAGTGCTCTTAATCACTGAGCCATCTCACCAGCCCCTCTCCACTTTATTTTTATATAATTATTAATCTGCCCGTCCCGGGTCCCCCCCAAGGCAGTATCTCTTTACAGAGTATTGACTGTCCTGGAACTCACAGAGAACCACCTGCCTCTGCCTCCTGAGTGTGGAGATTATTGAGACAGGGTCTCTAGCCCTGGCTGGCCTTAAACATGATGACCTTACCTTAAAGTCCTTAACCTTCCAGCCCCCACATGCACTACCTCCCCCCACCTCCATCCTTTACTTTTTCCAAGCTTTGTTTTCCTGAACTATTTTATTATGTACACAGGTGTTTTTTCTGTATGTGTCTGAGAGTGATGGCAGTCTGTGAACCATGCACACGCCAACAGAGGTCAGAGGGAATCATGTGGATGTTAGGATTCGAATGTGGGTCTTCTGGGAGAGCAGACAATACTGTAGCCTCTGAGCCATCTCTCTAGCCCCATTTTTTGAGTATCTTCTACTAAACCTCAAGCTCAATTTATGAGTATTTTACCTTCCCAGTACCGGAGGTTAGAAGTGCGAGCAGCTGTTCCTGGGTTGTATGTGGGTCCTGGGGAGCCGAACAAAGGCCCTCATGGCTGACCAGCAAGCCCTTTACCAACTGAGTCATTTCTCAGACCCATACTGAGCTAACCAAGGACTCACAGGAAGTTTATAAGACCACCACACAAGCACTGCAGGTACCTTTTAAGAAAGATTCGTGTATCCATTTGTGTTTGAGACAAAAATGGGATTTTTAGGGAAAATATTGTATTCTTCAAAGGCTTTAGGGAGAAGAAACATTCAAAAGGAACAGATAAAGCTTATTGAAGCACAGAACTGACAACGTTCATGCAGCAAATACTTGACAGAGAGGAGAAAATAATACATTCCCAGAGTCTGAGATACACAAACAATTCAGTGGCAAAAATACTTACTGGATTGTTCTAAAACACTACGAAGTGGGGGTTCCACTCTTGCTAAGAGATCATCACACATCTCCAGAAATTTGCTTCTATTAAAGAAACAATAGGTTAAATCACATTCCAATTTTGGGTAGAACAGAAAACTATCATCAAAAATCAGGTAATCACAAGCACTGGCAAGAATGTGGAAACCGCAGCCCTGGGCAATATAAAGAGAACAAACACAAGTTTGGCTTTTTGCTTGGAATGCTAAACACAGCACTGCCACATGACTGCAATTCCATGCTAGGTACACACACATGTAGAGCTAAAATATAAGTTCATAAAGTGGCAACACGATTTACAAAAGCCAGAAATCAAAAACAATTCAAATGCCTTTCAATGGTACTCAGGAACAAAAAAGAACTGATGCATGATACAACAAGCTAGACCTGAAAATGCTGTGCTAGACAGAAGCCAAACCAAAGACATACATTACTTCATCTATATGGAATACTAGACAGAGGTAAGCCAAATAGAGGGGAAGAAAAAACACTTCAGTGTCAGCTTGGGTAAGAAAAGAGATGACTGACATACATAAAATTATTCTTTATGAGATCAGTTAAAATTAGAGAAAAAGAGAACTTCCATATATACACATCCCGTCCAGCAGTTCTTCTATCAGCACCCTGTACATGAGTTTCATGTGTTCAAATTAATGAGGAATGACATAGAGAAGTTTCTGTCAGCTGTCTACAAGATCTGACAACAGGGCAAGTTGCTCTGACCCATTCCTTCTTGTCCTTCAGAATCCTTGGCAACAACATCAGCTCTTTGTTTGCTTGGTTAGTTTTTGGTTATCTTGAATTTTTTTAAAAAACTTTTTTTTGTGTTTTGGTTTGCTTGATTGTTTTGATTTTTAAACAGTTTCAATTTTTACAAGCCAGACTTGGCTCAAGGTCACAGCAATCTTTCTGTCTAGGCCCGAGGGCTGAGATTGTAAGTATATCCCACCATGTCAGGCTCCATGCATCCGCAACTCTGCCTTTTCCATCACGTCACACGCTTGGCTTCAGAGAGAACAGCATTCTCTGGCAGGCTCTTTCCCTCAGCACCATGCTGGGTGTCTCCCCATTTCTCACAACTTCACTGTAAAACTGAACTGTAGTGACAGCTGCTTTTTAAAAACTATACTGTTCGACGTGGTGGCTCACCTCTAATCCCAGCACTTGGAAAAGAAACTACATCAAGACAATTGCCATTTAGGTCAGTGTGGGCTATAGTAAGGGTCTCTCTCTCTCAATATATATATATAAAAAACAAGGGCAGACAAGCAAAATATCAAAATAAGTTTTTAAAAACAAAACAAAAAACCAGGTACGTACTTCACACGAAAGTCCAGGAACCTGAGTTTGATGCCCAGAACCTACGTCAAGGTGGATGGAGAGAACTGATTCTACAAGTTTCTTCTGAC